>NC_141689.1:703288661-703737220 GCF_964263255.1 Lissotriton vulgaris
AAGTGAGCTGCATTTACCATAATGCAGAGGGGTGAACTGGGCTGGGAGGTGAAGCAGTGTGCTCTCATCCCCCTTCGAGTTTATGGGGGTTATCAAAAAAATCAATTAGGCCAACTTCTTGGAACACACTTTTCAGATAACTGAAGCAAGGAATCTTCTCAGCATTAGACATAGTAAGGCAATCTGTAATAATACCTCTTTAGAATTCTAGATCCAATGAAAGCCAGATCTTTGCCCATAACAGCATACAGGCAAGGCCAGTGTGGTCCTTGATGTGTTTCAAACCAAATTTAGAGTGGCAAAAAAGGGTTAACACGCTTTTAGGTACCATCAGGAGCATTCTAAATAGGTTGTTCTGTAAAACCTGAAGCTTAGTGCAATTAATGTGACCCCACACTCCTGCCCCATAAGTGACAATCTAGAGACATAATGCTTTGTAAACAATTATCAGCTCTAAAACTGGTTTCTGGCTCAAATTGGCTGCGAAACAAAACTGTGCCTCCACTGCTCTAGTAGCCTGCTGCGCGCCTATAGTCAATAAAGGGTCCATTTAAAGCTGCGTGTTAAAAAGGATCCCCAAAAAGAGATGCTTTTAACTTTCTCAATCACATTAACCTGCCCCACAAATGTTTTAGACTTAGTTCATTTGTGGTCACATACCATAACATACGATTTTTTGTAGTTCACTTGTGAGTCAAGGGATGCCATAAAATCTGCAAAAGTGTCAAGGGATGTCTGCTGGCTCATAGTTGTCCTTGCTAGAAGGACCGAATCGTCTGCATATATGAGTGTTGGAACAAAGTCTTTTCCAGTCTTTGGATAAGTGCACCTCTAAACCATTTGTATAAATAGGGAATAGAAACGGGGCCAAGATATATCCTTGGCGAACTTCCTCAGTTGAGCAAATTGGGTGTGTTTTCTCACCATCAGTGCCATAAGATATCTTGACTGTGGTGTTGGAGTGTAACCTACGTAAAAGAACAACTAAGGTTTCAGGTTTATATTATTTATTTTGAATGTGTATTTTAAATTAAAATATATTTAAATCTTTTAAAATAAACGAACTTTATAAAATTTCAGATAGAGAGATGTCCACCCCGATGCTGTTGTATATCATCACTGACAGGGGGTAGAGTCATGTAAGTCACCACTGAGTTGTAAATATCTGCAGTGGAATGAATGGTAAACAGCAAAAAAAATGTCAATTTGAATACCAAAGTATAGGAGAAGATCTACATATGAGTAAAACTGTACATGTAAATTTACCTATGTGAATAAGTTAAGAGTACAAGTTGCTGTATTGAGTAGGTTCAGCTTTTTATATTTTTCAGTGATGAAATTAGCCTAAATCAAAGAGTTTTTTTCAGTACAAAATAAACATATTAAATGATTTGCATATTACTTTTTTATAGGATGATGTTCAACCAGCGCAAGATGCTTTGCCTCTCAAGACTGTAATTAAGCTGAGTACACAGCCAAGGTAAATAATTAGTAACACTAAAGCAGTTCATGCCTGGTATGGGACATTGGTTTTAACGAAACTGTACATTGTGTCCTGTTCTAATCTGTTTCTAGTAAATGTATATACATTTAAGGAACTTAGTGCCACATGTATGGAGGTTTTTTCTGGCCGCAAGCGGTCAGTTCGCAGAATCAAGCCATTTGCGACCAGAAAAAATAATTTTCATATGTACCAAGCCATTTTACGAATTGGTAACCTAATAATGAATTGCAAAACGGGGTTCAACCAGCGCAAGATGCTTTGCCTCGCAATACTGTAATTAAGCTGATCACACAGCCAAGGTAAATAATAAGTAATACTAAAGCAGTTCAGGCTTGGTCTGGGACATCTAATCTGTTTCTAGTAAATGTATATACATTTAAGGAACCTAGTGCCACATGTATGGAGGTTTTTTCTGGCCGCAAGCGGTCAGTTCGCAGAATCAAGCCATTTGCGACCAGAAAAAATACTTTTCATATGTACCAAGCCATTTTACGAATTAGTAACCTATTAATGAATTGCAAAACAGGGTAGTGATTCGGTATTAAGAAGGGGAATGTTCTGGGAGTCCCTTCCTAATAGCGACTCGCAGTGCTATGTAAGAATGTTTTGCGACCGAAATGCAGTTGCAAAACCTTTGCATTTTACCACCAAGTTGAAGTTGGCGATAACTCAGTCGCAAATGAGGAGAGTTGCCCAGGGGACCTCTTCCCCTCTGTGTATGCATGCAGAATTTGTTTTTTAAGAGCAGGCAGCACTACCTTCTCTTAAAAATGGATACTGAAATGTGTAAATGCTGTTTGTGATACACATCCCATTTTTCTTTATGGAAAACAGGATGCATTTTTAAAAAAAGTTGCTTTATTTAAAAGCAAATACAGACATGGTGGTCTTCTGGCCAAAGCAGACCACCCTTTCTGTATTTTTACCGATTCTCAATGAATCGCAAATTGCATCCTACTTCATGAATATTAATTAGGTAGGTAAATTGCGACCCCATTAGTAATCGTTAAAAGTCTCAAAGACACATTAATACATAGGTGTTTGCAATTTCCTAATAGAGAATCGCAAAATGAAACCTACGTACATTTGGGCCCAAATCTTCCAAAGCTCTGTTAAGGCTTAGAATAGAGTTAGTACTTATGTGTCATTTAACTAAAATGCCTGTTTTAAATAATGATTATATGTAATTCTTTGTTTTTATAGTTCCCATGGTTGAAATTTTCTCTGTTCTTTTATTTTTATGCTAAGAGCCTTAGGACTGAAAACTATATTTTATGATTTTTTTATTCTGTCAGAGCATTGAACATGAGAGTTGTTTGTTGAAAGAATGCTTAGTTTCCTATGATCACATTTACTTGATAATCATGTTGGTATCCTACATTTGCAAACGTTGAATGGAATTTCACAGGCCGAAATGACCCTAATGAGCCTTGACGGAAGTGAGTTGCCTAAAAAAAAGGAAAGCGGATTGGTAAAGGCACTCACCCTGGCGTGTCCCGATTGTAGCATTAGATAGACTTGAGTAGGATCCACGGATAAATATACACCACAAGTACAATAAGGGCAGTAAAACACACACATTAATTCACACAGTGACCCCCGAAACATCATAGCGCAAATCCATAGCACAAGTTAGCAGTAATGCAATTTTCCTTACACATAGGACATGGACATCCAAAGAGCTGCAATTGAAGCCAAGGCCACACTTTAGAACCCTACGGTCAGCGGCGTAAGTTTCCTTATAGCACAGCGCAGTTCCAGCTTGGGCAACAGCTTTGCAACATTACCACACATTCAGACTCTCAGCACATAAAGGATACAGCACAGAAAGCATCACTGCTAGGGAACAACCCACACACACATACTTAGGAGGTACATCGGGGCAGCAATATCTGTTTTCCTTGCACACCCAGGACCAGAATAGGAAGAGCAAGAGCTGTTGTGAGGGTGGTTGAGTGGTGCTGAACGTACACCACAGAAACAAATGGGGTGTTCTTGAGGTCTTGGCTTGAAACGCAAGCAAGACATTTCAATCCAAAATGCAAAAGTTGATTAACTTAAATTTGATCATTGTAACACCTGTTATTTACAGACCTTGGAAATAGAAGTGCGTTATGAAAAACAATATAAAAAAACATGTTAATATTGCTGAGACAGATTTTGTATGGTTAGCGTCAGGGTAAGCTCCTAATAATACACACATATCTGAAAGAGACTTTAGTTATAGATTCCTTACCTTTAGAATTACCCCCCGGCGTCAGGCTGGATCCGGAGAATTTTTTGTAGCAGTACCCCTGTGCGTCTGTAGGTGGCGTCGGTCGACTCCTCGTCCTTCTGCGCACTGACGTCAGATCTGGAGAGAGTGTGCCCCTTAGGCATTTTTTGACTACACTTTTTTCGACTTTTCTCAACATCTTTTTTGAGTCTTCGACTCCTGGTGCACGATGGATGTCCCATTGTCGGACCGGCTTCAAGCCTTGTGACTCCTGTCACAAGCTGATGTGAGTCACCGATCCGCACCTCAAGTGCCTCTGGTGCCTGGATCGCGACCACGACCACGATCCAAAGTTGTGCTCCGACTGTCGGGCCATGAATCTGAAATCTTTGCGGGAGCAGTCCAGAAAGCTCTTGGAGGCCTGGCTCTCCGCTCTGCGTCGTTGAAGGTCCTGGTCAAGAGGAAGATCTCGGGACTGGTCGCGGAGCCACCACCACTCGTCTTCTAAGTCTTCTTACTCATCGGGTAAGTCGAAGCACAAGAAGAAGGCGAAGAAGCATTGTCGCTTTTCACCTACTCCCTGTCCGTCGGCCGATGTGACGCGGGACCCGGACCGTCGTCGCTCTCCAGCTCAGTCTTCAGAGCCTGCTCCTGGGACGGATCCGCACTTCCCTCCCTTACCTGGAGCCGGAGCGTCCCCTTCACAGCATTTTTGGACAGCCCGACTCTGCAAGCTTGCCTTCGGGCCCCACAGACTCGGCAGGGGGCCATGGGCCTTCGATGTCGACTGCTCCGACGCCGGAGGGCTCCCGAGGATCCACGCCTGAATCCGGATCAGCGCCGGTTGACCTCATGGTATGTTCTCCTGCGCCGATTCCAGTGATGACGGCCCCAACAATGATTGTGCCCCAACCAGTCTCGACCTCCGCCTTACCACCGACTTGGACTCGGTGCCAGACTGACGACGCCTGACGTCGGTACTGATGCCGGAGGGTACTTTTGCATCGCTGTTCATCCCTGGCGTTCCCTATTGCTCAGATTGGCAGCCAGAGGAGGATGAGGAGACAGGGAGGGGTCTATTGACCCTTTAGTTGAACAGCTTTAAGAGCCAGACTGGTGAGTGGAGTTTGGTGATGCCAGTGGTGTGGATACCTCCCCAGACCTTGGTTACGGAGGAGGGAGCTTCCTACGCCATGGTGTTGCTTAGGGCGGCTGAGGCCTTGGGCCTCGAGCTTCCTATGGTGCAATCAGGACTAACCTCTTGACAGAGGTGCTTTAGCTGGCACTGCCTCTTCTGAGCCCCTGCTGCTTTTTAATGAAGCCCTCACAGATATCCTTCTAGACACTTGGTCCAAGTCCATCACAGGGGCTCCTGTGAGCAGGATGATTGCCCGACGCCACGCCTGGCCCCGGGCGACCCACTTTTCCTCTCCCAAAATAAAACTCCTGAGAGCTTGGTGCTCTAAGCCTCCTCCTCTAAAGG
This sequence comes from Lissotriton vulgaris, assembly GCF_964263255.1. Classification (NCBI taxonomy): domain Eukaryota; kingdom Metazoa; phylum Chordata; class Amphibia; order Caudata; family Salamandridae; genus Lissotriton; species Lissotriton vulgaris. The sequence goes on from NC_141689.1 coordinate 703,293,864, forward strand.
GGCATTCCCTAATGCTCCCTCAGATAGGGAATCTGGGAAGCTGGACCATCTTGGGAAAAAGATGTTTTCTTCGGCCAGTTTAGGGCTGCTGTCTGTGAACACCACAGTGCTCTTGGGCCGTTATACCCTTTGGGACATTCCCTTTAATGGCTGTTGCCTGTTTGGTGACAAGGCAGACTCAGCGCTCGAGCGCTTCAAGGATTCTAGGGCTACGACCAGAACCTTGGGTCTCACAGCAACGTCTCGCCCCACGCAGTCTGCCTTTCGCCCCATCCGTGGCTACGGAAGGAGTGCCCCACCAGGTTCCCAACCAATTGAGCCACAGGGCCATGCAAGCTACCCAGTCTATGCGTGCCTGCGGACGTGGGACCCAGCGACATGGGTCTGGGGGCTAGTGGGTGGGCCAGTCCACCCATACCCCTCCTGCAGCAGCCTCCAAGCCTTCATAGTCCAAACTTTCAGGGCCACCAGAGGCCAGTGGGTGGCAGGATTCGCCATCACCTCCCCCACTGGCAACACATCAAGTCGGACAGGTGGGTTTTGCAGATAGTCCAAAGGGGCTACTCCCTCTCCTTCGAGTAAATGCCTTCCTCCATGCCACCAGCATGTTGAAGGATCACTTGGCTCTTCTTTGCCAGGAAGTTTCGGCTCTTTTGACCAAGGGAACAATTGAATGGGTACCTGTGCCAGAAGTAGGTTGTGGTTGCTATTCCCTTTACTTTCTGGTACTCAAGAAGGACAAAGGTCTGTGTCCCATCTTAGACCTCAGGGCCCTCAACCGCTTTCTCTGGCAGGAGAAGTTCAAAATGTCACGTTGGCTCAGGTCCTCTCTGCCCTCGAACCTGGAGATTGGGTGGTAGCATTCGACTTGCAGGATGCCTATTTCCACATGCCCGTCCTGCCAGCCCACAGGCGTTACCTACAGTTCACAGTAGTCCACGAGCATTTTCAATTTGCAGTGCTCCCCTTTGGCCATACCAGCGCCCCTTGGGTGTTCATGAAAGTGATGGCGGTGGTCGCAGCTCATCTGGGCAGATCAGGGGTTCCAGTCTTCCCCTATCTCGACGACTGGCTTTTGAAGGCAGGCTCGCCCCAGGCTGTAGTTCCCACCTCCAGACTAAGGCAAACCTCCTGCATTCTCTTGGGTTCACTATCAATGTGCCAAAGTTGCATCGGATTACCTCTCAGAAGCTCCTTTTTAATCGGAGCAATTCTGGAGACAGTGCAGTTTCGGGCTTATCCTCCCGAGCAGCGAGTCCAGGATATTCGAGCTGTGATACCGATGTTACAGCCTTTATCCCAGATTTCGTTGAGAATCACCCTGCGACTGCTGGGCTTCATGGCCTCCTGCAACCTGCTGGTGGATCATGCCAGATGGCACATGCAGGTTCTGCAGTGGGACCTGAATTTCCAGTGGGCGCAACATTAGGGGAATCTTTCCGGTGTCTCCAGATCTCGTGGGGGACTGCATGTCAGGCTCACGAACCAGGATAGGGTCAACAGCAGATCCCTCTCCCTTCCCAAACCAGAGTTCACTGCAGTGACCGATGCATCACTCATGGAATGGGGCGGACACATGGGAGAGGCGAAGACCAGGGGTCTCTGGTCTCCGGTGGAGTCTGGGTTCCACATCAACCTTCTGGAGCTTTGGCGATCCTTCTTACACTGAAGGCATTCCTTCCTTCTGTCAAAGTAGTGCAGGTGTTCACGCACAACACACGGCTATGTGGTACTGCAACAAACGGGGCAGGGTGGGGTTGTGGACCCTATGTCAAGAGGCACTTTATCTGTTGACATGGCTGGAACATCAGGGCATATTCATCGTGGTTCAACACCTGGCAGGTACCCTGAATGCCAGGGCAGACGAACTCACTTGCAGGTGCATGATTGACCACGAATGGCGTTTTCACTCGGGAGATGGTGCAAGGTCTCTTTCAGCAGTGGGGAGAGCCTTGGCTAGATCTGTTCGCCACCGAAGAGAGCGTGCAATGTCAGCAGTTCTGCACGTTGGAGTTTCCAAGGCAGTGCTTGCTCGGCTATGCTTTTCGTCGTGAGTAGAGTTGCGGCCTCCTGTAAGCCTTTCTGCCTGTACCACTTCTACCCAGAGTGTTGAAGAAGATCAAGCGTGACCCAGCCCAAGTCTTTCTTGTGGCTCCGGGCTGGGCACAAAGAGTCTGGTACCCTGAGCTCTTGAGCATTGCCATTGATTCTCCTATCACACTGCCTCTTAGGGAGGATCTTCTGTCGCAGCAGCAGGGGACGGCTCTCCACCCAAACCTGTCCAGCCTCCACCTCCCTGCGTGGAGATTGAGCGGCGACAAGTTGACAGCTTTCAACCTTCCTCCCGAAGTATGTAACGTCATCTTGGCAGCCAGGCGTCCCTCCACTAAAATGGTATATGCCTGTAGATGGAACAAATTTGTGGCATGGTGCACAGCAAAGGATGTGGATCCTCTTCCTGCGCCTCTTTCAGAGGTTCTCCTTTTCATTCTATCATTGGCCCAGTAGGGCTCTGCTCTCGACAACCTTAAAGGCTATCTTTTGCCATTTTTGCCTGCCTTTGCCTTCCTCATCAGCCTTCTAGTTTGAGTCTCCCATTGTAAATAGATTTCCTAAGGGCATTACTCATCTCTTTCCTCCTTCTCCTTTCGTAATGCCCCAATGAGACTCTTGTCCTGTCCTTACTTACGTTATGTGTGCTTCCCTCAAGCCACTACATAATTGTCCTCTTCTTCTTCTTACTTTAAAGACTGCTTTCCTGCTAATCATCACCTCTGTCCGCAGTTTGAGGGAGCTTCAGGCGCACTGTCCTCCAAGCCTTATTTTCTTGCTGTTCATCCAGACAAAGTGGTCCTTCGCACTAGGTAATCTTTTCTGCCCAAAGTGGTCACCTACTTCCCGTCTTCACCCTTCTAAAGAGGAGGAGATACTCCACCATCTGGACCCAAAACGGGCTCTGTCCTTCTACCTTTACTGCACTAAAGATTTCCGGGTGGACGATCAACTCTTCATGGGTTATGTTGGTGCCAAGAAAGTTCGGGCCGTAAACAAACATACCATCTCTCGAAGGGTTGTCCTGTGCGTCAAAATCTGCTGTTCTTTTGTGAAAAAGGAACCTCCAGTAGGACTGCGTTCCCACTCTACGAGGGTGACGGCAACCACTACTGCTTTGAAACGTGGAGTTCTGCTGAATGACATCTGCTAGGCAGCCACTAGGGCATTTCTGCCCACGTTAACAATACATTACTGCCTGGAAAGCCAAGTCCAGAGAGACAGCTTTTTCAGACGTTCTGTTCTCCAGGACTTCCTGGTGTGAACTTACTTTGCAGACCCACCACCAGGGTTGGCATTGCTGGGGTATCTATTCTAAAGGTAAGGAATCTATAACTACAGTTTCAGAAGAACTAGTAACTTACCTTCAGTAAGGATGTATCTGTAAGAGACATATGTAGTTATAGATTCCTTACCGCCCCACCCATCCTCCCTGTTCTGCAAACCGACCTCTAGTGAAAGGGTCTCCCTTCTAGGGCCCTAGTTAAGGGCACCAGCGATCAGTGTCTTGCATGGCCCTGCACTTCTGGCGTGGAAAGTAGTGTCAGAACTGACACTGCTTAGACACTCGCAGAAGCAGTGTCTAAGTAGACACTGCAACGTCATCCCAGTGACCACTATGACGACGACGGACGCAGAGTGGACTGACGCGCAGGGGTACTGCTATGAAAAAACTCCACGGATCCAGTCTGATGCCTAGAGGTAATTCTAAAGGTAAGGAATTTATAACTAAATGTGTCTCTTACAGATGTATCGTTACCGAAGGTAAGTAACTTGTTCAACGCGTACAACGAAGACCATGTAAGCTTAACTAACGCACAGAAGACGTCAAGACGAAAACGTCAGTGGATTGCTCTCACCTCAGCCAATAAAGGTCTAGAATGAAAACAGAGCTGCTTCTTATCCTATAGTATGTATCAGCACTTCATGCCACTAGGCTACTTAACATTTCTCACACGTCAGCATGAATCTGCAGGCAAAAAGGGTTTCATTTGACTGGCTGTTGCTGCTTGAATATGAGTGACCCCGAAAACCATGTTTTATCCAGCCAAAGGCTAGCCAGTAACATTTAAAGCGTTTTTCAGTGATCCTGTTTATCTTGAATTAATAGGTTTTTATTGTAGTTAAACACAGATGCAACACTTTTTATCGATTTATCATAGGCATACTTATGTCCCAACAACAAGTGTAGAACTAGGCGGTGCCCTTAGTCAATAGAGTATTCTACAGACAGGCCTAGAAACCGTGAAAGTGTCAGTTAAAATAATCAAAATCGGGACCAAGGCTGATCGGTTGGACTTACAATATTTACAAACTGGAAACAACCACTTGTATATAACAACCAACGCATGCACATACTGGCCCATCTGTTCCTATTGACTCATCTCAAACCTCTTTCTACTACTCTTTCCAATGCACTACTCTATTTTTCATCCAATAATTCTATCAATATTTCCTCTACCTCCGCTCTCTAATTTGTCCCAAACCCCGTAGCACTACTATGATCCCCAAAATAACCCTTTCTAGACTCTACCCTACATCTCTTTCTGTAATCTCATAGCTCTTTTACTAATCCGATTTCCCAAAAAAAGCCTTTCTTAACCCTTCCCTTTGACTCCTCCCCTCCCCTTTTACTTATCCCAAGCATCCTCCTACTGCTATGACCTCTAAAAAAAAGTTTTTAATTTAGAAATCCTTCTGTCTTCTATATCTCCACTATCCTTTTCGATCCAAATAACAGACTAACATGTCCACCTCTCAAATTAATTTCATGTTTCACTATACTAATTCACCACTAATCTTTTATGAGTTCCGGAGTAGCGTGCTACTCGCCGAAAAAACACTTCAGGGGTAGCAAGCGCTATATAAATGCAAACCTTTTTTCCTCTTCTATCCCTCTGCTATCCTTCTCAATCCAAATAACTAACATATCCACCACTCAAATTATTTTCATATTTCACTATATTAATTTACCACTAAGCCTTTTTGGGTTCCAGACTAGCGTGCTATGCGCCGAAAAAGTGCTTCGACACCTCGTCAGGGGTAGTAAACCCTATGAAATGCAATTACAATAAAATACAATATTGATGTATTAAATGTCGCTCAGTGAAGCATGAAAAACAAGATATTACAGTTTAACTACCGCAAGCCTTTCTCATCTCTTCCATCATGACCCAACCATGCAGCAAAGACATTCCTTTGCTGTGGCCAAAGCATGACAAGGTAACCTATTCTATGCCTTGAAAGCCCTGCATTGGTTACCGGTTGCTGGAAGAGCCACGTTTAAGCTACTTTGTATCACCCACAAAGCAATACATGGAATGGGACTGCTCTTCATCAGGAATAAAATCAACAAACACATTCAACAAAGGAACTTCTGCTCTAAAGGAGCATCTCGCCTCAAAATCCCACCATACAAGAAAAAAACCATGGGTGGCACATCCTTCTCTGTTCAAGCAGCCACACTATGGAACTCTTTACCCCCCAACATAAGGTCCACTGACAACCACCTTATCTTCAGAAAACTACTTAAGATTTGGCTCTTCCCCACATAAGCACCATACACAAACAGAAATTTACGGCATATCCCTCTGTATACAAGCATTTTTTTCCCACTATAGATATGTACCTATCTTTGTGTATTACTTTGTATAAACATGTACAATAATTATGTTGTTGAGAGAAAAAAAAAATAATAAATAAATAATCATCTTTGGTCTACATGTACATACTTCCATTGTGCATCTATGTACTTATTTATTTATTTATTTTTTAAACTTATAAAGCGCCACAAATACCACGAATGGTGTCTCGGCGCTGGGCAGACAGAGAGGCACCTCCTGTGCATTATTGGATGAATAGCCAAGTCTTCACTTGCTTTCTAAAAATCATCAGTGATGAACTGCTTTTTATATGGTGGGGCAAGGTATTCCAGAGCTTCGAGGCGGCTACCAGGAAGCGTCTGTCTCCCCATGTAACCGTTCTCACCCGTTGAATGCATAGAGATGCGGATGAGGCAGATGTACCTTCCATGTTCTTGGATCTGTTTGTCTGTTACTTTTCTCCTGAAAAAGCATATCCAATGCACTACCCTATTTCTCATCCTGTGCCTCTATCAATATCTTTAATCTACATATACTTACCTCCTTTATGTATCTATATACTTTCAATGTAATTATGGATCTATATATTTATCACTTTCTTCTAATTTAGCATTTCCAATGCACTACCCTATTTCTCAGCCTATACTTCGCTCAATATATCTTCTAGCCCAACCTTCTGACTCATATCAAACTTCTTCTACTACTCCTTCCAATGCACTACCCTATCTCGCATCCTATACATCTATCAATATATCCTCTACATCCACTCTCTCATTTATCCCAAACCCCATAACACTGCTATGAATGCCAAAATAACCCTTTCTAGACTCTCTCCTACTCTACCCCTCCTTGCATCATCTGACACCTCTTTTACTATACTGATCCCCTAAAACAAACCTTTCTAAACTCTTTCCTCTGAGTCCTTCCCTCCAAAACTCCTTTTTAGGTTTCGCCTGGCGTCCACTGCGCAGCAGTGTTCGCGCAGGCAAAATCTTTTGTTAGAAAGTACGGGGCTTTGTACCGCCTCTCTGTTCCATTGGCTAGCTCCATAAATGGAGGCTAGCCATTGGAAGAGAGATCTGTCCGTAATTCACGGAGCAGATTCGTGGGCGTTCCAGTGATTTTTTTCGCTCTCCGCCCTTTTGTTAACGTCATTGCGGCGGTGGGCGGAGGTTTTTTTTTTCTTCTCGGCATGTTATTGTCATTTCCGACGTGTCTGTTTTCGGGATGGGCTACGCGATTTTAGTGGTCCTGCAAGGTCTCGCTGGGAGGGCCGGATACTCGACATGCATGGACGGCCTGGAAGCGAGTCTGAACTTGGATGAAGACCTCACGCTGACCGGAGTTGAAGCAGGTACGGGGGTCGTTTGACTGGTGACTTCGGCCTGCTAGTGAGAGTCTGTGTGGTGTCGTGTATTTTTTTTGCTCACAATTGTCACTTTTGCCTCATGTTTCAAAGTTCACCCTTCCAGTTTGCTATATCTGCATGAACATGGGAAGCCGCGAACGTTTAGACTTTCCTTGTAGAAATTGATTTAAATCCCCTTATGTTTGGCCAGGGCCCCTTTGGCATTGGTTGAACTGAACAGTGTACCTTGACCAAGCCACTGTGGTAAAAACAATAAAAAAAACATTAATCTTTCAACTCCCTTAGACTTTTTTTTTTTAAAGCGACAACGTCGGTTTCACATTGACTGCACTACATTATCAGTTCCGAGCAGGGTTATTTACTCACAGTAAACGTGTCTGAAATGTTTATTGGGCGCAGATGAGGGAGGGTCCGGGTGTATCTGTGCGCAAGTCCTGTGCATTGTGGATGTGATTTCTTTTTTGGGGGTTGGGGGTTGGGGGAGGGTGTTTGGTGCAGGTTACAGCGATTGGGAATATTCACTGCGGGACAACTTAAACCCACAATGTATCGGCCATGCGCAGGCCAACTGAGTGAGATATGCATATAGATCTGTAATAAGGCTGGTCTGCAAAATATTAGGAAGCCAATGGCCACGCATGGCTCCCCCTCAGCTAATTTGCGGGGAACACATTGTAATAGCTGAGGCTTTCCGCTGATTATCTTATCCAGGATCAATATTGCTAAAATCCGACCAGAAGCTAAACAAAGTCAGTTTCGCTTCATTGCACTGGGCCTTCTTCTGGGTAACAGATGGCTGGATGGGGATGGCTGCCTCGCAAGCTCTGTCCGTACTTGGTTAGTTAACTAGTTGGTGTTTGTGAACTATACGGATGCAGGGAAATTAATGTTAGAATTGCAATTTAGTAGCGGACACGAGCAGCATTTTCTCAGTGTCTGTCACAGTACATTCTTGGATTGGATGTGGGACCAGGGAATACAGCGCTGCAGTGTTTTGACACAGCTGTAACCAATGTTGCGGCAAATGGAGGTGAATAGAGGTTCTCGCCTTCTCTTTTTTTTTCGGGTGTGGGTGTGCACTGAAAGTGACCAGCGTTGATATACCCTTTCACTTGTGTTTAATAGAGGGCTTTGGTGAATTTCAGTATCTGCAGATGGGAGCACCGGCTGTGTTGCTGGGTTTCTCTGTTCCTGGGTGATTTATGACCGAGGTGCACATTTCGGGGCTGTAAAATATGCACATAGGACGCTAATTGCCGCAATCGCTCTTAAAGTGTTGTTAGTGGGGTTTGCAGTGAGTGCTCCCTGCTATTTTAAGGCATTATGCGATCCCGCTTGCGGGGGTAACCAGAGCTCGCCCCGGATACTAGGCGTTCAGTTCTCGGTGGTGGAAGTTTGGGTCGGCCAGGCAGCTGTGGAAAAGGTTGAAATATTTTTAAGGCTGATGTAAGACACTGCACCCTGTGGCTGGGTCCCGTGAAGACAGGATGTTCATCCGGGCCCTGTTGGGGGGATGGGTGTGTATATATCTCCGAGCCTCGTGGCCACGGTTTGTGCCCTGACCCATGGGGAGCAAGCTGTTTAGTGGGCAGTATGAAAGAATGAAGTGGGCAGGCGAATGGTAATATGAGTGTGGGTTCACTTGTGCCGGGGCAAGGCATTTGTGCTTGGGACCTGAATTTGCTGTTTACCTTTGTGACCGGGCTCTTGAAAAGCATTGTGTGAATGGGGGATGTGGACGCAATACCATTGTGCCTGGGTCCGTACACATAGAACCAGGCAGGCCCTTCGAGGCCCTAATGTACATGTGCCCTAGCCGACCATGGGGTGTATCACTGACATGAGGTAGCATGCGTGGGCCTGTGAGAGCGTGGTGCTTATGTGAGCGTAGGTTTATTTGTGCCGGGTCCCGTGCCTCAAATGCATGCGCTATTGGTATTGTAAATGACAATGCCATTTATTTATCTGTTTTCAAAACCAACACATAAATACAAATGTTGTCATTTACAATGCCAATAGCTCTAACTTTTGCAAAGGCGAAACCGTTGCATTGTAAATGCTTGTTACTCCTCCTATTGCTAAGACCTAAAAAAAAAAAAATGTTCACTCTTTTATCCCTCCACTATCCTTTTCAATCGAAATAGACCGACTAACATGTTCACTTCTCAAATTCCATATTAAACTATACTAATATACTACCCAAATAACTGAATAACATATCCACTTCTCAAATGACTTCATATTTTTTTTACTATACTAATTTTTAACAGTAATCCTTTATGAGTGGCGTGCTACTCACCAGGAAAGCGATTCAACACCCATCAGGGGTAACAAGTGCTATAAGAATGCAAACTTTTCTTCCCCTTTTGTCCCTCCGCTCTCCTTCTCACTCCATGTAACTGACTAATATCCACCACTGAAATTACTTCATATTTCACCATAATAATTCACCACTAATCCTTTGTAGGCTACCTGAATAGCGTGCGTCAACAAGCGCTATAGAAATACAAATCTTTGTCCTCCTCTATCCCTCTGCTATCATTCCAAATCCAAATAACTGACTAACCTATCCACCACTTAAAATGGACTTGCATGTTTCACTATACTAATTCAACACTAATCCTCTATGGGTCCCGGAGTAGCGTGCTACTCGCCGAAAAAGCGTTTTGATGCCTCGTCGGGGGTAGTAAACGCTATAATAAATGCAATTACAATACAATAGAATACAATATCATCTTTCAAATTCATATAATGTAGCTCTTTATAGTCTGCATGTAGTCCCATTTTGTGTAAGATGACTTTAGACAGCCCTAGCTTTTGAGTGAACAACACTTTGCACAATTGGGGTTTTGAGACCATACGTGTCTTCCATTGGTCATTTGTCAGACCCCTTCAGGGTAGTTACTTAGGCCTAAATTGTGGAGATTCAGATAATTTTCTCTGATTTCCTGGGGTCCATCCTACTGTGCCTCTACAAACTGCACCAAATACAAACCCTTCTGCACGTGACTCATTAGTAGCAATAGTGAGCATTCCGGGGCTTCTCAGGGAGGTAGTGCTGCAGTCCTCGAGTCAAGCCCTCAACAACCACAAAATAGTGCAATAAACAAATTTCTAACAGAACGCCTATATTTCAAGAAAGAAAGTACTTAAATGCACACTGTACTTCAATGCGACGCTAACACAACCAAATACGATTAAGTGTCATAGGTGCTGTTGGACCTGGGGTTACCAGTCCACATAGGGTAGCCTGGCACAGAGTAGGAACAGCTAATCTCAAAGGCAAATGTGTTGTGCTTACATCACTCACAGCAACTCAGCGCCCATCCACAAAAACAAAAGAATGACACTACACCAGATTAGAAAAATACGGTCTGTAGTATCTCTTTGTCATTTAGCGGAATTTAGGTTCAGTACATTAAATAACTCCACATTTGATTATTGGCATTCATCATTTTAAAATGCATTAAATACTACTTCTTGTCATTCACCAGTTGAAAGAGACTCAGCAATAACATCTGCATCCTGTCTCTTCCTCAATATTCTCACAGTTTAAACAGGGTAACCAGCAAGATTAAGACTCTCTTATTTTTTAATCAATAGGTACATTACCCGGAATCACAGTCTTAACATTAGCTAGAGGACACAGCTGCTCAGCCAATAGCTCTCTCTACAGATTGTACACCTGTAATTGTTCCAAACAGCTGGATACCTAAATGGAAATAGGTAGGTTCAGTTAATTGTTACATTTAGCCATTTAGTCCGCTCTACAACCACCTTGGATTGGTAGGTTTTCTTAATACACTCCTAGGCTCAAAATGATCGATGGACCAATAGCTCCCTCCACCAGCTAGGCCTTATCTCTGAATAAGCCTTATTACCCCGACTCTCATTAGCTGGGAATGTTAAATTATGTTCAGAAATCTCGCTCTCTCTCAGGATGGTCCCTAACGAGGCAAGGAAGAAACGGGAATAGCAAGTTCAGTCAGTAGGCATCGCTTGTCCGTTGCACAGCTCGACTGGTGTGAGGTAATCAAAGTCTGTGTGTTACTCTCTAGGCCCGGATAGCTGCCACCAATGTGGGCCTGATGATGATCTTCCCCACCCACCGGACTCGATTCCCTGCTTACTTCATTTGCAGTCCTGTCAGGCAATTCTTACACGGGCCCGATCAGTTCTCACTGACGAACGAGGGCTCCGCTCCGGGCTGGTTCCGCTTGCCTTCCTGATTGCTGCTCTTCGACTCGCCGTCCTCCGTGGACACCTGCCAACGCTTCCGCACCCCTTCCTCACTCGATTTCTCACAGGCAAGTCTCCGCTCAGGCCCGGCCTTCACCAGCGTCTCTCCTCCCCTTCCGACGTCGTCGTGCTCTCGCCGGGCAAAGGTCAATTCGCTTTTTCCGGCTCCCACCTGTGTAGGATGGCTCACGCTTCACTTTCACAGCGGAGGGCCCGTGTCCAAGACACTCGCCTGCAGGAGGGGATGACAGCTGGCAGCGAGGGCACTTCACTTCTTTCACGGTGAGTTCAGCCTTCTGTCTGAAGGGTTTAATTTCCGCTTTTCTCTCACAGCGCCCCGCACTAAACTGGGCTCTGGGCTGGTAAATTAAAGTCTCACCGCCCTACTGTGTAGAGTGCTTCACTCGGTGATAAGGGAATGTCTGATATTACCACAGTTTGTGGACGCCTCCTCTTCCTAACTCCCAGTCGGGCTACCCACAGCTTATGAGAGGCAGCACAGGGAAAACTGACCAGGAGCACCCCACAGTTTGGAGGAGCTAACCGGAAAACCTGGTGGTAGGGTTTAGTCAATAGGCAGGGGGTCACGTCAGTAGAAAATAGCAGCCGGCCCAAGGGACGATCTCACCCCAATCAATGCGCCTTCCTCCCCAGACTATTGCCTCACTCCTCACCAGACTCTACTCAAGCCCCTTGGTCACTCTAAAATGGCCGCCCTGGTTCTAGCCCTTTTATATACTGGGCCCTTGCTACTGGAATCAGCTGGAAGGTTCTAGAGCCTTCCCAGTGTAGACTTATGGCTCAGGTCCCTGAGGTAAAAATATGTAGCAGTTACGAGCCACCATTTTGTGTGTCATGGTATTAACCATGTTAAGAGAGCACCTAGGCCTCAAAAAGTAATAGGGACAAGAAGGCCTCAGAACTCTAGGGACAACACCAAAAAAATTGTAGTGGACGCAAGAAAAAAAAAGTAAAAGAAAAATTAGGAGGCACAAAGGAGAAAAAGAAGGAAAAATAGGAGGGACTATCCAAAGGGCTGATAGGTCTAACACGCGTCCCCCCCCCCAGCTAAAAGTGGGGAGAGCTACCCAACCCCTTGGGAGTTCTCATCACTAAGGCGGAAATACCTAGAGAGACCGTCTGCGTTGGCGTGGTCCACTCCAGGTCGGTGTTCTACCCGGAAGTCCATTCCCTGTAGGGAGATGGACCATCTCAACAGCTTGGGATATTCTCCCTTCATTTGCATCAGCCAACGAAGGGGTCGGTGGTCAGTCTGCACAAGGAAGTGCGAGCCAAACAAGTATGGCCGCAGCTTCTTCAGAGCCCATACCACCGCAAAGGCTTCCCGCTCAATCGCACTCCACCTCTGTTCCCGGGAAAGCAGTCTCCTGGACAGGAAGACAGCAGGTTGATCCAGACCCTCTTCATTGAGCTGCGATAACACTGCCCCAATGCCCTGCTCTGATGCGTCCGTTTGGACAATGAATTCCTTAGAGAAATCAGGGGCCCTTAGGATTGGAACCGCACTTATTGCTTGTTTCAAGGAGTCAAAGGCTTGCTGACAAGCCTCCGTCAAGACTACCCGTCGGCGTTGCTTCTTGGAAGTGAGTTCAGTTAGAGGTGCCACAATTGTGCCATACCCCTTCACAAAGCGACAGTAGTATCCTGTGAGGCCCAGTAAAGCTCGGACCTCAGTTTGGGTCTTGGGAGGCTCCCATGCCATGATAGCCTCAATCTTTGCCTGGAGAGGTTGCACCTTTCCCCTGCCCACCAAGTGGCCTAGGTACACCACCGACCCCTGCCCGATCCGACATTTGCTGGCCTTGATTGTCAAGCCAGCCTGTTTCAGGGCTTGGAGAACAGCTTGTAGGTGACACAAGTGGTTCTCTCAGCTGCTGCTGAAGACGGCAATGTCATCTAAATAAGCAGCAGAGAAGGCCTCCATCCCGGAGAGGACCTTGTTCACCAGCCGCTGAAATGTGGCAGGAGCGTTCTTGAGCCCAAAGGACAACACGCAGATCTGGTAGTGGCCCACAGGCATGGAGAAGGCTGACCTTTCCCTCGCTCCATCTGTAAGGGAGATCTGCCAGTACCCTGATGTGAGGTCAAAAGTACTCAGATATTGGGCAGCTCCCAGCCGGTCAATGAGCTCATCCGCCCTAGGGATGGGATGAGCATCAGTTTTGGTCACTGAATTCAGTCCCCGGTAATCCACACAGAACCTTAGTTCTGGAGTAGTGCCCGGTGGGGCAGCTTTTGGTACCGGAACCACCGGACTGGACCAGGGGCTACTTGAAGGTTCAATCACTCCTAGCTCCAGTATCTTAGTGACTTCACTGTGAATGCTGGTCTTCACCTTATCTGACAGCCGGTAGGTCTTAGACTTCACAGGTGGGCTGTCACCTGTGTCCACATCATGGGTACACAGGTGGGTCCTTGCCGGGATAAGGGAGAACAGTGAGGAAACTGCTCCAGGACTTGGCAGCAGTCCCTACGCTGTTCAGGAGTTAGGGATGGAGAGAGAATCACTCCCTCCTCCGACCCATCCTTTTCCTGAGACGAAAATAGATCAGGAAGAGGCTCACTTTCGTCTTCCTCTGCTCCATCAGTCACCATCATCAAGATGACCTCCGGCCTCTCATGGTGGGGTTTGAGGCGATTAGCATGGAGCACCCGATGGGGCTGCCGGGAAGTCTTAAGGTCCACTAAGTAAGTGGCCTTGCCCTTCTTCTCAATCACCTCAAAGGGGCCTGTCCAGCAATCCTGGAGGGCACTCAACTCTCCAGGTTCCATCACCCACACTTTTTGGCCAGGCTCCAACTCCACAGGGTGAGCAATGTGGTTATACCACTCCTTCATCACGGCTTGGCTGGCTTCCAAGTTGTCAGAAGCTTGCTTCCACAACTTAGCCATTTGGATTCTGAAGGCCAGCATACAGCTCACCACATTCTGGGGAAGCTTCCTGGGAGTCTTTTCCCACCCGTCTTTCACCAGGCTGAGAGGTCCATGAACAGGGTGCCCATACAGAAGTTCGAAGGGGCTAAAGCCCACTCCTTTCTGCTGCACTTCCCCGTATGAAAACAACAGACAGGGTAGGAGGACATCCCACTTCCTCCGCAGGCTCTCAGCCAGACTTTTGATCATGCCTTTCAAGGTTTTATTGAACCTTTCCACTAGACCATTAGTCTGTGGGTGATAAGGGGTGGAGAACCGGTAGGTAACCCCACACTCCTTCCACATAGCCCGCATGAAGGCTGACAAGAAGTTGGTCCCCCTGTCAGACACAACCTCCTTGGGGAAACCCACTCGGGTAAAAATCTCCATCAGGGCCCTAGCCAATGCAGGTGCAGTAACGGTCCTCAGAGGAATTGCCTCTGGGTACCGAGTGGCATGATCCACCAAAACCAGGATAAACCTGTGACCAGGTGAAGTAGGTGGATCCAATGGCCCAACAATGTTGATGCCCACCCTTTCAAAGGGGGTGCTAACGACAGGTAGTGGTTCCAGGGGAGCTTTCAGCTTCACCCCTGTTTTCCCACTGGCTTGGCAAGACGCACACGTCCTACAGTAAGTGTCGGACGCCACCCTCATTTGAGGGCAGTAAAAATGGGGGACAAGCCGGGCATAGGTCTTGTCCTGACCCAAGTGTCCTGCCAAAGGTATTTCGTGAGCCAGTTCTAAAAGAAAGGCTCGGTAACGTTGGGGAACAACCAAGGCCCGTGATGAACCATGCACTGGAGCCTTGGGTTCACTGTAGAGGAGTCCATCCTCCCAGTAAATGTGGTAGTTCCCTGTACTGTTACCCGTGCCTGGGCTGCGGCCTGACGCCTCAGACCCTCAAGGGTTGGGCACTCCTTCTGGCCCTGACAAAACTTTTCCCTGGTAGGCCCCCCTCTACATGCCACTCAGCAGGGATAGGTAGGTCCTCCAGGGAGACAACATCCCCCTCCATGGACTCCGGGTCCACCACCACAGGTGGACTATCCATCTCACGGGGCGTGGATGCCGAGGCAGGCTTCTCCTGTCCACGGATCTTTCCCTTTCTGGCAGCCGGCTGTGTCTTTGTTTCAGGCTCCAGCCCCGGCGAACTCCCCCTCCGGGTAGTCGCGGTCCTTGTGCTGGCACAGGCCCAGTCAGGTGTACCCAGCATCTCAGAATGAGTCCGGTATTCCACCTCCTTCCAAGCATTGTGCTCCATATCATTCCCCAACAGACAATCGACTGGCACGGCAGGGCTTACGGCAACTCGAAGTGGACCTGCAACCCCTTCCCACTCAAATGGAACCTCGGCCACTGGAAAGTGACCTATTGTCCCGTCAGCCATCACGGCGGGGTGGAGTACGTCTGGGATCACCTGCTCTGGGGACACCAGATGACTCCTTACCATAGTCGTACTGGCACCTGTGTCCCTCAGAGCTTCCCCTCTTTGGCCATTGATGGTGACCCATTGCCCATACTTGGTAGTATTTGGGGGCACCTGGGTCTTAGGAACCATCTTCCGATCTCCCAGGGACACTAGGGTGACTCCCACCCACTCCCCCCCTTATCTAAGGGCAACTCCTCCCCGAGAACTACACTAGCTACTCCCGGGGCTTTTCCTTCAGTGGGAAGGGGTGGTCTCTTTGGGCACTTGGCGTCTACTTTGTAGTACCCAACCCCACCATATTCATAGCAGCGGACAACCCTTGGCTGCTGACTATGGTCAGGATGAGAGTTTTTCGGCGGGTTGGCCCTAGTAATGAATCCTGATTCCTTCCCTTGGAAATTGTTTTGGGGGCCTTTAGAGAACTCCCTCTTGCGCCCTGTCCCGTCCTCTGGGAATCCCCTCCAGTCCCCTTTGAGGATACCCGGGTACTAGCCCAGATGTCTGCCTCCTCAGCAAGCTTCCTGGGACTGGTCAGCTTGCTGTCCACCAGGTGTTGTCGCAGCTCGGGAAAACATTTCTCGAGTAGGTGCTCCTTTAGGATTAAATCATACAGCCCCTCGTAGTCCTCCACCCCGCTGCCTTGCACCCAACCCTCTAAGGCCTTCTTGGCATCATCTAGGAAATCCACCCAGTTCTGTGTTACTAGTTTGTGGCTGTTCCTGAATTTCTGTTGGTACTTCTCAGGGGTCAGCCCAAACTTTCTTATCAGCGCCACTTTCATGGTGGGGTAGTTAGTCTGCTCCTCCTGTTCTAGGGCTAGGAGTGCATCCCTCCCTACTGGAGGCATGTATTTATACAGGCCACCCCCCCAGTGTCTTTCCAATATCCCATGGGCTCTTAGCGAGACCTCATAGGCAGCCAACCATTTCGCAATGTAGCTGGCGACTACGTTCTTTGGCAAATAGGGTCTGGGTTCCCTGGTTATTTCTTTGAGTTCGCTGCCACCAACAGGAGCACTAGGAGTCCCTATTTGCAGGGCCTTGAGGTCTAACTCCTTTAAACTCAATTCATGAGCCAGCCTCTGTTCCTCCCTCTCCTTCTCCAACTTAGCTAACTCCCACTTCAACTGCCTTTCCTCTCTCCGGCCAGCTAATTCGGCTTCGGTTAAGCTCCTCACATAGACACTGCTGCCCTCCCTCGAAAGTGTCCTAGGACCTTGCAGTAGGTTCTCCCTTTCGGTTTGGTACAATTCATCCACTCAGTGTCCCGATCCCCCTCTTCCTCCTCCTTCCCCTCCGAGTGAGCTGCCACCCATGCTCTCAAGCTGGTTTGGAGTTCCCCCTTTTTAGCACCACGCTTGAAAAACACCCCCTTACTTTGACAGAATTCCCTGAGTTGGGCCGCAGTGTAGGTCTCCAACTCTTCCAAATCGAATTCCATTTTGCCAACAGGGTCTCTGAGAGTCACTTGGAAGAAGTCAAGAACGGGCGATAGTTAAAAGCTACCTCCATCCACCACCAGGAAAGAATTTGAAAAAACAAAACTTTTAATTAGGGAGTACGATAGGAGAAAACTCCAGGTGTAAGCATGTGGTACACACCGATTTACTACTAAGTGGATGCAAGCACAAGCTCTAATCCCACCACTGGACACCAATTATGTTGGACCTGGGGTTACCAGTCCACATAGGGTAGCCTGGCACAGAGTAGGAACAGCTAATCTCAATGGCAAATGTGTTGTGCTTACATCACTCACTTACAGCAACTCAGCACCCATCCATAAAAACAAAAGAATGACACTACACCAGATTAGAAAAATACGGTCTGTTTTATAAAACTCTTTTTTAGTATCTCCTTGTCACTTAGCGGAATTTAGGTTCAGTACATTAAATAACTCCACATTTGATTATTGGCATTCATCACTTTAAAATGCATTAAATACTACTTCTTGTCATTCACCAGTTGAAAGAGACTCAGCAATAACATCTGCACCCTGTCTCTTCCCCAATATTCTCACAGTTTAAACAGGGTAACCAGCAAGGTTAAGACTCTCTTATTTTGGAATCAATAGGTACATTACCCGGGATCACAGTGTTAACATTAGCTAGAGGACACAGCTGCTCAGCCAATAGCTCCACAGATTGTACACCTGTAATTGTTCCAAACAGCTGGATACCTTAATGGAAATAGGTAGTTCTCCAGTATTAGGGTGTCTTTCATAGATTCACATGCATGAATCATTCCCCGTCGTCGGAGTGGGAGTCCCACGGTACATAAAAAAGCAATAATATGCAATAATATCCTTGGAAAAACTTGGTGATAACCAACCAAGAAGTAAAGTAGCCCAAGCTACAAGAGTAAAAACTTCCACACGCATGATTATCCTAGTCATTTTGTATAGTCCAAACTGAAGCCAATCAGGCGACAGCACCCACCAGAATGTTCTCCCCAGAGGCTCAGGCTCTCAGATTTTCTACTGCACGTCGTGTGAAGGGAGTCTCCCTGAGCTCTGCTCAGTTTTCTTGAACTTTCTTCATTTTTCTTCAATTTTTTCTTCATTATATCACAGTTCTGTAATGTCTTCTTACACGAAGTCTAGCTTCAGACCCTGCGTCACTTGTGGAAAGTTAAGACCTTTTCCTGTGAACCCTCATGAAGAGTATATGGACCAGCCATCTGCCTGTCTCTGACATGGTAGGAGGAGAAGGGGTTGTTCTTGTGATTAGACTATACCCCCCTTCTGATGTGGGACGATTTTTTTGTTTGTTTTGCACATTAAGGTTTTAAGTGATGCTTCTCCTCTACTTCACCAGCTGAAGTAACATCACAATTAAGGGGTCTCTGGCCTTCTTTGAGTCTGCCTCCCACATCTACGCCCACGAGATTTACTCTCAGGCGTCTAGACTCACTCTGCGCACTTTTCTACGTGAAAATGTGCCAGCTTGTCGACGATATGGTCGATGTACTCTCTGATGACAATCTCTGCCGTCACTGGTGCTCTGCAACGACAACGGCTCCAGGCATTCATCAACGACAGTGAGGACAGTGCCCTCTCGTCAACTGCAGGCTCGTCGACCACTGTGAGTTTCATCGATGGTAAATTTAGTCGACAGTTGGCCTCGTCGATGGTAGGCTCATCTACGGTAGGCTCATCTACGGTAGGCTCGTCTACGGTAGGCTCGTCTACGGTAGGCTCGTCGACGGTAGGCTCGTCGACGGTAGGCTCGTCGACAGTAGGCTCGTCGACAGTAGGCCTCGTCGATGGGGGGGCCTAGTCGACGGTAGGCTCGTCGACGGTGAGCTTTGTAGACGGTAGGCTCGTCGACAGTGAGCTCTCCGTAGACGGTGAGCTCCGTAGACGGTGAGCTCCGTAGACGGTGAGCTCCGTAGACGGTGAGCTCCGTAGACTGTGGGCTCCGTAGACTGTGGGCTCCGTAGACTGTGGGCTCCGTAGACTGTGGGCTCCGTAGACTGTGGGCTCCGTAGACTGTGGGCTCCGTAGACTGTGGGCTCCGTAGACTGTGGGCTCCGTAGACTGTGGGCTCAGTAGACGGTGAGCACCGTAGACGGTGAGCTTCGTCAACATTCAGCTTCTTCGCCAGTTGGCTTCGTTGACGGATGACCCTGTCAACTGTTGGATTCGTCGACGGTTGAGCCCGTTGACAATTGGTTTCACGCACTGTTGACTTTTATGCACAGTGCTTTTGTAGACAATTTATTTCCTCGACAGCAGCTTTCCGCTACATCCACGTGATGGCTTTTTACTTACGCCATTATTCTTCTTGGGCAGCACATAGCCGTATGAAAATGTTTTTTCTTCAGATCAGAATTATGTATTTCTGACAGCGAGGCTGCCACGGCCTGTACCACGGCAAGATTACGTCTTCTCTTACAACTGGATTTCTATTGCATTCACCTCCGGTGAATATTGGAGTTTTTCCCCTCCTTATAAAGAGAGCGGCGAATCGCTTTCCCTTTTCCCCGCGTCCTGAGGGAAGAGGTCTGTTTTTCCCTATGATTTAAAAAAAACAAAAAACACAGAAATAAGTTAGTTAAGTTCCTATCATAGACTTTATTTAGCAAGAAGGTGTTAAACTCATGCAGAGGCCAAACTCTCTGCCGGCGTTTTTTTTCCACGCCTTGACAAGAAATGTAATGCTCCAGACTATTCACCTGCTTGTCTAGTCTCTCAGCCTAACCCTGACTCAGTCATTACTCAGGCGGCACAGCAATTATCTTGCAATCCAGTTGGGCAGGTATGCGGCCAGATCTGCTCTGATGTGTTGGTGCTGGTAGAATTTATTCCAGAATCCTCCAAGCCTCACGCTTTGAAGATCCTGCAGAAGAGAGAGAGAGAGACAGAGAGAAGTGCATCAGAAATAATACACTGTGCAGCAGACATTGCGTGTACAGGTTTTTCGACACCTCGCAATAGGGGCAGTCTGGCAAAGACAATTTTGCTTCAATGCTACATCTTTCGCAAGGAGGTTCAAACTTAAATACTTCACTTGCCTTTTCATAGAGGATCCCCCTCTGGCAAGCATGTTGATGAGGCACTGCAGACCATCTTAAAGGACACAGATACTGCCCGCACACTCGGGTCTCTCCAGTATAGAATCTCAGCCTTTTCGTGGTGCCGAGGACGTAGCTTCGTGTCCTATTTTCAAGGGAGTTCCATCCAGTATTAGCTCCTACAATCAGAACCAACAGCGTTACTCAAATCAATCGCAGTCACATAGGCAAAGTACCAACAGGTCCTACATAGAAAATCATCGTACAGCCGAGGCAACTCTTCTAAGAAACAATGGATTACCTTGGAGCCCATCTTTATTCCCTCCAAAAACGTTGGAGGTCTAATCTCTCACTTTTATTCCAATTGGTCAAACTGTGACAGAGGACCGTTGGGTTTTTTAAACGTCAGGTCCAAGGGCACACTCTAGAATTTGTCAAATTTCCCTCTTTCTACACTTCCAAAGGGACCTCCACCTCCTCATCTACGGGAGTCGTTTGACAAGTGTCTATATGGATACAAACAGGGACCGTCGGAGTGGTTCCGAATCTCCAACAGAGTTAGGGTTTACTCTCAGTTCCTCATCAACAAGCAAATCAGGAAAGTAGTGCCTGATTTTCGATCTTTGTGCAAACTTTACAGATGTTGTACCTCAAGAAAGTCCTAAAGTTCTTATGCCAGAACGACTTTATAACTACACTCAACCTCCAGGATGTCTATTTTCATGTGCCAATCCTTCCTAAGTTCAAAGTGGCTACGCTTTACAATAGGTACAAAACATTTTCAATTAAAGTCCTACCTTTTGGACTTAGTTCCGCTCCACGTGTCTTTACGTAGATCCTGGCACCAGTGGTAGCTTATCTACGTCTGCAAGGCATACAAATTTATCATTACTGAGACAATTGTATAAGGGCTCGCTCTTATTTATAAGCAGTCCAGCACACCCAGACTTGTCAGTCACTGTTTCAAAACCTGGTTTTCAATAAATCATGACAAGTCCCAACTAGTCCTAGCTCCGATATGAACATTTCTCGGAGCATCAATCAATACACTCCTAGTAAAGGTGTTTGACTCACAGGAACGACGGGCCTGCAGCTTCCATTTGGTGGTTCTTCTATGTACAAAAAGGTCCGGTCAGTAGATCCTCAGTCATTCCTGGCCACAGCCTCCACCTGCATCTTGTTGGTTCCCAACTACAGAGTACACATGAGAAAAATGCTAGAGGAGCTAGACAAGCAGTGTTTGCAAGTCTCCAGTTCATTCGAAGATCTCATTCAAATCACTCCTCGGATGCGAGAGGCCTTTTATTTGGTGGGTACAAGAAAGAAATTTGTAGAAGGGGAGTGCGTTCCTTCAAGAGGCTCCAAATTACACAATCTCCACAGACTCATCCCTTGAGGGTTGGGTAGCACATCTTCAAGGGCTGAAGGTCAGCGGGAAATGGAGCCCTCAAGAAAAGGCTTGGCACATCAATCTGCTAGAGCTAAGTGCCATCTTCTTAGCCCTCAAATCCTTTCATGCAATTCTTAAAGGGGCCACAGTATTGGTTCGCACCGACAATACTACAAGTATGCATTACTTAAACAAACAGGGAGGAACGAGGTCGGTTCTTCTATCTCAGGAAGCCCAAGAGACATGGGTTTGGGCGATATGACTCGGGGTCAATCTCTTGGCTGTTCATGTGCCGGGAGTTGCAAATGTGCTGGCGGACACCCTCAGCAGGTCAACGGTGTCCAACCACGAATGGGAACTGCAAAAGCCAACAGCGGATGGAATCTTCCAGCTGTGGGGTCATCCTGATCTGGACCTCTTTGCGACCAAGAAAAATAGCTAATGCCTGTTCTTTGCAAACTGGCATCCCCACAGGGACTCTCAGGGGAATGCGTTTTCGATCAACTGGTCTCAAATAAATGCTTACGCCTTTCCTCCGATACCGTTGGTTCCCAGAGTTCTCCGGAAGATGAAGAAAGAGCCATGCCGCTTGATTCTCACCTCCCCCAGTTGGCCTCGCCAGTACTGGTTCACCGAACTTCTTCTCCTTTCAGAGTGCGCTCCAATACAGTTTCGACCATACCGACTCTCCTCTCCATTCAGAATGGTCAAATTTGCCATCCGTATCCGGCTTCTCTAAAAATAACAACTTGGCGCATGAGCTCCTTGAATTCGCTCATCTGAATATCTCTGCGGGTTGTAAGGAGGTACTGGCTAATGCGCGAGCATCTGCTACAATATAGACATACAGACTTAAATGGAAAAGATTCTGCATTTGGTGTCAATCTGCTGGGGTTCACCCATTCCATGCAATGCTGGACCAGATATTACCTTTTTTCTTGCACTTAGCAAGATCAGGCTTATCTCATGCAACGTTGAAGGTCTTTTTGGCAGCTATTTCAAGGTACCGTCAGGATGGGTCCACCTCTCTTTATTCTTCAAGAATACAACAGTTCTTTAAGGGACTATTCAGAATGTTTCCTCCTGTACGTCGTCCGCCTCCATCATGGCATTTTAATGTATTATTAGCGCAGCTCATGCGCCACCCATTTGAGCCAATTCACAGGGTGTATTTCAAATTCCTAACATGGAATGTTTCTCTTTTGCTAGCGAAGAGTCAGTGATGTTCAAGCTTTCACCGTCCATTCACCTTTCTTACAATTCACGTCCAATTCTGTGGTGCTACGTACAAACCCAAAGTTTATATCTAAGGTCCCTTCGGGTTTTCACCTGAACGAACCAGTCATCTTAAAGATGTTTTTTCCTATTCCGCAATCGCCTGTGGAGAGGGCATTACATGCTCATGACATCAGAAGATGTTTTAAAATTCTATTTACAAAGGACCTCTGACATTCGCAAATCCGATCAACTATTTGTTGCCTATGGAAAGATACGGCAAGGACAAGCAGTGTCTAAACAAACCATAGCTAGATGGATTTCTGCAGTTATTGACATTTGCCATCTACAATCTGGAAGACCTTTACAGACAACTCCAAGAGTTCACTCTAAAAGAGCTGTTTCTTCCTCGACTGCTGTTTTCGCTGGAGTTCCTCGTCAGCAAATCTGCAGAGCAGCGACTTGGTCCAGCAGACAGACATACTTTCACCAAGCATTATTGTTTAGATGCTGCCAGCTAGGCTGATACGTCAGTGGGTCAAGCGGTTCTACGCAATCTTTTCAGATAAGATGAGCCTCTGTTTTCCCCTCCTCTGTACTACTTTCCAGACGCTTATTCCATGCCTATATTGGGTGCATTCTCATGTGATTGCAAGTTTTTTCATGCATATATGAATGTTGGCATTTTATTATGTAAATGTATATACTTGCTATGTACAAACTATGTTACAAATGGCGTCTTCCAAGCATTATTTCGGTACTGCTATCTACTCTGATTCAGGCATGTGAATCTATGAAAGACACCCTAATACTGGAGAAGAACAATAGTTACTTACCTGTAATCTGTGGTTCTCCAGTATTGGTGTCTTTCATAGATTCACATGCAACCCGCCCACCTCCCCTCAGAGGCTCTTGGCTAGGAAGTGTTTAGCTTCACTCCTATGCGAGAAAATCTGAGAGCCTGAGCCTCTGGGGAGAACATTCTGGTGGGTGCTGTCGCCTGATTGGCTTCAGTTTGGACTAAACGACTAGGATAGTCATGCGTGTGGAAGTTTTTACTCTTGTAGCTTGGGCTACTTTACGTCTTGGTTGGTTATTACCAAGTTTTTCCAACGATATTATTGCATATTATTGCTTTTTTATGTACCGTAGGACTCCCACTCCTACGACGGGGAATGATTCAGGCATGTGAATCTATGAAAGACACCAATACTGGAGAACCACAGATTACAGGTAAGTAACTATTGTTCGTTCAGTTAATTGTTTCATTTAGCCATTTAGTCCGCTCTACAACCACCTTGGATTGTTAGGTTTTCTTAATGCACTCCTAGGCTCAAAATGATCGATGGACCAATAGCTCCCTTCACTAGCTAGGCCTTATCTCTGAATAAGCCTTATTACCCCTGCTCTCATTAGCTTGGAATGTTAAATTATGCTCAGAAATCTCGCTCTCTCTCAGGATGGTCCCAAACGAGGCAAGGAAGAAACGGGAATAGCAAGTTCAGTCAGTAGGCATCGCTGTCCGTTGCACAGCTCGATTGGTGTGAGGTAATCAAAGTCTGTGTGTTACTCTCTAGGCCCGGATAGCTGCCACCAATGTGGGCCTGAGGACGATCTTCCCCACCCACCGTACTCGATTCCCTGCTTACTTCATTTGCAGTTCTGTCAGGCAATTCTTACACGGCCCGATCGGTTCTCACTGACGAACGAGGGCTCCGCTCCAGGCTGGTTCCGCTTGCCTTCCTGATTGCTGCTCTTCGACTCGCCGTCCTCCGTGGACACCTGTCAATGCTTCTGCGCTCCTTCCCCAGTCGATTTCTCACAGGCAAGTCTCCGCCCAGGCCCGGCCTTCACCAGCGTCTCTCCTCCCCTTCCGACGTCATCGTGCTCTCGCCGGGCAAAGGTCAATTAGCTTCCTCCGGCTCCCAGCTGCGTAGGATGGCTCCCGCTTCACTTTCACAGCAGAGGGCCCTTGTCCAAGACACTCGCCTGCAGGAGGGGATGACAGCTGGCAGCGAGGGCACTTCACTTCTTTCACGGTGAGTTAAGTCTTCTGTCTGAAGGGTTTAATTTCTGCTTTTCTCTCCCAGCGCCCCTGCACTAAACTGGACTCTGGGCCGGTAAATTAAAGTCTCACCGCCCTACTGTGTAGAGTGCTTCACTCTGTGATAAGATAACGTCTGATATTACCACAGTTCGTGGACGCCTCCTCTTCCTAACTCCCAGTCGGGCTACCCACAGCTTATGAGAGGCAGCACAGGGACAACTGACCAGGAGCACCCCACAGGTTGGAGGAGCTAACTGGAAAACCTGGTGGTAGGGTTTAGTCAATAGGCAGGGGGTTACGTCAGTAGAAAAGAGCAGCCGGCCCAAGCTACGATCTCACCCCAATCGATGCGCCTTCCTCCCCAGACTACTGCCTCACTCCTTACCAGACTCTACTCAAGCCCCTTGGTCACTCTAAAAGGCCGCCCTGGTTCTGGCCCTTTTATATACTGGCCCTTGCTACTGGAATCAGCTGGAAGGTTCTAGAGCCTTCCCAGTGTAGTCCTATGGCTCAGGTCCCTGAGGTAAAAATATGTGCCAGTTACAAGCCACCATTTTGTGTGTCACGGTATTGACCATGTTAAGAGAGCACCTAGGCCTCAAAAAGTAAAAGGGACAAGAAGGCCTCAGAACTCTAGGGACAACACCAAAAAAATTGTAGTGGACGCAAGAAAAAAAAAGTAAAAGAAAAATTAGGAGGCGCAATGGAGAAAAAGAAGGAAAAATAGGAGGGACTACCCAAAGGGCTGACAGGTCTAACAGGTGCTATCAGTCACTGCTGCACCTCTATCTGCTATCTCCCTTTGTCCTCGTATCTGAGCTAGGTGGTGGTGGTATTAGTGTGATTAGAGCCCAAGTGCACTTCTCACTTCTTCATGGGCTAGTGCCCAGTCTCTGAGGCAGTCTTCAGTTTTTTTAACATCCACTGGTGGATCATTCTTCAGGGCAGCAGCCAGCTTCTTCCTCAGCTTGCTTGCCTCCTCCTCCCCCAGCTTGCTTGCCCCCTCCTCCCCCTCTTCTGAGAGACAACACAACATCAGACACTCTGTTGGTGTGCTTCACAACTGCTGCTGAGCTGCCTGCCTGGCTGGTGCGGAGTTGAAATCCGGACTTGTTGGAGTTATTTCAGGCCCAGTATAGGCTGGCCTGTGAAGTCCACAGAGTCTGGTCCTTCAAGGTACAATGTGGGCATGCACCTGGTGATACTTTCAGGACGATGTGGGAATGCACAAGCCGATTTTTTGGTGACGATGCAGTCACGCACCCGCCCAAACAGTGGTGATACACTGGTGATGATGCAGCCATGTACAAGCCGTGGTTGGGAGGCTCAGTCCCTCTTTCAGCAGGTAGACTTCTGGGTACTTCATGACAGTTATGAAGCTCTTCCAGCAAGAGATGATCTGGCATTTGGGATGTCCCCTCACCACAGACAGCTGTCTGTCAGGCAGACATCAGGTCTGGTTGCACAGCTGTACTCTGCAGAGCCCTGCTTTCCTTGGCAGTGGAACCACAAGTAGATTAGTTTCTTCTGTCTGATACTTTTATATAGTCATATCAGACAGGAGATGTGTATCCACTATCTACATCTTCAGGACCAATTTGGGGTGGTCATACTTTAAAGTGCCATTTCCAGGCTGCTCTCCACACAGAGCCGTTTTGTAGGTTGGTGCTTCTCACAGGATAGTTTCCAGCCTGGAGCACCCACAAGAGAAGCCCAAATAGGTGTGAGGTTGCTATACCCAGCTTTCATTAGCCAACTGAAAGTGCAATCCAGGAAATGAAAATGGCTCTACCTCACCTAAAGTTACTCATCATTTTCACAATAGTCTGCAGACCCACACCTTACTGCTATGATGTTACAAATAGCAGTGTTCAGGAAGCTAATCAACATCTCCTTGCCAAAAGAAAGTGCTAATCGAATGTCTAATGTCTAAAGGAGCTGTGTCGTCTCTCCCCTCACTTTAGTGTCAAGGTCTCCTCCCTCCAGTTTCAGGAATGTCAGCTATATACTTCCACTGTCAGGGAAAATAACCTCACCTACATTTTGTAACTCCATTACTCTGGCTCACTCACACAAACCATGCAAGTACCTCACATTCTACACACACCAACACGCACAACATCCACTTGGAATGTTAATGCTAGGAGTTGAGTAAACACAAGAAGCGAGATTTTACACGAGTTGGCCAGTAAACCTCCACTCTAGTGGCACAGATAAAGGGGCATGCTCACCAATGTGTATTCACAAAATTCAGTCCACTGCCCTCACCACTCTATATAATAAACACAAGTGAGTGACAGTAGTCTGCTGTCTGTAAGTAAGGGCAAGCTTGGTGAGCCCCTGAAGCTCACAGGACAAGTCCAAGATCTTACTCATGTCAAGGGACAGGCATTGGTCTATGTGCGCACACTAGCATATTAAGACCGCTGGGTCAAAATCAAAAAGCACAATACTAGATACTTGCAGTCAACCACTCCTGGGTGGGGAATATGACTGTGCACTATGAAGGAAACATTCTTGTCCCAACAGCTTGGTAATTTTGGATCTCCCCTCTTAATACAAACATGTACATGTCTGTACAAGAAGATAAACATGTGTATCTAGTAGTAAACACCCTCTCAATGCTACAGTGCATTACAAGTGTATTCCAAATGTTCCATTGTTTTTGTTTCAAAATATTCTTATTCGAATTTAAAAAAATCAAGGATGTTTGAAGTGCCAGAGAGGATTGACATTCATAGGTTCTACCTGTAGAAAAAGAATGGTTCTTCATTGTAGACTCTGCATTGATAGTCATACATGTCCATAGTTGTGTAAAACAAACCTACCTGGGAAGCAACCAAGCGTTGAACAGAGGGTGGCAGCCCATGGTACAGTACAGATAGGTAGATGCAAATAGTAGTTCTAAGGGAAGGATGGTCATGCTCCTTGAAGAGATGTGCTCCGAATACCAGCAAGGATTCAGCAGTTCTGATGTTGATTTTATTTTAGGTGCATAGACTGAGAAAATCGTGTTTCTGTTTTTTCTTTCTTGCACCTGTCTAGTCAGGCAATGCTATGGTGATCGTTGGCGTATTGTCTATTTGATAAGGTTATTCTGTTGGCCAGGTGTAACATACAATTGCTAATAGTCCTATAGGTGATACAGCTGATCCTAAAGATAATACCTAACGGAGGTGGAGCCTTGGTAGTTATTTCATTGTTGGGTTGATGAGGTCAAACTTCTTCAAACCCCGTTTGAGACAAGCTGCAGCTTGTAGGTTGTCTTTCACAGGTGCCACAGTGGTGCATGAGAGGCTATATGGCTGAGCATTGCATTCATCCAGATCGGAGGGAGCAAGTGCTTGAGCTGTTCATCTAAAATCATAATCTGTAAGAAGGGAATTCACTTGCTTCTGGCCGGAGAGCCTGTACCATGATTAGGTTTTCCTGTCAGACCTGGTTCTTAGATATCAGAAAAACCACCCATCGTCCTCATTCATCGCAGACACTTTGTTTTACTTTTAGGGTTTTCTGACCATTCCCAGATGTTTACCCGTGCTCAAGTACACATATGTGCAGAAGGTATGGCTGAATGGATATTGTTTTATTTTTACATCCCATTCAAAGATGGCTGTCGTAGATGCCCATGTGTTGACAGTGGCCATGTTTGAATGGGATTTATTAAAAATAAAATGCATTCAAAAATGGCCGCTGCAGATGCATGCACATCCATAGTGGCCATCTTTGAGCAGTAGTTGTTAAAACATAGCCAAATGCTTTTGGCGATGTCCGTTGTGGATCAGTGTGCTACAGCAGCAGACATCTTTGAGTGCATCTTGTTACAATTTACAAACCTGTTTCAAGATACTGCAGCGGATGTGCGTGCATTTCAAGCTGCTATCTAACACAAGACAAGTATTGGCAAAGCCAGGAGGTTTCATGGGAGAGACCTATTGGCTTTGCTAATTGTTGTTTTTCTTTCAGGTATGAAGGGCTCACTCCCTTTCACCAAGGATTTGTAGCCCTAAACCAAAGCCTAACGTAGCATGTAAGAATGAAATTAAATGAAAAAAGAAATGTATTAAGCGCACTTACACCAACGGCTTCTTGGCGCTTTGGATGGCAGAGGAAAAACTGCTAGATGATAACCTAAGCAGAAGAAAGAAACAGCTAAACGAAGGCTTGAGAAAATAACCACGTTTTCAGAGCCTTTCTAAAATTGAGATAAGAGGGGATGAGACGGAGGCCTGGGGGTAAAGAGTTCCCAAAAAGGGGAGCTTGGGAAGAAAAGCTCACTCCACCAAATCTTTTCCTTTTAAACGGACATGTCGATAACAGGTTGGAGCTCGAAGAACGAAGGGCTCGAGATGGAATGTATCGATCAAGTCGGAAGGAGATGAATGCCGGGTCTTGCTGAGCGAGGGATTGATGAGTGAGGCAGCCCAACTTGAAGAGGCAGCGCTGGATCACAGGGAGCCAGTGCAGTCGCTTCAGGAGGTTGCCTCGCTGAGCTTGTTCTGGGCTGGCGAAAAAACAGTCTGGCCGCTTGGTTCTCGATCAGCTGGAGAAGGCGGGATTGATAGAGGGGAATCCCCGCATAAAGCGCATTTCCGTAATCAATACGGGACATGACCAGCCCAAGCATGGTCTGAACCAGCACCTCATGGGTGAGGAACCTGCTGATCTTCCTAATGCGGCGAAGATGGAAAAAGCAAGAAGAATGCGAAATCTCACTTTGTTTCATATTGGTGTTAACTTGTAAACCAGAGTCCTTTCAATATTTAGTGTAGCCTCTTCGGCCATAAAAAGTATTTTAAAGCTTTATTTAATCCTTTTCATTCTAAACTTATGACTGTGGTGTAGTTCACTTTAGGAACATGGTTAATCTAAGAACATGTAGAGTACAGAAAAGAAGAACTTCTCAGAAGTAAAGCCAATGGAACATCAGATCCCATGCCTTCTGAGAAAGTACTATTCATCCTTTAAGACAGGAGATTTTCCATCTGCAACAGTACATATTGCACATTTTAAACGTGTTTCTTTTGCAAAACCTATTTAATGTGGGTTCTGTCTCATACAAACCATAATGCTATGTTTTACAGGCGAGCACTGCAGATTTTGTGTTTACCCTTATTTAGAATTATCCTTTGTTAGCATTGTTTCTTTTTGCTCTAGGCTTGAAAGCTTGCACAATAATGGTATGGTCTTTACGTATTTCCTAATTTGATGTAGAAGATAACTGACATATTTTTACTTGGATAAATGTTTAGTTTACTTTGTAATGCAGTGTGCCATTTGTATATACATTTATTTCACCACCTACGGTTTATACTTATCTTATAAGTGTTTTGTTCTCACTTTTTATTGACAGATTTACCATTTGGATTTATTTTGCCATGTTACAGAAACGTATATTGTGAAATCTTAAAATTGTAATCTCAACGGTGATTTGTTATTATATTTTCTGCAGGTACCTTGTAATTTATAATCCTACCGAGCAGGAACGTTTTTCTGTTGTTTCAGTTTATGTAAATACTCCCAAAGTTATAGTCTTAACTACTGCTGGAAAACCTGTAAGAGCCCAGTTGAGTGCAGTGTGGGATGGAGCTACAACTGCCTCACAAGAGAAATTTCAGGTTAGTGAGTGCTTTTTTCAATTAAGTTTTGTATTTGGTTACTAGTGTGTACTTTTTAATGGAGAATTATAGTTTATGTTCATGTTGCATTTAAGACATTTCCCATAGACTCACAGTGATGTCGTGCACAGCTACCAGTCATTTGTTTTCTTTAATGTTTAAATGAGGAAAAAAGAACCCATCCCTGACCAATAATGGAATGCCTACAATGGGAAGTATCAGAAATGAGGGGAAAACTAAAAAAGCAAATTGGTAATGGAAGTTCTTCTAAGAACATATCATAGTAAAGGTCTTATGTTTTTAACCCCTCTGTGGAAAGCACAGCTTAATCTGCACCTCTATATTCATGTAGAAACATTGACTTGCAATGAACGAAAGGCAAGAAAATTATTGTCCTGCGCATATAAAATTGTCTGTTTTTGCTGGCGTAGTGCTTGAGAGATGATCAAACTCCTGTGTTAATGTGGGGGCAATTGAGTTATTTGTGTAATCTGCATTTAATAAACCATGGGAATTGTTTAGGTTGACCTGTGATTCATGCACCAGTAGGCAAATGGAGTCGCTTGTAATCTCCATAGCAAGCATACTGAACTATTGTTTTAAGTTTCAAGTTTAGTAATACTTTATTTAGACATTAAATCCCGCCAAAGTGAGAACAGCATAAAATAATTAAGCTTAAAATTAATACAATACATAAAAAGGCGTACAAACTCCAAAGTTCAAGCAAGTCTTGAATAGGTTTTAGCCAGAGGTAAGGATTGACATAGTTATTGTAACCTAATGTCTAACTGAATGCCTAGCTGTTTTAGCAGTAGTCATAAAAAGGAGTAAAAGACTTCATGACTGACAATAACAATTCATAAATGAATTTGAGTGGTAAATGGGGACGAGATGTATATATATGTCTGACAAAATACCCAGCTATATTAGCGACCTGCATAAAAAAGCATAAAGACTCCATGAATGGCACAGTCAATTCATTCAAATAGGGTGAAACATGGCAGTGTATACGGGTGCAACAGTTTGCAAAGAGCAAATGTAATGTACATGTCAAGGTATTTGTAGAGTGCACTGCCACCAGGCGGTTTCCTGGCGCTATTACTCGTACCGCTGTGGAACCCTTCCTGGCTTTCCCTGTGAAGTGTCTACTCCTGGGGACCCCCAGGGTGAAGCCAGGCATCCTAGCGCTGTTGGGGCCGATGTGGAGGTTAAGCAAGCTATTGCCCAGAGTTGCAGCGTGGGGCCCATGATTCGAATAGGCACCGAGGCGAGAATTGTCAGGTCCGAGGAAATTGAACCCTGGTTCCGGGCCAGAGCTCTGCATCAGGGTCTGCCGCTCTAACCATTGAGCCACACTCCTCCACAGAGCAGCCGGTTGTGTCCTGTATGCTCAACCCTGCGCAAGTGCCTGCTACTTTTGCCATACCCCATAATGCATGGGATTTATGTTATTGTTACACCACGTATCGGAGCTAGGCCAGTTTATAAAGTGACGAGTGCTATAGATGATTTGGGCTGTGTTTATTGGGAGTAGGACTGTCCGTGATCTTTGTCTGCCACAGAGTTCGGTTAAAAATTCCTACTTTTAGGGCAAAAAAATAAATTAATACTGAATTAATTAAGAACCAGGAGTTACTGGAGTCAAAAAACGCAGTGTGCTAAAATCTAAATAAGCCAAGCCATTTCTATAGCAGCGTTTCAGAACATAAGTGTTGGAGCCCAAGTCGACCGCCAGGTTGGTGGGATGTGACAAAGAGGTGTGATAGGTGAGATTCAATACAGAGTCAACAGGAAGTACGGGCTAAAACAGCTTCATATTGGCTAAATTCACCGAGCAGCCTGCCCACAGTGCCCTTCACTAACAAGAACAGGAACGTTTTATCCCCATGCTCATAGAGCAAATTCATTACAAACAGATTCTGGAAATAATGTCCTATGGTCCTAAAAATGTCGCAGTGAGTCTAGATTTCTTTTTTTATCTTTTAATTCTTTATTAGTTATTATGCAAACAAAATACAATTTTAAAGACAATAACATTAACCACACAATTGTAGGGAATAGATAAACAAGTTCATTAAAACTTGCATATTATATTATTATGTCGTTTAGATATTTGAGAAAGAGCAAGTTCATTTTAGTACATGCTAAGAGGGAAAGGTAGGAGGGGAGGTAAGAAGAGGAGATACATCTTAAACTTTTAAGATATATGTGAAATACTTGAACTAGTCTTAGTCAAGCGAATTAGACAGTACATTCAATAAACTAAAATATTACTGTAAAAGGAGTTAAAAATATACAAATATATAAATATATAAGCATTATATAAGAATGGAAAAAGGCATTATATTATACATCTGGAAGGGGAAAGTGCCTTAAACTATGAGGTATATAATAAATAGAATACGAGAGGATCAATGTAAACCAAAGCTGATGTAAACATATAAGGGAAAGATAATGGAATGGACAGTCTCCTAATCATGTAAATAGATGTGAAAGCACAAGGGAGAAACTGGTGGTGATGGGGGGTGATTTTAAGAGTACGAAACCCCTGCTCTCATTCATGTCTGTATGTTAAAAGAGGTAATGGGTGACATGATTACATTGAGTGTGCTGGAATGATCCCTGTGGGGTTATCAGTACACTTTTCTATAGAGCCACCTTCTGTGTGCACAGGAAAGGAGCCCAAACTTTCAGAAATAAACCCATCTGGTCTTGAAGATTATAAATGACTCACTCATGAGAAGCTGTGTGTATCATAGCTACTAACCAAGCCTCTTGTTACGGTGCTGTCGGTGATTTCCATTGCCGTAATATACATATTTTGGTTGTGGCTAGTGCTGTATGTGTAAGACGGCATTGTTGCTTTGAAAGTCCAAGGGATTCTTGTAGATCATGCAGGAGAATGGTAGCAGTGTGAGTGGAAGATGTTAATGTATTGTATTATGTAAAACCTGGCCTACATAAGTCAAAAACAATTGAACCATCGGGCAATTGCATATAATATGGGTTATGTCACAACCAATGGCATTAAATCTCCAGCAGTTTGGTGTGTAGAAGCAGTCCTGCTTTGTGCAGTTTTACCGGTGTCCAATGCCAGTCGTGAAGAATTTTACATTGACAACATTTCAGTCTAGCCTCTCGGGCACCCCTATCTAAATTTTCTTCACCCACTACTCATCTTCATAAGAAACCAATAGACGGTTTTGCCATCTAGTTTGAAGATCATTTGATAAAGGCTGTGAAAATAGAAGCAATAAGATCACTTTGTATAAGCCAAATGTAACTCCCTTATGTTTCCCCCAAGTGTGCAGATACGACACTACTGGTGAGGCTTGTAGTAACCAGGGGCGTGGACCTACACTTTTATTCAGGCAGTTACGAAGTTGTGTGGAGTTTCCAGCTTGCTGTATCGGGAGAAAAAACTCTTATCTTAGTTGTGCAAAAGATTTAAGATCACCATTGTAGACAAGCTGATCTAAAGTGAGGATGCCTTCAGTTTTCCACTTGGGCAAAGATAATGTTATTCCCTCAATGCGTATACCCTTGTTATCCCACACAGGGGCTTTCTCATGTGTTCATGGATTGCAACCCAACAGGCGGTGTGCCCTTTGCTAATTTTTACACATTGCAGTCCGTAACAGATTTGCAGGGTCAAAACGACTTGTTCCTGTGCCATATAAGACTGAGAGACCCATTTCTGTAGGCAATAGGTATCTATCTATATGTACCCATTGTGGCGTATTAGAGGTTCCCATTGACATATGTACCACTTGGGATAATTGTTACGCAAGTGAGAAATGCTCTATTGATGGGAGGCTCAGACTACCATTAGAGTGGTGTTCTTTCAGTTTTGTCACGGCGAAACAGGGTCTTGATGACCCCCATGCGAAGATTTAGGGCCAGATGAAGGTAAATCTTAAATACCGATTTCTTAATAGTAAATTTTACTGACTCGCTATTAAGAAATCGGTATTTCTTATGTAGGTAAAGATTCGGTAAAAAATACTGAATCCTTAATATTCCTTATTACCGAATCGGTAATTGAGATTCGGTAATAAGGAATACCTACCCATACATTTCTATGGGCTTGGAGGCCCATAGGAATGAATGTGAAGACATTCACAATTAGCTATTTGGTATTACCAAATTGCTAATAGCGGGAGCACTGTCAAGGGTGCCAGGGTGTCAAAAGGACACCCTGTTGCACCCTGAAATGTGCATGGCTCAATGGTTAGAGCGACAGACCCTGATGCAGAAATCTGGCCCGGGACCAGGGTTCAATTCCCGACGCGGCATGGTCTTGGGTCAAAAAGTCTGCGGGCTCGATAATTCTCGTCTCGGTGCCTACTCTAACCATGGGTTCCACTCTGCAACTCTGGGCAATAGCTTGCTTAATCTCCACAACTGCCCCTTCAGCGCCAGGGATGACTGGCTTCACCTTGGGGTTGCCCATGGTTAGAGTAGGCACCGAGACGAGAATTATCGAGCCCGCAGACTTTTTGACCCAAGACCCTGCCGCGTCGGGAATTGAACCCTGGTCCCGGGGAAAGCCAGGAAGTGTTCCCCAGCGGTATACAGCGCCAGGACACTCCGAGATGGAGTCACAGTGCGCTTTACAAGTATACACATTTAAATTTTGCATGTGGCGCACATACATGCCCTAAGGGCATGAATGTGTGCCACATGGCACTTAACAAAAAACAAAAAAAGTGATTTTTTTAAAGTAAATCGGTAATTACCACCAACTTGAAGTTGGTGGTAATTACTGATTTCTTGATGCTCAAAAGCACTCTTTAATGTGCTTCCTACATTGCATTTAAGGAATCGGTATTACCGATTCCTTAAATGCAAGAGCAATAAGGAATCAGTATTTACCGATCCCTTATTTACAGATTACTTACCTACATTAGGAATGGCTAAATACCAGTCGGTAACGCTGAGATTTACCGAATGTTGACGTTACCGACCGGTATTTAGCCACCTACATCTGGCCTTTATCTTAGAATAAATGAGGCGTAATGTGGACAAGGGGATCTGAAGAGGAAGCATTTCAAGGGTGTATATGAAACGATGTATATGTAACCATTCTCACAGCTTGTACCCTCCCTCACATGGATAACCCCAACTCCCTTCACTTTTCAAAGTCACGTTGCAACTGAATGAGTAAAGGGCTTAGATTATCTGTAACCATTCCTTCTGTCCCCTTATTCACTAACATACCAAGGCATTTTAGATGTGAAGATTGCCAATTGAAGGAGTATCCCTGTACAGCTGCTTTTGTGGTTCCATCTGATATGGGCAATGCTTCACTTTTGTGCCAATTTATTTTGTATCCAGAAAAGTTAGAAAAATCAAAGCCGTAGGAAGGAAATTGTAAGGGTGACAACTCAAACAGAAAAAAAAATGTCTTTGAGGGCAGATATGTAGTTTTCTTATAATCTCACTGCATTGTGATTCTGAGAGGCTGTCTGGATTTCATCTGTACCAAATTGAAAATTGCAGATGTTTGTTTCATGTTCCGTGAGAGGACCTCAGAAAAATGGCTTCAGTTCACCTCTGCTTGCTTGTTGATGAAAAATATATTTATTGTGTTGTTAAGTCCTTGTCTTAAGATTCCTTTAGAGAAATCTTTCCTGAGCTGAAAATGCATAGCTTAGAACCTTGGACACTCTTGTAGTGTCTATGTGTTTGATCTTGATAGATTGTTTCCATAGGATCAGTGATATTAACATCCCCTGCTAAGGTTCAATAAGATGTTACGATACATTGAAACAATTCAACCATTCTTATTGAATGTTTTTATGAGTATTGAGAATTTCACCACCATGTTCTATTCATCAGTTGATGATTCTTTGTATAATAATGTTTTTTCATCTCTGAAATGTCATACTGTTGATTAGTGGCATGCCAAGTTCATTATATTGAATATTTGAAGCTATGTACCTCGTGTATCTTGGATATTTAAACCCTAAGTAAGCGAAAAATTAATTATTAATCTCGTGAGTCTCGTGGACTGGAGCTGCAGTGTAATTGTGCCCTTCCCTACTGACATTAGTCACTTTGTTTAGCCCTACAGAAAAGATGATTAAGCTTTTTGAAGTGTGTAAACTGATAGCTCTAAAAACTAATTGTTTATGATTTTATATTGAATAGTTACTGTGATGGACATCATATGTCTTAGATGATCTGATAGAGACATCTAGCCACAAATTCCTTATCTTAGAATTCTACCCAGCCGCCAGACGGGATCCTAATTTGTTTTTCAGCAGAACCTCTACGCGTCATATGAGGGCGTTGTACGACTCCGTATCTACATCTACTCGATGTGCTGTCGATGGAGTCCATATAAGTCCTTCCCCAACGTGTTAATGCCCGTTTCCTCTTTTCCGCGCTAGAACACAGATCCGAGAAGCAGTTCCTCTGCCCGTTTGGTGGCCTTCTACAACATTTTTTTGTCTGTAACAGTGTGGCTTTTTTCTATGTCTATGTCTTCTGGTTTTAAACCTTGTGAGTCTTGTGCTCGACAGATGTCGGGCACGGACTCTCATTCTGTCTGTATGTGGTGCTTGGGTGAGCACCATGACTCCAAGGAGTGCGATGTCTGTCAATAAATGAAGCCGAAGGTGTTGCAGGAGCGACACATGAAGCTCCTGACAGTGCACTTGTCGAAATCTTCTTAATCTTGCAGATTCAGTCTTCTGCTCTATCAACGTTCCCTTCACAGAGCCGGTCCCGTAGACATCGCTCATTGTCGATGTCCAGCTGTAGGTTGCGTCACAATTGGTCGAAGTCGCTGCA
This sequence comes from Lissotriton vulgaris, assembly GCF_964263255.1. NCBI lineage: Eukaryota > Metazoa > Chordata > Amphibia > Caudata > Salamandridae > Lissotriton > Lissotriton vulgaris. Next base: position 703,331,071 of record NC_141689.1, read on the forward strand.
TCTCCATTCTTCATTGTCTCACGGCATGGTTTCCCATGGCTCCTCACACTCTCAAGCTGAGGACCCCGTGCAAGAGTTTCTCCTGTGCCTCCCTGGGTTTCCTGTATCCAGGGCAACTTTTGCCCAGATAAGAGATTATTATTGTGCTCTCCCTGCCATCTTCGGGTCTTCACCTTCCCCCAAGCGCCTTGGGGCCCTAAAGAGGATGAAGTGCTTTGACTGTGCCTGCGTCGGCAGATTCGTCCTCGGCGGCAGATGGGCATTTATGCACATCGACGCCGATGCACAGCCCTTCGGGGTTCACACCTTCAGCACCGTTCAACTCGACTTGGCTTCGGGGCTCGCTTCTGCAGTGGCGATCAACTCCGACTTTGCGCCGCATGCAAAACCCTTCGAGGCTTGCTCCTAAGACGTCGGCCTCCCCTCCCCTCATTCTGTATACGGCGCCATCAGAGGCCCTCCCACTACTTCTCCTGTTGTTGGTACGACGCCGATCGACGTTGGGTGCAGAGACAATGCATCAGGGTTCAGTTCAACAATTTTTGCAAGAAAATGAGTAAGGTGTTGGGCTTGTGCAGCCAGTGCATGCGGATCCGCCAATGGCGGATAGTTGGAGTGCTGGTATGGGTGAAGCAAGTGGGTTAGAGTATTCCCCTGCTTCGGGCCTTCTTTCTCCTCCTGGTCTGGCCACGGAGGACATCTCTTTTTTGGCTGACATTTTGGAAAGGGCAGCTGTAGTTTTAGAGTTACCTCTTCCTTCGGTGGCAAAGTCTATGGACACCCTCATTGGAATTCTTCACCTGGGCCAATCAGGTGTGGAGCTGGTATTGCCCTTTTGTGAGGTGCTGCATGATGATTTGTTAGGGGCCTGGTCTAAGCCTGATACTGGTGCTCCTTTGGACTGTTTTATTGCCCATAAGCCATGTCTTACCCCCACCAACGTGGATTGTCTCCTCAGCTACCCTACACAGTACAGTTTAGTGGTGCAGGTCGCTCCCGCTTCTCGTGATTTGGATTGTCTGCCTCATACTCAGCTTGACCGAGATCCTTGGAGCCAGGACTCTTGTGGAAAGCATATTTTCTCTTCTACCAGTGTTGCTTTATGTTCCATTAACACATCTTGCTTCCTCTGTAGTTTTTCTCATGCCTAATGGGATTCATTGTGTAGCCAACGGTTTTATATTTCCAAACAAATGTATTATTTTTTATAATCAGTTTGCATTACTCCGTTGGAGGTATGATATCAAAAGAACTTTCTATCTAAACAGTCAGTTCAAAAACATGCAAGAATATGTACAATATATACAAATGAACAGACTTTGTTGCCAGACGCGTCTAATAACAGACTCCTTTTCCCGAGGGCTCGAACGGTACGCGGCAGATTGACTCCCGCCCCTCTGCCCGGATCTTTCCGCGGCTTGGCCGTTTCCCTACGAGCTCAACCCGGGTTCAGCCTTCTCAAAAAAATTACACTGTCATAAAGAAAACGAACATGCTAGCCGTTTCCTGAACAGCGCACCATGACCTGGGTGCTCGGTATCCAGACACTCCTGATACCACTACAGAATACTCACTTGATGCCCAACTTCCATTCCTCATGCAGCTTCTGTGCTGTTTGACAAGGCAAATGCTTAACCAGTCCCTGTCCTGAGGAGAACCTACACTTATGGCGGTTCGAACCGCATTGGCCCCCAGCCTGTGTCAAGAAAGAAGGGTGCAGTTAGGGATTAACTAACACCACTTGTGTGGGCCCTTTCTGTCAATCTATAAAATTTCCTACCACAGGTGTTGTGAGACAGGCAGGCAAATCCATTCTTGATCCGCCTGTCCACTGGTTTTTCAGTCAAAGGACTGGTGCTCTTCACCTACAAATTGTTTTTTTCTGTAAAGACTGTTGATGTTGTAATTACTTTGCAATGTAATTTGTTTCAAAGGCTTTTGTCGGTGTCACCTAAATCTTGATTTCTCACCTTAAATGTCTGTTCATTTGTATATATTGTACATATTCTTGCATGTTTTTGAACTGACTGTTTAGATAGAAAGTTCTTTTGATGTCATACCTCCAACGGAGTAATGCAAACTGATTATAAAAAATAATAAATTTGTTTGGAAATATAAAACCGTTGGCTACGCAGTACGGTCTGGCTGTATGGACCTTGATTTCTCTTGAAACAACCCTGATCAGCTATGTTGTTCTGTTTTTCAATTGTTGAGATCCAGGCTGATTAGTAGTAGGATCCAATACCTTCATTTGTACACAGTAATGGGATTCATTGGCACAGCTGTTGCCATCCCTCCCGGATGCTAATCATAACGAACTGCCCAGTTGATTTCCAATTGCAAGAAGGCTGCAAAATTAATCATTCAGTGTGGGATTCGGTTAGCTGTGCTATGGCTTCTTCTGTGGCATTGCACCAGTGGGTTTGGCTTTGTACCTCTGGGTTTTCAGAAGCAGTTCAATCCACTTTAGTTGACATGCCGTTTGATGGCCCCCATTTATTTGACGCCCATGCTGATGCTGCTTTGCGTAATTTTCAAGACAGTCGTAGTAGTGCAGACACTCTGCTCAGTTTCCCTTCTCTCAACCTTGTTGCAGGGATTCTGCTCATGCATATAACTATGCACAGGAACCCAGGACCTCAGTGAATTGTGGTGTACCAAAAAACTCACCTCAGTACCCAGAACACCTGTCCGACTAGCATCAGTGTCTCATTAGCTCTCCATACTACAGCGAAGCTACCAATGATGCGACAACCCAGAACAAGCGACTTTGGGTACTCTCATGAATGGTAGGAAGCAGGAACACTCTTTCGTTATTATTCTCATACCAGTGCACAACGTGAGTAATCAGAGACACGTAAAAGTTTAAAATGTTTATTTTTAACTACGTGCTCTAAGATGCAGAATTTTGACTCACATAAGCAGGCATATGATCAGCATGGTTACAATTCCATAAAACACAAAGGGAGAAATCATGTTACAATGATGGTGAAAACAGGTTGTATAGTACCTTTTGAACCACCCTCCCCTGCTAGGAACCAGGTTTTATAATAATAGAAGGTCTCTTAAGCTTAAATGGGGAACCCCATACCTCCAAGATCAGCATAGGTGAATCACATCTCAGGATCAGCAAAGCTCTCTGTTACTGGAAAGTTTTTTTCCAAGTGCCCGAATCATGCATGCAGTGCAATATTAAAAGCACTAGAATTTCAGTTGGTTGCAGCTGTGTGCGTGTTGTGTCTAGAGTGTGGGCCGATCAACCTGAAGCACAGCATACATTGTTATTATGACTTTGAAAACGCCTGCACGCAGTGTACAGACTAAGGTTGCGGTGTAAGTCTAGGGAGGTGAAAAACAGTGTTCTCATGTGAAGAAAATCCAGCAATTTAACTTACAACAACACTTGCATGTAGTGTCGTGTGCAGAAGCTGCAAAGTGGCAAAATGGCGTTTAAACTTCTAATACACTTATGCTAACATAGCAATGTGTGCAAGCAGAACCCTGTCTTCACTACAACCTTCAGTGTTATTCTACAGTTGAGTTCATGTTCAGCTTGTTATTCTGTGCTGTGTCACTGACTCCTATCTGTGTTTTATTACACTTTTTGAAGGGCCCCTATGTGGGTCGGCTCCGTATAGCAAGTCACCTGGAGGGGGAGAGGGGGGGTGGTCCTGCTTCTGCAGGTCTTATCCTTCTTGGTATTTACACTGTTGATGACAGATTATCTTTCTTTTTTCTTATGTGGGTCTACTAACTATTGAGTAGGTTGTTCTGTTTTCTCTGCTGAAAAGCTCTTCACTAAAGATATCTTTTTTCGATGGTATTTCTTTCACAAACAAAATAATTTAAAGTGATACCTGCTCTTAGGGGCACTTGCTGTAGATTATTGTCATTATTTTTGCTAATTTGCTATCCTTTATGGGATCCTGTGGCTTGTTTTCCTCTTGGGGAAGGTTGTGTACAGTTTCTTGGGATGCCACTACTGGTGCATCGCTGGTCTCTTCTGATTTCCTCAGGGAGCACCCTTTATGGTAAAGGATTTGCCACTGGAGCAGTGGAATGTCTGGTAGGGTCTCTACTCGGCAATCCACGTTAGGGGCCTGACCAGTGATTTCCATTGGGACATCTTTTTTTCTGGTGTCCCCATTTTCTTTCTGAAACCTTTCTCTCCTTTCTTCACAGGTTACGGCGTGTTATTTCCTCTACACTGTCTTCATCTGCTGATCTCCTTTATTGGTGGTCTATTCCACATTCTTTATCTGTGTGGTCGTGAATGAGAGTCTCAGATTCTCTATCTCTCTCTCTTTTATGACCAGCCTCTTGTCTTTGTTCGGACTCTTGTTGTCAGGGCCTGGGTAAAATTGTTGCATATATGCGATGTCGTTTTCCTTGCTGCCTCTATTTTGCATGGTATCAAGGTGTTTACATGTCTCTTCTCTCACCATGCTCCTTCTGTAGGTTACTGGCTTCATCGATCTGAATATGGACTTTTACTGCTTGTGCTAACCAATGGTTCCGTCTCTGGGCTTCTTTTTTGGTTGTTCTTTCACAGACAGTTCTTTTTGGTTATGCTACATGATGTCAGATAGCCTTGTCTTCAGGAATCTATTATTGCCACCAGTGTCACTTTCGGGATTCCTTTCTTCGCCAGGTGATTTGGTCCTACTTTGTGTTGATTTTCGCTTTTTTATTTTGATTGCAGTTGCTTCAACTCTTTGGATGCACTGCATTTGGCATATTATGCACAGTACTTAGTGTCCTGGCACTTGTTTTTCCTTCATTCAGGGGTTACAATATTCCCTTCTCTTTCCTTCAGTTTTGATGATTCTTGCATTTTATGGAACTGCTGTACCTCTAATAAATATATATATTGTTTTTATTTCACTTGCCTCTCCTTTCGATTGTCTTCTTCATTATTCGCTCAAAATGTTGGACCTTATGCTTTATGCAGCTTCTTTTCTCAATTTACTGTTTTTTTAACTTTTTCATTGGCTTCTGCTTTGTATGATAGCCTTCACCGTTCGTCAGTCTCGGCCTTCCAGTACTTGGCTTTTACTCACTTTATCCTATTTTAGGCATAGTTCACCCTTATATTCATTATCACAAGGTTCCTTTTTCTGTTGCTTTCTTTCAGAATGTGGCTCTTACCAGCCTTTTTCAGGCTAATAATTGGCTATCATGAATTTGTAAGGCTTTGTCTGTTTTTATTTTGTTAAGGGGTGTCATTCCCTCTCTCTCGCTTTTCTTCTATATCTTGGTATTATGTTGCTCACCATACTACTTATGTTCATGAACGTCTGGGTAGCGCTGCTTTCGTTCTTTCATCTACATACTTTTATATACCACAGTATTATCTACTATCGGTATGGCAATGCTATATGGACTTGCGTATGTCTTAGGTATAGTTATATATATCTTTATCCCTACATTTATTTATCTATATGTCTTTTCATAGCACAGCCTCTGTGTGACCTTTTGGAGATAGTTTTCAAAATCGTTTTTTATGCATTGCTTTCTTCTCCGCTGCTCTGTGGTTCTCCCTTGGATGTTTGCAGTGGTGTTGCTGTCTGGAGTTCTCCCAGGACAAGACTTGTTTTTTTTTCGTCCTCCCTGATTTGTACTTCCTCTACTGTCAATGTGTTCGAGATTTCTTCTCAGTGTTTTCACACAAGATAGTCTCAATAGCTGTTGGTATGCAGAGCTTTGCTCTGTTATGGTTCCTTTGGCCCTGATCTTCTGGCCTTCAGCTATTCATGATTTCATTTCCCACCGTGGGTCTGGGTAATATGTTGAATCATATTAATCTAAAAGATATGCGTTAGTGATAGATTCCTTACCTTAGAATATCCCCAAGCGGCAGACTGCACGGAAAGTTTTTTTGTCAGCAGTACCCCTGCGCGTTGGTAGGCATTGTCATACGGCTCCGCGTACGCCTCTGGCGTCGTAGTCGCTGAGATGACGTCACTGGAGCTACTTAGACGTTCCCATGCACGCTGATGTCTGTTCTGTTCTTTCTTTTTCCGCACCAGCAAGCGCAGATCCGTAGAGAGCGGTACCCTCAGTCATTTTTTGACTGAGTTTTTTGGGACGTTTGTCTCTGTTTTCAAGTAATTTATATATCTACAGGTTCATAGGAATGCCCGGTTTCAAGTCTTGAGCGGCTTGTTCCTGCACAATGTCGGTGATGGACCCGCACCATGAGTGTCTATACTGCCTGAGGCGCAACGACAACTCAGAATCGTGTCCCCACTTCCGGGCCATGGCTCAGAAAACTTTGCGGGAGCGGTCCCGAAAGTGTCTGGAGGCTCTGGATTCGGTTCCGCGGTCCCGGTCTAGAGGGAGGTCGAGGGACTGGGTGCGGGGTCATCACCATCACTCGAAGTCTTCGCTTTCGGAGTCAGGTAAGGCGAAGCATAAAAAGTCAAAGAAGCATCGTCCCTCTTCACCTTCCCCTAGCCGGTTACGCAAAGCAGCTAAGGGGGCAGGTGGCGCCACCCCTGCGGCTCAAGTGGAGCCTACGCAGTTACAGATAGCCTACTTGCCCTTTCCGGGTCCATCGGCGACTCCGCCCCATCTGCAGTTCCTGTTAGCCATGGCACGTGTTGTTGGACCGTTAGGCCCTGCCGGTGCACCTTCGGGCCCCGAGGGCCAGGCTGGGGGTCCTCATTCTACGACGTCGCCGGCCCTGGCCCCGACGTTTGTCGAGTACTCCGGCGTCGACGCCGAGGGACCTCCGTGGATCCAGTCCTGGATCCCCGTCCATGACAATTGGCCCTGTGCGACCTCCACCGGCATCGACAGCTCCGATGCAGGCCGCAAACCCAGCTGACGCCGTCCCCGGCTCTCTCCTCGGCGTGGGACAGGTGCCGAAAGGGAGGACTGGGAGGGGTCTGAGGACCCTCTTGCAGCCCAATACGAGATAGACCAGGACTGGGATGAGGATCCGGGGGATACAGGTGACCAGGATTATGCTCTGGAACCTGGCGCACTATCTCCTTCTACCATGGCTACAGAGGAGGATGGATCATATTATATGGTGTTGCATAGGGCAACCGAGGCTCTCCACCTCGAACTCCCTACTGTGGCCGTCAGGACTAATCTCCTGACAGAGGTGCTTTGGCCAGCTTCTGTTACTGCGGAGCCGCTGCTGCCCCTTAGGAATGCACTCTCAGGCTTTCTTTTGGGCACCTGGTCCAGGCCCAACACAGGTGCTCCTGTGGACAGGAACGTGGCCCAACACCATCTCCCGGCCCAGAGTGACCCTGTTTTCCTCTCCCAACACCCCAATCCCTGAGAGTCTAGTTGTCCAAGCCTCTGCGTCCCCAAGCGCATTCCCTTCCGCACCTCCGGACAGGGAATCCAAAAAACTGGAGCAATTTGGGAAGAAGATTTTCTCTTCCGCCAGTTCAGGCCTGCAGTCTGTGAACACTGCATGTCTCTTGGGCTGTTACTCCCATTCGGTTGCTCAAGTGCTGCCTCAGTGTCCGGTGGAGGCTTGGACACTTCTTTCCCAAGCTATTGCTGAGGGGAGAGACGCAGCCAAGTTCACCATCCGTTGTGGTCTTGACACTCCTGACTCGCTGGGCAGGGCGATTTCAACTACAGTGGCGCTACACCTTCACGCCTTGCTGAGGACGACTGGCTTTTCTGGGGATGTCCAGAACACGTTGATGGACATGCCCTTTGATGGCACTCGGCTGTTCAGCGATAAAGCAGACTGCGCGTTGGAACGTTTTAAGGACTTGCAGGCTATGGCCAAGTCCTTGGGCCTTTCGGTCACACGCACTCCTTCTGCTTCTGCTTTTCGCTCCTTTGGTGGCCAAGGAAGCGGCGCCCAAGCACTGTTGTTTCAAAGCCACATGCCTGCGCAGCAACAGTCTTGATGCAGCCACGGACGTGGGACCCGCAGAGGCGGGTCACGGGGCCAGTGTGTGGGTCAGTCCACCACCACCCCTGCAGCCGCAGCCTCCAAACCTTCCTAGTCCGGTGTTTCAGGCCCACCAGACGCCTGTGGTTGGCAGGATTCGCCATCACCTCCACCACTGGCGTACGATCTCATCGGACAGGTGGGGTCTGCAACTGGCCTAAAGGAGCTACCCTGTTGTAAATGAATCTAGGACCCTAGTGTAATTTTCCAGATTCATGCCCTTATATAGGTATAAATTACCCGATCCTTATATAGGCATAGAAATCATTACCATCTTTAAACTGAGCCTATGCAGCCCAAATACGGCATGGCTACTTCCACTAAGTTCCGAGAATCAACAACGATTTCTTAGAGAAACCCGCCTTCAGCAGCTAGGGACTTCCCCTCACCTGAATACTAATTTATCTAGGAAATCATGGAGTTTTCACAGAACTGGGCCTTTGAGTGACGTTAAGAAGTCCAATTATACGTCAAACTCGGCACCTTCAAAGTATAAATATGCCTACATTTGCCCAGACAAACACACAGTGGTTTGGAGCAGATCGACTAACTACTTGCCCAACGCCCTGCAGCAGCAAGTGCCGAAGGAAGCCGACCCTCCAGCTGATGCACTGAGAGACGCTGTCCTTTCTCCTGCTGAGAAATCCAGCTCCAGTGTTTCCAGGCTACCCTTGCAGGTTGCTGGGAAATCGAGTCCTGAGAGAGAGATACAAGACCTCCTTCATTTTAAAACCAAGGTACGGAGCTGATTAGACCCTTAGAGAATTCTTGGATAGATCCTTGGCTGAGAAATACCAAACTTAAGCTACTCCTCACTTACTTCTTCCCTTGTACTAGACTTAGGTTAGGTACACTGGGGTAGGCGTATTTTAGAAGCACCAGTTGAGTACATTTAGTTATTATTTTATTACTGTATGTATTTTATAAGTTTTAGGCAACTTATGGCTTAGAAACAATATCATGCTTTTACAGTACTACTTTATAATACTTTTCGTATTATATGCCCTGTACTATATAACCAGTATTACGATTGTAGCAGTACATTTCTTATGCTTGAGAAAGAAGGCTGTTCAATAAATACTTTTTATTGAAAACGCCTGTCTCTCTATTTTTTCAGCACCTCTGGTGAAACGAAGCATGCATGATTGACTGAGTAAAATAGTTATCTATTGTTTCCTCGACTCTAGAGATACGTTTCTTATCCTGGGGAAACAAAGTTGTCATGTTTATGCGGTGTCAGAAACGAATCCCTTCTTGTTTATTCGAGAAAGTTTCTAGTGACCTCTGAGCTAGCTGTCACTCACAATTAAGTTTAATATATACGATAGAGACCTTGTCGACCTCAGTCCTACGTCTAATCTATAGTATATGTTATTCCAATGCGCAGAGCCTATTGGGAGTATAGGAACTACACTACAACCCCCTCCCCTTCGAGTCTACCTTCATCCCAGCCATGCAACCACAGTACCACCGCATGTCAGGGGATCACTTGACACTTCTCCAGCAGGAAGTTATGGCCCTCTTGGCCAAAAGGGCCATGAATCGCGTTCTGCTGCCAGAAGTAGGTTGTGGTTGTTACTCCCACTACTTCTTGGTTCCAAAGAAGGACAAAGGCCTGCGTCCTATCTTGGACCTTCGGAATGTCAATGGCTTCCTCCTGAAGGAGAGGTTCAAGATGTTCACACTTGTCAGGTCTTGTCTGCCCTCGACCCCCAAGACTGATTGGTAGCGTTGGACCTGCAGGATGCCTATTTTCATATCCCCGTCCTGCCGGCCCACTGACGTTACCTGCGAATCATGGTAGGGCAGGAGCATTTTCAGTTCACCATGCTCCCCTTTGGCCTTGCAAGCGCCCCTCGGGTGCTCACAAAAGTGATGACGGTGGTCGCAGCTCATCAGCGCAGATTAGGGGTTTCAGTCTTCCCCTATCTCGACGACTGGTTGTTGAAGGCGGGCTCAACCCAAACAGTTGTTTCCCACCTCCAGACTATGGGTGACCTCCTGCATTTGCTGGGGTTCTCCATCAACGTCCTGAAGTCGCACCTGATTCCCTCTCAGAAGCTCCTCTTCATTGGAGCGGTTCTGGACAAGGCGCAGTTTCTGATCTATCCTCCCGAACAGCAAGTCCAGGACATTGGGCTATGATTCCGATCTTTCAGCCCTTGCCCCAAGTTTCGGTCAGGACGACCTTGAGGCTGCTGGCCCTCATGGCCTTCTGCATCCTGCTCACCAACCATGCCAGTTGGCACATGCGGGCTCTGCAGTGGGACCTCAAGTTCCAGTGGGTGCTGCATCAGGGGAACCTGTCCTACTATGTCCAGATCTCGGAGGGCACTGCACAACAATTGCAGTAGTGGCTCACAAATCATCATTGGTTCAGCAGCAGATCCCGCTCCCTTCCCCAACCGGAGCACACAGTGGTGATGGATGCGTTCCTCCTGGGATGGGTTGCCACATGGGAGAGGCGGAAATCAGAGACCTCTGGTCTCCGGCGGAGTCCCGGCTCCATATCAGCCTTCTGGAGCTTTGGGCGATCCTTCTTGCACTAAAGGCCTTCCTTCCCTCTGTCAAGGGGAAAGTGGTACAGGTGTTCAGACAACACCACCGCCATGTGGTATTGCAACAAACAGGGCGGGGTGGGTTCAGGGACCCTATGTCAGGAGTCTCTGCTCCTCTGTACTTGGCTGGAACGTCAAGGCATTTCTTTGACGGTTCAACACCTGGCAGGTTCTTTGAACTCCAGGGCGGACGTGCTCAACCGCTGGTGCATGATGGCATCTTCACTCAGAGGTAGTGCAAGGTCTCTTTCAACAGTGGGGAGAGCCTTGGTTAGATCTGTTAGCCACGAAGAGAACGTGCAATGGCAGCTGTTCTCCGGGTTGGAATTTCCAAGGCGGTACTTGCTCGGGAACGCTTTTTCGTGGCGAGTGGTGCTGCGGTCTATTGTACGCCTTTCCGCCTATACCACTTCTAGCAAGAGTGCTGAAGATCAGGCGGAACCGGGCCCAAGTCATTCTTGTGGCACAAGACTGCTCGAAGGGCTTGGTATCCTGAGCTACTCAGTATGTGCGTGGATCCCCCGATCCGACTGCCTCTTCGGGAGGATCTCCTGTCGCAGCAGCAGGGGACGGTCCTCCACCCGAACCTGTCTAGCCTCCACCTACATGCGTGGAGATTAAGCGGTGACAGTTGATTCTGTTTAACTTACCTCCTGAAATCTGTCAGGCAGCCAGGCGTCCCTCCACTAAATCTGTATATGCCTGCAGGTGGAACAAATTTGTGGCATGGTGCACTGCAAAGGCTGTGGATCCTCTTTCTGTTGCTCTTTCAGTAGTCGTTTTGTATCTTCTTTCTTTTGCGCTGGCAGGGCTCTTCTCAGGACACTATCAAGGGCAACCTTTCTGCGATTTCGGCCTTTCTCAGTCTCCCTGATCAGCCCTCTCTTTTCAAGTACCCTGTTGTTAATAGATTACTCAAAGGCATTACTCACCCTTTCCCTCCTATTCCGTTTGTAATGCCACAGTGGGACTTGAATCTGGTACTTACTTTTTTAATGTGCGCTCCCTTTGAGCCGCTCCACAACTGTCCTCTTCATTTGTTGACTTTAAAGACTGCTTTCCTGGTTGCTATCACCTCCACTAGACGTGTGAGTAAGCTCCAGGCTCTTTCTTGAAAGTCTCCTTTTCTGTCCGTCCATCCGGACAAGGTTGTACTTCGCACTTGTCCTTCTTTCTTGCCAAAAGTAGTCGCTGCTTTTCACATTGGGCAGACCATCACCTTGCCCACTTTCTTTCCGCCTCCGCACCCTTCCAGAGAGGAAGAGAGGCTCCACCTTCTGGACCCAAAACTTGCACTCTCTTTCTATCTGAACCGCATACAACAGTTCCGGGTGGATGACCAGCTCTTTGTTGGCTACGTGGGCGCCAAGAAAGGCCGGGCTGTGCACAAGAGGACTATCTCCCGCTGGGTCGTCTTGTATAAAAACCTGTTATTCTCTGGCTACAAAAGAACCTCCGGTGGGGTTACGTGCCCATTCTACCAGGGTGACAGCATCTACTTCTGCATTGGGACATGGAGTCCCCCTGCAAGACATCAGTCAGGCAGCTACGTGGGCCTCGCTGCACACTGTTACCAAGCATTATTACCTTGACAGTCAAGTCCGGAGAGACGGCTTCTTTGGCCGTTCTGTTCTCTGTGACTTTCTGGTGTGATCTGTGTTTGCAGACCCACCTTCGGGGTTGGTATTACTGGGGTATCTGTTCTAAGGTAAGGAATCTATCACTAACGTGTCTCTTTCAGATGCACAAGTTACTTATTTGTGTAACAATATATCTGTAAGAGACACTAGTTAGTGATAGATTCCTTTCTGCCCCACCCATCCTCCCCGTTCTGCGAATTGATTTCTAGGGTTAAGGTCATCCCTTTCAGGGCCTAGTTTCAATGCACCAGTGATCAGTATCATGCATGGCTCTGCGTTCCTGGCGCGGATAGTCATATACAGAACTGACGTCAGCACGCGTGGGCTCGTCTAAGTAGCTCCAGCGAAGTCATCTCAGCGACTACGACGCCAGCGACGTACAGGGAGCCGTATGACGACGCATACCGATTGTCAGGGATACTGCTGACGAAAAAACTTTCCGGATCCAGTCTGAGTCCTGGGGATATTCTAAGGTAAGGAATCTATCACTAACTAATGTCTCTTACAGATATATTGTTACATAAGTAAGTAACTTGTAATGTACCTTTGGTAACGCATTTTCTGACTTAGTCTAGCTGCATATTCCTTACTGACCCACCCATTCTCCCTGTTCTGCAAACTGTTTTCTTCTTGCCTACAAGATCCGGTTCTTCAAATTATTATATAGTGACATTAGCACGTGGGGTGGATGGTTCATTATATAGTGCGTTACCACTTGTAGTGGTTAATTCAAAGATGTACCCATCTTTTTGCCACACTGTTTCCATATCCAATTTCTATGGTGGCTCTGCGTTTTGCCCAGAAATTAGTTGCTGAAGAAACTGATGTTCAGTACGTCGGGGAAGGACTTATATGGACTTCGTCAACATCACATCCAATAGACAATGTCGATACGAAGTCTCATGCACCCTCAACCTACACGCAGAGGTTATGCTGGAAAAAAAATCTGGATCCAATCTGGCACCCGGGGAGAATTAACTTGTCCTTTAAGCTCCCAAAAAGCAACAAATTACTTATTAGTTTTGCGAAACATGGGTTAACTTATCTTCTGTTACGACCATAGATTCCTTACGATACTATTGAACTCTTTTAAAGTCCACACTTTTATTGCCACCAGATTATTTCTTTAAAATGAACAATTTATTGAATAAAGAAAGCATTGAACAGCAACATTCAATCAAGGACTTGCTCATTATTAAAACTTCTACTCTGTCTTCTTGAATTCATTTCAGCAGTGTTAAGGAAAAGGCACTGTGACCTTGAGGTCTACTTGCTGGTTTGCTCCTCTTCTTATTGGGCTAACCCTCCTTATTTGTTTCCAAAATATATGGTCCTCAGTTATATCGGGTTGGGGCAGTGGCATAGTATTTGCTGCCTTTAGCCAAGTCTGGGTTACTCTATGGCTGTATTAGGGTTTATGTATTTGTTACACTGCCTACAGAAAGCTGCCTGGCCACTTCTGTTTTTTAAGGTGCCAGATGTCTAGAACAACTTTTAAGGGCTTAAGATTGTATCCACCATTTAGAAGCCTACTCCTATTTGGGAGCTCATTATTGTACTCTGAAGGCTTGTGAGATTGCAGTTTGAGGCAATGCACACATTTAAAATAAAGTTCTTACCCTGGCAATAACCTCTGCTAGCATGGTTAGTAAGATACATGCTCTCTCAGTCGATAAGCTGATTGCTACTTTCCATTGTGGCAAACTAGTCCTACGGCACCCATCCTGCTTTCTTTGCTCAACAGCATTTCAGATATCCATTTAAATCATACCATTTCTTCAACAGCTTTCTTTCAGAATCCACAACTTCTGCTAGAACAGCTCTTAGCAGTTTAGACAGCTTTTAAATATTATATCAAAGTGACAAAGTTTTCCAAAATGAATAGGCAGTTATTAGTGAGATATGCTATGGGCAATGCTGGCAAGCAGGTAAATAGGTAGGATGCCTCTTGAAGGACAGTGGAATTCATTGAGTTGTGTTGTTCAAAGCCCATCACTAATTGAGGTTCAGTCATAGTGCACTCCACAAAAAGGTACGGCCGCTACAGCTGCTTTTTTCTGGTATTTTTTTATTGTAGACAGTTGTAAGGCAGCCATATGGATGTCTGCGCATAGATTTGTGCACACCAATGTTTGTATGGAGTTGCATCTCTCAGGGATCTTTTTGTCTGATTGAAACATCATTTGTATTTTCCTCACCTCCCGGTTTGGCTCTCTTATCCAGTATTGGGGAATCTTTCATAGATTCAGATGCCTGAATGCTTCCCCGACGCCGAGGCGGGAGTCCCACTGTAATCATACATACAAAAGCAGTGCCTTAGTAGGAAACTGTAGTAGGCTGACAAGGCAATAGGCCCAAAAGGCCCAAAGCTTAGTAGCCTATCTACCTCATTGTATGAAAGGAACCGAAAAATAGTTCCAACCAATCAGATACCAGCACCCTCTAGAACCTTCCCAGCAGAGGCAGTTCTCCTCAGATTTTCACCGCACATTGTGTGAAAGGGAGTCTCCCTGAGTGCCTACTCAGTTTCTTCTTTTTCTCTTCAGGATGTCTGAAAATAAAGCTCTCTTCAAAGCTTGCAGCACCTGTGATCAAAAGAGGGTCCATGTAGATGATCAGCATAAAGACTGCATCTACTGTCTACATCCTAACCATATTGTTAAGGATTGTAGGATTTGTCGAACCTTCCCTGCCAAAACCATCAGGGACAAGGAGGCAAGGGTTCTTTTATGGCTCAAATCATCTTCTACAGATGAGGAGGACAGAGCCTTTACTTCCAGCAAAAGAGCCAGATCCAGGGACAGCTCTTCTCCTGAGAGGAGGAAACATCAAAATTCCTCTCATAGAGCTTCAGAACACACAAGGGGGTCGTCTTCTCCTCCTTCTGGATCACCTTTATCTCCGCCTTCAGAGTCTTCCAAATCTTCAGGTACAAAAACAGTGAGTAAAGCCCAGGACAAGACTCTTTCTCTGGTGTTTTCTCACACAGTTTCTGTGACCTCTTCTACTTCAAGCACTTCATCTACGGTCTCTACAAGAGCTATAACCTCTCCTATTGTGTCTTCAAAAATGTCTACTACAAAGAAGTCTTCTGGGACTAAGGAATCCTCTTCTGTCACTCCTTCACCTAAATCGCCGTAGACGACAGCGTCGACCTCAATCCCATCGACGACTGTTCCTTCATCTACAAAAGTCATTGACGGCGAAAACCCTATCGTCGACGAAGAGCCTATTGACGGCAGTCCCATCAACGAAGAGCCCGTCGAGGACAAGCCCGTCGACGAGGAGCCTGTCAACGACAGCCCCGTCGACGAAGAGTCCATCGACGGCAGCACCGCCGACGACGATTCTGTCGACAACGAACCCGTCGTCGAAGATTCCATTGTTAATGGCTCAGTTGTCTATTACAACTTTGGTCAAGGCGCCCCTGTTAACGAAGATTCCCTTAATGACCAAAAGTCCACCTGCATGAACTTGGTCAGCGATTCCACAAGTATTTCAAGCGTCGCCTGTTACGTTCACCCAATTTCAACTAAAAACGTACCATAGGCAAGACTATACTGATATATCTCTGTTGTTACCATCACATAGAGGAAGAGGAATCTGATGAAGATGACTGGGAGGAAGAAGGCCCTTTCGGGATTGCACGCCATCCGTCAGAGTTGCAAATAAAATGTCAAGAAGAGGATGAAGAGGAAGACTACCAGGAACATTTTTATCAAGAAGACTTGTCTACGTCCTATCATAGACAGTCACATAAGGTTCCACGTTCGGAAGAAACAAGTCATCTTCCTCCTTCTCTGATCCAAGATTTGCAGGCCATGTTGGCTGATTATCGGCAGAGGTTCCCACCTACACCGACTACTCCAATGTTACCTAACATGCCGGCGGTTACACCTACGCCGCCAATAGAAGATCCTATTTCACCTAGACACCCTGTAGAAGCTGTACCGCAAGGGGGTCAGGATCCTTCATCATCAGATGAGGATGAAAGAGAGGAAGGTGAATTGCCTAATGATAATGTACCTGGGGATCCTTGGGATGAATATATAATCCCCATGCCTTCGCCTCCTATGCCGCAACCCTCTGATTCACCACCTGAGGATATTGGCGGCTTTCATAACATTATGCAACGGGCTGCAGCACAGTTTGAACTTCACGACTTCAAAGAAGGTTATAAAGGAATCACCAGAGCAATACCGGTCTTAAGATAATGAAGACACCGCCAGACACTCCATCTTGCCTTGTGGGACACCCGCGTCCGGACTCTGTAATTTCGCAGGCTGCACAGCAGAGGTCAAAGTATCCATCCACCCCAATCTCAACTCCACCAGATAAAGAGGGTAGACGATTGGATTAGATAGGCAAAACATTTTCCACAAATGCTTCATCATCCATCAAGGCAGCAAGCTCTCTGGCAATCTTAGCACGTTATGACCGCCAGATGTGGTCAGAGTTATCTGAGTTCTTAGACCTTATACCTGAAGATCGCCAGCAGGACGCACGGAGAATAGAGCTCGAAGGGGAACGGGCCGCATCGTAAATTGTTGACTGCACTTTAGACATTTCTAATACTAATTTTCGGCAGCTAGCGGGGGCTGCTGTTCTCAGACGCCAGGGATGGCTCAAAGCAACCTCTTTTAGACCTGAGGTACAGACTAAAATACTTGACATGGCTTACGATGGCGACTCACTATTTGGTGAGCATATAGATGACGCCTTGCTGAGTTCAAGTTCAAGTTCAAGTTCAGGGATTTATATAGCGCACTACTCACCCAGAGGGTCTCAAGGCGCTTGGGGAAGGGTGTTCAATTTTTGTCGAATAGCCAGGTTTTAAGTTCTTTTCTGAAGGAGATGTGGTTCTGAGTAAGGCAGAGGTGAGTGGGGAGTGAGTTCCAGGTCTTGGCCGCCAGGAAGGAGAAGGATCTGCCACCCATGGTGGATTTTCGGATGCGCGGGACTGCGGCGAGGGCTTGATTGGACGATCTAAGTTGGCGGTTGGGTTTGTAGAAGGACAGTCGAGTGTTGAGGCATTCGGGTCCTAGTTTGTAGAGGGCCTTGTGTGCGTGGGTGAGAAGACAGAATGTAATTCTCTTGTTGACAGGAAGCCAGTGGAGGTCTTTTAGGGGACCTTGGCGAGGGATGTCCAATATGAGTCTCGCTGATGCGTTTTGGATGCGTTGGAGTTTTTTCTGTAGTTTTGCTGTGATTCCGGCGTATAGTGTGTTACCATAATCCAGTCGACTCGTGACCAGTGCGTGGGTGACAGTCTTTCTTGTTTCGAGGGGGATCCAGCGGAAGATCTTTTTGAGAATACGAAGTACGTTGAAGCAGGAGGATGAGACTGCGTTGACTTGTCTGGACATCGACAGAGAGGAGTCTAGGATGAAGCCCAGGTTGCGTGCGTGGTTAGTGGGTGTGGGTGCTGTGCCCAGAGCGGAAGGCCACCAAGAGTCGTCCCAGACAGAGGGGGAGGATCCTAGGATGAGCACCTACGTTTTGTCTGAGTTGAGTTTTAGGCGGCTGTGTTTCATCCATTCGGCTACTTCTTTCATGCCTTCGTGAAGATTGGTTTTGGCGGTGTTAGGGTCTTTGGTGAGGGAAAGGATTAACTGGGTGTCGTCGGCGTAGGAGATGATGTTAAGGTTGTGTTGACGCGCGATGGAGGCGAGTGGACTCATGTAAACATTGAAGAGGGTGGGACTGAGTGATGATCCTTGTGGTACCCCACAGATGACTTCAGTGGCCTCTGAGTTGAATGGGGGAAGTCGGACTCTTTGAGTTCTCCGGCGAGAAATGAGATGATCCAGTCCAAGGCTTTTCCTTGTATGCCGATGTTGCTGAGGCGTTGTATAAGGGTGCTGTGGCAGACTGTGTCGAAGGCGGCGGAGAGGTCGAGTAGGATGAGGGCCACTGTTTCTCCGTTGTCTAGTAGCGTTCGGATGTCGTCTGTAGCTGCGATGAGGGCGGTTTTGGTGCTGTGTTTGGCTCGGAAGCCGGACTGTGAGGGGTCGAGGGAGTTGTTGGATTCAAGGAAAGCGGCGGGTTGGCTGTTGACGGCTTTCTCGATGACTTTGGCGGGGAAGGGGAGGAGGGATATGGGTCGGTAGTTTTTAAGTTCAGAGGGGTCTGCTGTGAGTTTCTTCAGGAGGGCGCTGAGTTCGGCGTGTTTCCAGCTTTCTGGGAAGGTGGCAGAGTTGAACGAGCAGTTGATGACATCACGGAGATGGGGTGCGATGATGGAGTCAGCTTTGTTGAAGATGTGGTGGGGGCAGGGGTCGGTTGGCGAGCCAGAGTGGATTGAGTTCATTAGGTGGAGGGTGTCTTCGGTGGTGATTGGGTTCCAGGTGCTGAGGTTGTTAGTTGGCGGTGTAGGATATGAGGGGGGTGGGGAGGGTTGTTCGCCAGGAGTATTCTCGAAGCTGTTGTGAATGTCGGCAATTTTGTTGTAGAAGAAGGAGGATAATGCATCGCAGAGGTCTTGGGAGGGAGTGATGTCGTTAGATGCTGCGGCGGGGTTGGTGAATTCTTTGACGATGTTGAAAAGTTCCTTGCTGTTGTGGGCGTTGTTGTCGAGACGATCCTTGAAAGCTGATTTCTTGGTGGATCGAATCAGTTGGTGGTGTTTGCGGGTGGCCGCCTTGAGGGTGGCCATGTTGTCGGTGGTTGGGTTTTTTCTCCATGTTTTCTCTAGGGTGCGGCATAGCTTCTTGGATTTTTTAAGGTCATCATTGAACCAGGGGGCCTTTTTGCTGCCTGAATTGATCTGGTGCTTTTTTAGGGGTTGAGGTCTCCTAATAGAATGTAGTTCTCGGAGGCGAGGGCATGTGGGCTGACGAAGTCAGTGATGTCATCGCTGAATTGAGTACAGGTTCCTGGAGGCCTGTAGATGAGGGTGCCTCTAAGTGTGGTCCTAGGGTCGGTGTGTATCTGGAAGTGGAGATGTTCGGCGGTGGCAAGATTATCGTCGATGCTGGTTGTGATTTTGATGGTGTTCCTATAGACGATGGCGATGCCTCCTCCTGTTTGGTTGGTGCGGTCTTTTCGGGTGATCTTGTAAGCGTCCGGGATGGCTATAGCGATGTCGGGTGCTGATGATGTGTTCATCCAAGTTTCTGTAAGGAAGGCGATGTCCGGTGACGCAGTGTCGAGTAGGTCCCAGAGTTCAGTGGCGTGTCTATGGATCGAGCGGGTGTTTAGCAGGATGCACTTCAGGTGGTTAGAGTCGGAGCTATGTTTGGAGGAAGTGGATTTGGAGAGGGTCCTGAAGCAGGTGAACTTGCAGGTGTGACAGGGGAATGGACCGTGGGTACGTCCTGGGGTGGCTTCGCAGCATTGTGGTGTGCGTCCGGGGTTGAGGGCGAGGAGAGTTGCGGCATCATATGTGAATCTAGTGGGCTGGGTACGGCGGGGGCCAGGGGGTCTGGCACTGGGCGCGGTCCAGAGCGGACGGCGTAGACGGGCTTACCTTTGGCGCGCCTTTGGTGCGGCCGCAGCACGTAGGTTCATCTGTCTTATATGGAGAGTGGAGGGGGGCGGAGCGTGGGAGGGGCAGCTGGGAGGCGGGAGCGGGGAGGAGACACGGGGTCCAGGTAAACAAACTAACAAAATGGAGTAGGGTATCTCACAACAAAGCAGGGGCACAGTCAGCCTTATTACCACTCCTCTTACAGGCAATCGTCTTCAAGCAATTTCTCTCGTCAGGGCGGACGACGATGGTCAAACAATCATGGCCGTGACTCAAATAAAAGACAATGATCTTTGCCGGACGCCAGCTAAACCTTCTCCCCTACCTGTGGGCGCAAAGATCCCAGCATTTTTCCAAAAATTGGCAGCACATCACATCAGATCAGTGGGTCCTCGACCTTGTTCAAGGAGGTCACACTCTAGAGTTCTTAAAGAAGTCACCTACGACCCCGCCCAAGGGTCCCCCTTCCCCTCGTCTTCACTTACTGTTCAGAGAAGCTTTAAACATGCTCCACAAGAATGCGATAGAAAAAGTTCCAGTCTCGCAAAATGGGAAAGGATTCTACTCTTGTTTCTTTCTCATAAGGAAAAAATCGGGGGAGTGGTGCCCGATTTGCGACCCATGCAAACTCAACAAGTTTCTGAAGAAGCAGAGTTTTCGAATGGTGATGCTGGCAGATGTGTTGAGCTGTCTCAACGAAGGGGACTTTATGGCTTCTCTGGACTTGAAAGACGCTTACTTCCATATCTCTGTACATCCCAAACATCGCAACTACCTAAGATTCAAAGTGGCTGGTGTCCACTTTCAATTCAAGGTGCTCCCGTTCGGACTGAAATAGGCACCAAGAATATTCACAAAATGCCTAGCTCCAGTCTCTGCCACTCTAAGCTCTCGAGGTATTCAAGTCTTCCCATACCTCGACGACTGGCTGCTCAAAGGACCATCAAAGCAGGCTACGAGACAGACTGTCAAAAGTTGCCTTCATCTATTCTCAAATCTGGGACTCACTCTCAATGTAAACAAGTCACAGTTGCAACCCCTCCAGGATCTAACTTTTCTAGGAGCAACACTAGACACCAAACAGTGCAAGGCGTTCTTGTCAGAAGATCGTCAGAACAAGTTACAAAGCCTGGCAAAGTTAATTTCAAGAATAAAGTCAGTTTCTGTCCGAACATTCGCTTCTCTTCTGGGGATGTGCTCTTCGGCGATCAGCTTAGTCCCGCTTTGAAGGCTCAGGATGAGACCTCCGCAGGAAGAGCTGCACCGGCAATGGCAACAGGCCAGAGGGTCATTTGACGATTCCATAAAGGTGACCTCACGAAGGATACATGCTCTTCACTGGTGGTCAAAAAGACGCAATCTATCTCTGGGTCTCACGTTCCTGACCACATCCCCAGAGTTGGTCCTGACCACAGATCCATCCATGGAAGGTTGGGGAGGACATCTCCAAGACCTTCAAATTCAAGGACGATCGTCTCAACAATATCTACAGAAACACATCAACTGTCTCGAACTACGAGCCATCTTTCTTTCTCTGCAGACTACCTTCCGAGAATCGCGAACTCCTCAATGCTGGTGCGTACGGACAATACCACCAGCATGTATTACATCAACAAGCAGGGAGGAACGAGGTCTCTCTCCCTATCGCAGGAAGCTCAGGAATTGTGGGAGTGGGTTATAAAACATGGCATAACCCTCAGAGCAGAGCACGTCAAGGGAATTCAGAATTATCAGGCCGACAACCTCCGCAGATCTCTCACAGGATGTCACGAATGGGAGTTGGAACAAGAACAGGTGAAGAGGATCTTCCGGATGTAGGGCACGCCAACCCTAGATCTGTTTGCAACACAACAGAACAGCAAATGCCTTTATTACGCCAGCAGATTTCCTCAACAGAGTTCAAGAGGGAATGCCCTGTCCATGCGATGGTCAGGGATTTATGCGTACGCTTTTTCCCCGATAACATTAATACCGAGGGTTCTGCAAAAAATGAAGAGGGAACATTGCAGTCTCATCCTAATTGCTCCTCGCTGGCCGAGGCAGTATTATTTCCAAGAGTTATTCCTGTTGTCACAACAGCGTCCTGTTCATCTAAAACCAACACTCACAATGCTGACAAGAGAGGTCAGATTCTACACCCGGATCCACGATCGCTTCACTTGCACGCTTGGCTCCTGACTTCTTAGAATTTAAGGATCTCAAAATTTCTCTGGACTGTAGAGATATTCTATCTAAAGCCTGTGCTCAAAGTACTATCAAGACATATCGCTTTAAATGGAAGCTTTTTTGCCATTGGTGTGAAACAAATAATGTTCATCCACTCCAGGCTCCACCAGAGGATATCCTTCCGTACTTACTATCCCTAGCTAAAGCAGGTCTAGTATTCTCATCTATCAAAGTCCATCTCGCTGCGATTTCTGGATTCAGAAAGAGTCCTAACAGACCATCACTCTGTTCTTCGTCACTTATCAAACAATTTATAAAAGGGCTTTTTCAAGCTTTTCCTCCAATTCGACCTCCACCTCCAGAATGGGATCTCAATACTGTTTTATCTCAATTAATGAGGAGGCCATTTGAGCCAATTCACAAGGCCGAGCTCAAGTTCTTAACCTGGAAGGTGGCACTTTTATTAGCTCTCACTTCAGCCCGGAGGGTTAGTAAAATCCAGGCTTTCACAATTTCTGAACCTTTTCTACATATCACTAAAGATTACATCACGTTACAAACAAATCCAAAATGAATTCCTAAAGTACAGTCTCAATTCCATCTACACCAACCTGTAAAGCTGAAAACCTTCTTCCTGGATCCAGTTAAACCGGCGGAAAAGGCTTTGCACTCTCTTGACGTAAAACGTTGCTTGAAGTTTTACCTTCAAAAGACTAAGGATATTAGACTATCTAATCAGTTTTTGGTTGCTTATGGTCAAGCCACATTAGGACAAGCCGAGACAAAAGCTTTAGCCAGATGGCTGTCTTCTGTCATACAATTTTGCCATGATAAAGCCAACAAACCTTTGCACAGAAAGGTTAATCACATTCCACCAGAACTATGTTGGCTTCTACAGCCTTATTTGCTGGGGTCACATTGGAGAATATTTGTCGTGCTGCGACATGGAAGAATGTCGACACGTTCACGAAGCACTACTGCTTACTATCTGCGTGGCAGGACGATGCAGCAGTGGGACAAGCTGTTCTTCAACATCTCCTTCATTAAGGTTAGGCTTGTAAATGTGTCTCATATTGCATTTATGATGTATAAGTATGATCATATTCACTGTAATGTTTCTGGTTGTCAAATATTGTTTTTTAATATGCAGTATGTTAAATGGCTATAACTATCTCATTTCAGAAGGTTTCTGCATTTGCATGTATTTACATATTCTAGTGCTCTATAACCTTCCGGATGTGTGGGGGATATGTAGATTTACGCCTTGTCTCCCACCTTCCGCAAACGACATTATTGGGCAAGGCTTACTGCTTGCTATCCTGATTCAGGCATGTGAATCTATGAAAGATACCCCAATACTGGATAAGAACATAAGTTACTTACCTGTAACTGCAGTTATCCAGTATTGGTATCTTTCATAGATTCACATGCACCCACCCCACCCTCCTTCCCATTAGGACAGTTCTCTAATGGGGATACATACTTCTCACTTGTTGATTGTCAGTGTGCTCGCGGGTGTTGCGTCCTGAGGCGGAAGCCGGGACTGTTGCGTGAGAGAGCGAACTAACTGCTTTTAAAAATTGCTGCTTTGAAAGATTTATTTTACTGTGTAATTGTGTATCTTGTATAGCTTTTAAAAGACTACGTTTTAAAAGTGCATTTGTGCTCCTCTTACCGATCGCTCACTCTCTGGGCACACATTCTATTTGCTTCTGTACCCGCCCACTAATTCTGCTCGCCTCATTGCATCCGATTAGGCGCTGCTGAGGTTAGAGTGTAGACACCATCTTAGGTGAGGAGCAGGCGAGCGGCACAGTGCTCGGCCCCTCCCACCTCTGACCACTTAAAAACAGCAATCACTATCGCGTGCACCGATTGTGAGTGTGCTCGCGGGTGTTGGGTCCTGAGGCGGAAGCGGGACTGTTGCGTGGGAGAGCGAACTAACTGCTTTTAAAAATTGCTGCTTTGAAAGATTTATTTTACTTTGTAATTGTGTATCTTGTATAGCTTTTAAAAGACTACGTTTTAAAAGTGCATTTGTGCTCCACTTACAGATCGCTCACTCTCTGGGCACACATTCTATTTGCTTCTGTACCGGCCCACTAATTCTGCTCGCCTCATTGCAGCCGATTAGGCGCTGCTGAGGTTCGAGTGTAATGTAATGTAATGTAAGAGACACTTCTATAGCGCTACTTTCACTCCAAGGAGTATCTTGGCGCTCACCCAACCCAGATGGAAGAGTTGGAGGGAAAAGGATGAATTACACTCTACACCACAAATTACACCAACGCCCTACATGCCGCATCAGACAAAGAGAAGACCCAGGTTTTTAGTGCCTTCCTGAAAGAGGTTTCTTGGGACAGTGATCATAGAAGGGGCGGAAGCTTATTCCAGGCCTTGGTACCTAGTACGAAAAGGGATTTACCACCTTTTGTTGCCAGCTTGAATCGGGGAGGTGTAAGTAGATTCTGACTGGCAGACCTCAGACAACGTGTCGGGTGGTATCTTTTGAAGCCATTGCATAGGTATTTTGGACCTTGCTGATGGAATGCCCTAAAGGTAATTATAAGGATTTTAAACAAAATTCTTTTACCTATTGGCAGCCAGTGCAGTGTGTTAAGTGCTGCTGAGGCTGGAGACCTACGGTGCCAACGTAATACAAGGCGGGCCGCTGCATTTTGGACCATTTGTAACCTGTGGAGGACAGTTTTGTTAGCTCCAGCATTTAAGCCGTTACAATAGTCCAGCCTGGAACTTATTAAGGCCACTGCAACTGTTTTCCTAGCCGACAACGGAAGTAAGTCAAAGAACTTCCTCAGAGCTTTTATAATCTGGAAGGACGTCCCTGCTACTGCCACCGCCTGATGTTTAAAAGACAGTTGGTCGTCAAATTTGATGCCAAAATTGCGGGCAGATGTAATTGTGTTGGGAGGGGCTTCTGCATCCACCGGCCAACACATTTTTGGGGAAAACAGATTATGACTCCCAAATGGCAGGATATCTGTTTTTCCAGCGTTACATTTTAAATGATTGTTAGTCATCCATTTAAAAGTTGCTGCTAGACATTCCTTAAGATCTTCCTCTGCACCTGGCCGTTCCCTATGCAGTACCAGAATGAGTTGGGTGTCGTCAGCGTATGAAATTGAACTGATCTGGAGTGACGCGATCAGTTTCACTAGGGGTACCATGTACAGATTGAAAAGTACAGGACTTAAGCTCGAGCCCTGAGGGACCCCTGAGCTGACGACTTTAGCCTCAGACTGATATTGACCCAACACTGTGACTTGGCGTCTATTACTAAGGAAATTCCTAAGCCAGGCCAAGACCTGCCCTCCTACCACTGCGGCAGCCAACCGGTCCACTAAGATGTTATGTGAGACCGTATCGAAGGCTGCCGACAGGTTAAGTAGGATAAGGACAGCCTTCTTTCCTTGATCCATGGCCGCTCGTAGGGTCTCTGCTGTAAAAAGCAGGGCCGTCTCGGTAGAATGTTCTGACTGGAACCCTGACTGGTTAGGATGGAGGATGTTGTTCTTCTCCAAAAAGCTCGTCAGTTGACTATTGACAAACTTTTCTGCCAGTTTGAACAGGACAGGAAGCAGGGAGATAGGGCGCAGGTTGGAGAGAGTGGTAGGGTCAGCAAGTGCCTTTTTTTGGAGAGGCTTGACAGCTGCAAGCTTCCAATCATTGGGAATGTCTGCCGTAGTTAGAGATGAGTTAATAATCCTGTTGATTATAGGATTAACCATCTCTACTAAGGTGTGTAACACTGGAGGGGGACAAGGGTCAAAAGGGGATCCAGATTTGCTGGCCAGAATAGCCTTAGAGGTGTCTTCAGGAGATACCGGGGCAAATTCCACTGACTGTTCAGAAACCACCAACGCAGTTGGTCCTGGTGGGAAAGTCTTCACGATGGTAAGGATCTTGTTGTCAAAATAATCAGATAACATATTGCAAAGATCTTGAGATGGGGGAATCTCCTGCGATAGAGCTGATGGATTCATAAAGTCCTTTACAATCTTGAAGATTTCTTTTTGTTCCTGGCCCGCCGTAGAAAGGGCCTGTAAATAATGGGTTTTCTTTGCGGATTTTATTCCAGCATGATACTTCCGTCTCGCTGACCTATAGGTATTACGGGCGGTGGCATCATCATTTCTACGCCACCTCCGTTCCAGTGCTTTTACCTCTCCCAGCTCTAATTTCAAGGCCAATGAGAACCAAGGGGCACTTTTTTTGGTCTTAATGGTTCTTAGGGTATTATTGCTGGGTGAGTTTAACAAGGCCCCCGCTCTGGCAATCCAGTCACAAAAAGTCTGATTGTCTACAGAGGTAGAGCTGGAGCTGGTACACTGGCTTTTAGTTGTTCTACCACATCAGGTCTACTGGGTAGTAATTTCCAGTTAGGACTGGGTTTAGCTTTGGGGTTTTTAGTGCTCGTTATGGGGGTGGCGATAGATGTCGAGTTCAATACAATATTAAAAGGAATAAAAAAATGATCGGTCCAAGTCTGGGGGTTGGGGGGTTTGATTCTCAGGCTAGTGGAATTAGAACAAATGCAATCCAATAAATGTCCCGCCTGATGAGTGGGTTCCCGATTCAGAAGCGTGAGTCCTAGCACATCAATGATGTCCATAAAGCAGCCCACTCCAGGTTCTCTAAGGGAATCTAGATGCAAATTTAAGTCACCCAGTACTGTAAAATGGGAGAATCTAAGTGCTAGTTCACGCCGTGCATCGCCCACAGTTTCCAGGAACTTTGATGGAGGTCCCGGGGGCGATAAATGAGGGCGCCGGAAAAGGTAAAGGAGTCATGAATCCCCAAAGAGAATGCTAGCGCCTCTGCCCCTTTAATGTCCGTCAGTTCTTGAGTAGAACACTTAAGAGTGTTACGGTAGATGATAGCAAGGCCCCCTCCCCGTAATTCAGGTCTATCCAAACGTTGGATAAGAAAGTTCTGCGAAAGGGCTATGGCTATGTCGGGGTTACACCAGGGTTTTAACCATGTTTCAGTGACCAAGAGCCAGTCAAGATTGGTCTCGACGATAAGATCATGGATATTCTGGGCGTTCTTGGAAAGGGATCGTGCATTAATTAATCCGCCCCGTAAGACAGGGGAATCCACAGATGGTTTCAGGGAGGGCTCAGGGGTCAGCGTAAGCTGACACCGAATACAACAAACGGGGCCATGCCAATTATCGGGAAGTAACACATCGTAACAGAGGACATGGGACCCATTGCGGGACAACAAAAATTCCCTAGACATACCTAGATCAGAATAGGCGAATTGCGGTGGTGATCGCACAGAGTCTCCCGCCTCCCACGCCTCCTTAGCGCAGACGGGCAAGACTCTGGCTCGACTCAAGCGCGAGTCGGGCGTGCCCGCTGCGCGTCACCGCTGCGCGAGAAGTGGGAGGATTAAGTAGAGGCTCACCTGAGCGTCTGCCTGAGCACTAGAGCGCTCAGCCCGATGGCACCACGAGAGCTCCCCGGCTACCCCCAAGATGGCGGCAAAACGCCACGAACAGCAAACACAGCCACAATTCTGTCCGCCCAAAAGAGCGGTGGGACACAATTATAGTGCGAGTATGTGGGCAAAGTGATGTTTTTAAAATCAAGGGTAAAGTAAAAGATATTTAAATCAAATACAAGAATGCAGTAAGTTTTTAAAATAAGCGCTAATAAGTCCTGTTACACGCTCGTTTAAGCGCTGGTAGGTTATATTGCGCGGCGAGAATAAAAATACAACCTTTCCCTGGAGCAGGCTTACTAAAGTGGTCGCCTTAAATAGAGGCTCACCTGAGCGTCTGCCTGAGCACTAGAGCGCTCAGCCCGATGGCACCACGAGAGCTCCCCGGCTACCCCCATCTTAGGTGAGGAGCAGGCGAGCGGCACAGTGCTCGGCCCCTCCCACCTCTACGGTCACAAAATGAGATCCCCTCCCCGGAAGCGCAGCGGGCGCGTCGACGGCGCGCCGAAGACGCGCCTAAGACAAGCCCGTCTGCGCCCGTCCGCGACCAGCCGGGACTAGGGGCATACCATACTGGCCAACCAATCCACTATTCCAGGGACGAACTTTTGGAGTGCAATAACAAAGCTCATTTATACCTGTCGAAGGAAACACTCTGTCGGCTATGTAAGTATGGTATCCTGAGTCAGGGTTGTCACCTGACCACCTGCGCAAACAATCAGGTACTGCCTGACCTACCCCCCCAGTCGCTAACCATTTTATACTTAAACACCCGTTCCCTTCTCAAGCATCAGATGGACATTTTTCTGTTACTAGACACGAAGAAACCAGATATCCTCCTACTGGCAGAAACGTGGCTAACCCCTACCTCCGCACCCGACATAATTGCAGCTCTGCCACCTAATTACCATATCATTCAGGCAGACCGTGTTACAGGGAAAGGGGGAGGAGGAGTCGCGGCAATTATCCACTCTAGCCTGGATGTTACCACCCTTACCTCCTTGACGTTAGCCAACACAGATAACCTAGTGCTAAAAATTGCTACTCCCCACATGACTATAGCATGCGTCCTCTTGTATAGACCCCTTACCTCAATGCCATTGTTTCCTATGGCCTTAAGCGATCAAGTTTCTAATTTGGCACTTGACCATGCCAGGATCTTTCTAGTAGGTGATCTTAACTATTGGTATAAAGATCCCTCAGAGGGCCCCCAATCGGCTGAACTGACTGATCTTCTGTCTAACATAAATTTTGATCAACTAGTGCTCTCCCCTACCCGTTGCAAAGGTCACATACTAGACCATGTGTGGTCTAACGCCACATGCGTAACAACCCCGACAACCTTGCCATGCCTTTGGTCAGACCACCTTATTCTTAAATTTAAGGTATGTATCACCCCCACTAGGATCACTGCGCCAGTCACCGGCAGGCTAGCTATAACTGGAATGCAATGGATAAAACTGCTTTTTTACAGTCACTAGCTAATGCCATCCCTCCTCTGGACAATGATATAAACTCTTCAGTATCCACTCTCACTGGCTGGTTACAAGCGGCTAGTAACCTTCATGCCCCGTACAAAAGAATTAGATTGGCACGGCGCACGGATGCCAATAGATGGTTCTCCTATGACTTGAAAACTAGGAAACTGGCCTTACGGCATCTAGAACGCCTTTGGCGCTGCGAATATGATCCCGAGTTAAAAATTAAATATGTCAGGGCCAGAAAGGAATATATGAATGCTATTTCCGCAGCAAAGGCGGAGTACTTTTCTTCTCGAATCCTAGATTCCTCAAACAAATCTAAGGATATTTTCTCTATTTTCAATGAATTGACGAACTTGGAGAATGTCCGCCCCAAGGTAATTCCTACCCAGTGTCTGTGTGATTCACTTAACACCTACTTTAGTGATAAAATTGCAGACATTAAAACCAGCATTCCTCAACCGGTGACCCCAATTACGTCCGGTATAGCAATTAAGACCAGTACTGCCACCTTTACTAATTTTCAGCCCATAACTCAGGTACAGCTTCTGGAACTAATGACTAGAGTCAAATCCGGCTCCCCACTGGACATCTGCCCTCCTCGCATCTTAAAAGAGTGTTTCTCCACCTATCCAGCCCCTGCCCTTGCACTTTTGAATGACTCCCTCACCTCGGGCATTGTTCCATCTGCCTTTAAAGAAGCCACGGTCATACCGTTATTAAAAAAACCAGGGGCTGTCCCTACCTGTAAGGCAAATTACCGGCCCATTTACTTATTGCCTTACTTGGCAAAGGTCCTGGAGGCACACGTGGCGAAATGCCTCTCTAATTTTTTGGAGGAGTCCTCCTGCTTTGACCCCCACCAGGCTGGATTCCGGCCAGCACACTCAACAGATGCAGTGGTCACCACAGTTTTGGACACACTGCGAGACTGCGCAGACAGACGCTTCCCCCAGGCCCTGGTGCTCCTAGATCTGTCGGCCGCGTTCGACACGGTCGACCACAACATCTTGATCGACCGTGTCGGACAGGCCGGCATACGGGACACGGCGGCACGCTGGCTGAGGTCCTTCTTGGGGAATCGCTCCCAAGCAGTGCGCCTGGGAGACCTAACCAGTGTTAAACAGCCCATCTCATGTGGAGTGCCACAGGGATCCTCCCTGTCACCTCACCTTTTCAATATATATATGCTCCCTCTTATTCAAACCCTCAGAGACAAACAGGTGAGAGTCTTCAACTATGCTGACGACTTACAGCTACTCTTTACCATCGATAATTCTGAAAATTCCATTATCCATTTCCAGTCAACCATGAGGTTTATTAAATCCTGGATGGACCAAAACCAGCTGAAATTAAATCCAGGTAAAACCGAATTGGTATTGACGGGGGACAGCGCTAAGCTTTGGGGTCCCCACTACTGGCCATCAGATCTGGGTCAAGCTCCGTCACCATCGGCCAAAATGCTTGGAGTCATCGTGGACAGCGACCTCTAATTAAAAGCACAAGTGGGCCAGGTGGTTTCCAAATGCTTTTTTCAGCTAAAAAAAATTCGGAAGGTCCGGCTACTGTTAACGTCGGAAGCAATCACCTAGGCTGTGATCGCTACTGTTCTGTCCCATCTGGACTACGCGAATGCCATCTATCTGGGTCTTCCAAACTATCTACTCAAGCGTCTCCAGATGGTTCAGAACTATGCCGCAAGGCTGATTCTAAAGCAACCAAGGTGGCATTCAGCTACTCCCCTACTCATCAAACTGCACTGGCTTCCGGTCACGCAACACTGTGCTTTTAAAGCAGGTTGCTTGATCTTTAAGTGTCTGTACGGCAAAAGCCCGAAATTCATCAATCAACTAATTACCAGATACGTTCCTTCTCGCAACCTTCGCTCACTCCACCAAGGCCTCCTCCAGACTTTCCCTCTCAAACTTAAACGTGCTGGTGGACGTAGGTTTGCTACACTTGCCCCCTGCCTATGGAACACTTCCCCCCGGAGATCCGGTAGTGCCAAGATCTCCTATCTTTCCGGAAAGCGTTGAAGACCTGGCTTTTTAGACAAGCATTTTAATTAACTCTCCACCACTCACCCTGACCTATGTTACTGACGATCTTAGCGCCAAGAAACTAATCAGTGATAGTGCGCTTAATAAATATTTTAATAACATAACATAACATTGTGCTAAGAAATTCTGAGGAGAATTGCCTCTGCTGGGAAGGTTCTAGAGGGTGCTGGTATCTGATTGGTTGGAACTATTTTTCGGTTCTTTTCATACAATGAGGTAGATAGGCTACTAAGCTTTGGGCCTTTTGGGCCTAATGTCTTGTCAGCCTACTACAGTTTCTTACTAAGGCACTGCTTTTGTATGTATTATTACCCTGGGACTCCCGCCTCGGCGACGGGGAATGATTCAGGCATGTGAATTTATGAAAGATACCAATACTGGATAACTGTAGTTACAGGTAAGTAACTTATTTTCTTCTTTGCATTCAAATCAAAGGTAATAAATCTAAGGGGGAACCCTAGCTGGGAAATAAAAGCTTTACAAGGGAAAATATTCGGAATCAAGGTATTATGCCCTTAATCATAGCCACCCTTCCATCTGTTCCTAAAATGGGATCTGTGGGATGCATCTGTATCCTGGAGACAGAATTGAGGTTAAATGGTTGCCTGAGGCTGTTGTGTCTCTATCCCGTCAGAAGTAAGGCCATCTCATTGTGAAAAGTTGTTTTAATAAATGCAGTATTTAGTGCTTATTTTTTTTCTGTTTGTCTAATTGTTGTGAAATCCTCCTAAAAATTGTGAGATGGAAAAAGTGTTTTTCCTATTTGTTTTTGGTGACCTTCAGCCAGATAGTGTGGAATCATTTAAAAAGTTTGAAATCTGAGAAGGATTCCTCACTGGCCAACTAATCTTACAGGTATGTAACTCTTGCTTCTGTTGGCAACTTCGCATGTAAATCGATGATAAGGTTTTAGAGAGAATAATTATTTGCACTGTCATGCATTGACTCCACCATCTTTCAGTTTTAAATAGCTTTTCTGCTTTGTTTTTTCAGATTTGTTTCACAGCACAACTGCCAGCTTTTGGGTTAACAGTCTACCAGCTTGTCGAAGGATTGAGTTCAGAAACGATTTTGGCTGATTATGTGCTGCACACTAGTGGGCAGACCGATAACCGAGTGAATGCAGCGAAACAGTTTCAGATAAAAGAGATACAAAATGGAGCAGATGAAATAACAATTGAAAATGTATACCTGAAACTTCACTTCTCTGGGCTGTCTGGTCTTTTAGAGGTATGTAGGCTCATCAGCACAACCTTTATTCTTTCATTTATTTGTTTTTTTGGGGGTTTAAATATGCAGTGCAAGGAAGTATATGTTTTTTCCTAAGATTGGCAATAATAAATGGATTTGGTGTGCCTGGGTCACACCTTTCCCCGTTTTCAGGATCAGGTAGAGTTATAAAAACATATTTCTCATGGATACTTCTAATAGCAGATTCCTCACATGTAGAATATTACCCAACCTCCAAATGGGTTACAGATGTTTTCACAGCAGTGCTCCCGCGCCACATGGTGGCGCAGTGTGGCTTCATGTTTGACTTCTTCCACCCCGGAAATCTGGTAATGACAAAGCAGAGCCGCATATAAGCACCACCCATGAGTGCTCTGATATCAGTTCCATTCTTTCTGCCCCTACGAACGTGTATCTGGAGCTACGCTCCCTTTTTTCGGCAGTTTCAAAAGCTTCAAATTAATTTTAGTGTGCAATGGAATGATTCCTCCATCCAAAGTTATAGGGGGCAAACTATGCTGTGACTGTTGTAAACAGATCTTATTGGCAGGTCAGCACAACATGTGCCCCTGGTGTTTGGGCTTCAGTCATGACTCCTAGTTATATGACGAAGTTGCCCTCATGCACTAGCAGGCGATCCAGGGCATAAAGCAAAGTTGTAAGTTCCGAAACATTTAAATGAGCCATGCAAGACCCTCTCTAACTGAAGGGGCTGACCTTTTCTGGCTGTGTAGACTATTCCGCCAACAGCTCCTCTTAAGGATAAAGGTCATCTAGTAATATGAAGTTCATATCAAACCGGAAACACAAGAAAGCAAAGCGGGACTTGGCCACATCCCACCACTCCTTTGCTAAAGAGAGATCTGAAGGGTGTCAAAGTTCTAATTGATCTTACTCTCGATCCCCAATTGAGGAGCTGATCCTACAGTAGATCCCAATGCACCTCAGTTTCACTGGGCTTTCGACGAGGCAGCAAGCTGAGGCCTTTAGAGAGGCTTTGCTACAGATTTTCTATTTTTAGCTGTCTTCCTTTTCCCTTTTGTATGCCTTTGGACCCCACAGATCTGTTGGATCAGTTCTTGGTGCCCTATGAATCCCTGGAGTCTATCTTCTGTTCCGTACTGACGTAGCGGCAACTTCTATTCTTTCACCAGCAACTTCCTCATTGACACCAGTCTCTGTTGCTGGACATGGATCCTTTGGTGAACCCAAGCCTAATCTGCCTTGACTCTGAGGTTGTCTGCTGCAGTAACATCAGCCCTTTCTTGGCCAGGGTCTGGCATCAGGAGAAAAACATGCAGGTCACCACGGCCACTGATCTTCCCAGTCCCACTCCCCTCTGGAATCAGCGTCCAAACTGCTTTAGTTTGCCCTTAATGGCACACAACCACTCTGGGAGGCAGGATCTGACATTTCCCCCCAGAGTGGATGCCCCTCACCTCTGACAGATGGGTCCTCCAG
Organism: Lissotriton vulgaris; assembly: GCF_964263255.1. Lineage (NCBI taxonomy): Eukaryota > Metazoa > Chordata > Amphibia > Caudata > Salamandridae > Lissotriton > Lissotriton vulgaris. Next base: position 703,364,528 of record NC_141689.1, read on the forward strand.
ATTTCCAGCAGGGCTAGGCCATGACATTTCTTTATGACCCCCGCAACTTCTGCCCTCATCAGAACAGCTCTCAGAGGAGCATCTGTCAATCTTACTACAAGAGGTGTGAGCCCTATTGTCAAAGGGGGCTATCGAGGGTGTGCCCCCTCAGAAAAAGGGACAAGTTGTTACTGTTGTTGGTGCTGAGGCCTTCCTGCCATCCATCAAGGGGAGGCTGCTTTAGGTCCATATTGAACAACACCATTGCCATGTGGTATTGCAGCTGGAATGAAGAGTTAGAGTCCTTGGCTTTATTCTAGGGGGACCTGTGCCTCAGCACCTACCTGATTGTGTCCCAAATGGCAGTTACATCTGGAGGTGGCACAGAGTGTCTTCCAGCAACCTGGCCTAATCTCTTTACCAACTGCAGGGGACATGCAAGGTCAGCACTGAAATTTCTAACAAGGCGTTCTCCGAGACACCTACGGCCTAGAGTGACTCACAAGATTGCTGTATGCCTTTTCACCACTAACTCTCTTGCCCAGAGATCTGCCCAGAGATCTGAAGATGATCAGGAACTATTGGGCCCAAGTCATCCTAGTAGCTCCAGATTGGGCAAGGAGAGTGTGGTACCCAGAACTACTGGGCATGAGGACCTGTCCTCCAATCAAGCTTCCTCCACAGGAGGATCTTTTGTCGCAGCAGCAGGGTTGATCTGACACACAGGCCTTCATAATCTACACCTCCACGCATGGAGATTGAGTGGTAGAATTTGACTGCATTTGGTCTCCCTCCCGAAGTTGTGGATGTCATCCTTGCAGCCAGGCGTCTTTCTACGAAGTTTGTGGACACTGGGACACATTTATGGCATGGTGTGTATTAGATCTGGGGGTCTCTAGTTGGCAATGGTATTCACCTTTGTCCAAATAGGGACCCTTACTTCTAAGTCAGGATAAGGGGATTACACTCCTAAATAACCCCTGCTCACCCCCTTGGTAGTTTGGCACGAGCAGACAGACTTATGTCAGAGGCAGTGTGTTAAGCATTTGTAAATATACACAGTAATACAGGGAAAACACTACAGATGGATACAACACAGGTTTTATAAAAATAAGTATTCTTTATATAGACTTAAACACAAGACCACAACCGACAAAAATCCACAATACTACACTTAAGATTGCTTTAAAGATGATAAAAGTTACTTAGTTCAAGTTGATGATGAATGCGACAAAGTTCTCAACAAAGTACCTGGATGCGTAACGCAAAGTAAACAAAAGGTTGGCAAAAGGGGAGATGCGTCAGTGCCTTGATCCGGGGGAGATGATGCGTTGTGCCTCGATGCTTGCGCAGAGTAGGGGATGCGTCGTAATCCTTGCAATGACTCTGTACTTTGGAGCGACAGGCCCTGCGACACGCTTCTCTGTTGATGCGATGGCGACTCTCACGATGGCGTCGCGCTTCTCCGGTGATGCGACAGCAGGCAGCTTCGATCAACACACGCTTCCAGGAAGATGCGGCGAAGGCTCGCTTCTCCGGCGATGCAATTATTTCAGCTGCGGCGGCGACACGCTTCTTCTCGATGCGTCGCGCTTCCAGCTCCCAGCGACATGCAAATGCCTGGAGTTGAGAATTCCCAGCAAGGAAATTCAGAGGGGAGCTGGAGACGAAGTCTTTTGTGCCTGAGACTTCAGCAGGAGGCAAGCACAGTTCAAGCCCTTGGAGAATATTCTGTAGATGTTGAAAGTCCTTAAAACGTTCCTTCTTCTTTCCTTGGCAATGAAGCAACCACTGCAGGCCAACCCAGCAAACAGCACACTGGCAGAGGGGCAGTAAAACTCCTGCAGCTTCCTTGGTTCTTCTCCTTGGCAAAAGGTTTCTTGTTCCAGAAATGATCTAATTTCTTGGGATCAGTGTCCCAATATTTATACCCCAAAATCCTTTGTTCTCTGAAGGCAGAGAGGCCCCTGCCTAGTCCAAACCAGTTCCTGAGCACTCTGTTTTCTTGATTCTCTTCTTCCTTTCACTGTGCAGGGCAGAAACATCAGCAGGAGGTGGAGCCAGCACAGGGGAGGGAAGATACAGCTCTGGAGCACTTTGGGGACAGTGCAGGGCAGAGACATCAGACAAGCCACAGGAGGTGGAGCCAGCATTGTAGAAGGAAGGGCCAGCCCTATTCAGGTCCCAGGTGCAACTCCTCCCTCCCATCTAGATGCAGATCTCTCTATTCACCACTGGGCTGCCCCAGCCTGTCTCCTAGTATCCCCCAGCCCTGTCACTCACAAACCCCGCAAGGAATACACAACCTAGCAAAGGCAGGCCTGGACAGTTGGGCAAGAAAATACCTACTTTCTAAAAGTGGTATTTTCAAACACAGAACATTAAAACCAACCTTACTAAAAGATGTATTTTATTATTCTGAGTTCAGGCATAATACATTCGAATTTCTACCATGTTCCCTGAGACAGTTAGGATTATAAGAATGTAATAATCTAACTGCCCATTCTATCATATGGAGAACAAATAGCCTTCAATAGTGAAAAACAAAAATGGACATGCTACGCACACCAGAGCATGTCCTACCTTATACTTACAATGCACCCTGCCCTTGGGCCTACCATAGGGGTGTCAAATATGAAGCAAAGGAAAGGTTTAGGGACTGGCAAGTGGGTGCACTTGCCAAGTCGACATGGCAGTTCTAGACTGCACACAGGACTTGCAATGGCAGGCCTGAGACACACTTTACAAGCTGCTTCTCTGGGTTGCACAACCAGTGCTGCAAGCCCACCAGCAGCATTTGATTTACAATCCCTGGGCACACATGGTGCACTGTACTAGGGGCTGACAGGTAAATCAAATTACCCAATCATGGAATCACCAATTAGTACACTAATTTAACATAGGGAGCACTTGCACTGTGGCACTGAATAGCAGGGGCACAGTGCCCAAAGCATATAACCAGCAAAAACATATCAAAACGTTTTCTCTGTGGAGCGGGCTCATCGGGTCCCAGGTGGTAGGCCCAAGCCGGGGGCACCCTGCGCCCAATACTGGTGCGAATATTCAACTTCGGGAACCGCAACGCGATCCTGCAAGCGGCCCGGAAGACCTCGCCGATCCGCATTGATAATGCCAATATTGCAGTCTTCCCGGACTATACTGCGGCAGTCACGGAAGAGCGGCGAGGCTTCCTGGCTGTGAGAAGGCCCTTCGGGACCGGGAGATAAAATACTGCATGCTGTTTCCAACTAAACTGAGAGGGGAGGATGAGAGGAAAGTGTGGTTTTATCACGCCCGATGACGCACAAGCCTGGTTGGATGACTGGCGAAAGGAATCCCGGCAGGGGCGCAACTGTCGTCGTGATCAGCAACGAGGCGGGCAGCAAGACGGCGTGGAGCAAGAATAAACTCAGGTTGCTAGCATGAGTTGAGCTAAGGAAGAGTGACCGACACTGTACCGGTGTGGCGGAGTTTAACTAATTTCCCCCTTGAGGATAGGATTGATGTTGGTAATAGTGAGTGATAGTTTTGTATTACTGGAGACATGAACACATTTACAAATTGCCTTGCTAATTGATCTGCTAAGTTTCTATGTGGGACGCCTGGTCTAAATGCGGTTAACGTACATTTCAAGGACTACTCGTCCGATATTCTTTTTTGAGACAAGGGAGCTGGGTGTCTGACAACGATGGAGTAACAGGTCTCTGTGGAGGGCGGGAGTCGTTTTCTCTCCCCCCATCGTTAAAGAGTGGGGATGGGTACTAGGCGCTCTGCTTTGTTGGGGTGGCGGTCTGTTAAAATTCCGACGAGCAGGGAGGGGTGAGGGAGGCAGAGGGTTCTCTTTGATGTTTTCAACATTTTCATGTTTTATGTTCGGGGCGACAGTTGCAGGATGATGCATGTGGTGCTATTGTATGGGTGCGTGACATGGGAGATGGCTTGGAACAATATGTTATCCATGGTAGAAGACACAAAATAGACAGGTTCAGAAATCCGAGAGTTTGTTTTGATTCACTGTCACAATTCACAAGGGCACACATAATGGCGCAATTGGTTGCTAGCGCAAAAGAGTTATATTATCAGGCTGAGTCGCACAATGCTACAAATGACTTTCCCAAAACATGTCTTCACGAAACCAAAGCGACGTTAAACAGCAGCTGACTCAGCTAGTCCCTGGGACCCCATTGAGCATTTATAAACAACAGTGCAATTCATTAGCTATCTGCAGTGAAACATATGCATAACTAGACGATATCGTCATTGTTTACTATCTTGCCGTGGATCGGCTATGGCAATCCAGCCGGGTTACTACATCCCTCCTGTAAAGAATTACATCAATCGATGCATTATTTAGTTCTGGTCTTCCACCAGATTTTAAACAGCTTCGTCAAAAGACTGATTGTATGCTGGTCAAAAAACGGGACATTTATCTTCTCCAATCTCATTTTAAAATTTCATCACAATGATCCTAACTCTCTCTCCCACCATCCCCCGTGCCCCGGTAGTAGAAATAGAAAACATACTTGATTCATACAATACAGAAGCTTATCCTGAAATGTTGCAGACTAAGTATTTTGGTACATTCAGCTATTCGAAGTTTTTGAAAAACATGAAAAAACAACAGTGTATAATAAATCCATGAAAGATTCCACGTGAGAGCAAGTTGCATAGTATACATTTTTACATTCTTCCAACTGTAGTTCCTCTAGCCCAGGTGTACTGCCATCTCCTCCCCACTGTTTAGGCCTCCAGGAACCTTTGTTTGCATATCCACTATATATCGCGATTCCAATCTCCTACGTTTTTGTATCCTATCCCCTCCCCTCAGATTTTCAGGTACATGGTCTAAGCAAAAATATTGAAGAAGGTTTCTATCGCTCTTGTGCTTAATCACAAAGTGTCGAGCGACCGGATAGGAAAAATCCTTTTTTGCGATTGCTCGCGTGTGCTCAAGGATTCTTAGTTTGACCGGATTAATAGTGCTCCCTATGTAGTTAAGATTGCAGGGACAACGCAAACAGTATATGGCATGGCTAGTATGGCAGGACATAAATTTGTTGATTTTTCTACCTCCCTTACATCCCTTGACCTCATAAGACAACATACGTCTGCTGAAGGCGCAAGCTTTGCACCTTCCACAGGGGAAGAATCCTTTAGCCTCTTTTATCAACCCTGTTTTCCTCACATCTGGATATAATGACTGTGTACAACCTGGTCTAGAAGCGACCTAGCTTTCCTAAAAGTAATCAGAGGAGCGGAAGGAATATCCGAGCCAATGATATTATCAGTCTTTAAGAAATGCCAGTGTTTTTTCATCAAAAATCTGAGCCTATTAGAGTCACGAGAGTACGTGGTTATAAGCCTAAATCTCCCATCATCCTGGTTAGATCTTTCTTTCTTTTTAAACAATGACTCTCTGGGTAATTGTTTGACCCGATGGAGTGCATTTTCAAGGAGATTGGCCTTGTAGCCTCTCGCCAGAAATCTGTTTGTGCTATCTTTGGCTGCCTCCTCAAAGTCATAATCCATCGAGCAGTTGCGTCTAAGTCTAAGAAATTCCCCGTAGGGGATGCTGTTAACTAGACTACGGGGATGACTACTAGACGCATGCAGCGTGCTATTTCCCGCAGTGGGTTTTCAATAGATATAGATTGCTGACTTGATTCTCCCATTGTAAATCTCCACCCTAAGATCCAGGTAGTTAGCTGCCACCAAACTTGCCTGGCCAGTGAAACTTAAGTTGCAGCTGTTATCATTCAATAATCTCATCTAGCTTTCGGCCTCCTCTATGGAACCATTCCAGACCAAAAACAGGTCGTCTATGTATCTATACCAATAAATTTGCATAGCTGGGGGAGAAGCAGTAACCCATCGCCGTGCCAGAGACTTGTCTGAAAATGTTGTCCTGTAAGAGAAAAATATTATTCCTAAGACAAAATTCAATAAGTTCCAATAGCATCTCATTATGCATGGTCAGCTTTAATGGTAGTTTTTAAAGAAAATAATCGACTGCATATAGGCCCTGAGTATGGTCAATGCATGTATAGAGACTGATTATGTCAAGTGTGATTAAACAATATGAGGGTTGCCAGTCCAGCTTCTCAATCTGCTCGATGAAGTCTGTAGTGTCTCTTATATAGGATTTCAGTGAAAGGATTGATTCAAACAAAAAATGGTCTAAAAATCTTGAAAGGTTCTCCGTCAGTCCACCAACTGAGGAAATAATAGGCCGTCCCGGCGGTTTGTCAATGCTCTTATGTATCTTAGGAAGATAATAAAAGGTCGGAAGAATTGGGTTAGTGGTTTTTAAGAACAGATACTCATCCAAATCAAGCATGTGTTTGTCATGCCATTTTTTCAGCAAACTGTATGACTTCTCTATACTTTCATGATACACAATCCTTGAAGATGATTCGTAGCATTCCTTATCTCCGAGTTGTTGCATTGCCTCCTCCACATATTGCTCACGCGAAAGAATTACCACATTACCTCCCTTGTCTGAAGGTTTGCAAATGATAGTGGTATCCTCCGCTAGATTCTTCACTGCCAACCGTTGAGCTTTAGTTAAGTTGTCTGTCTTTTTCTTTGGCAACTTCTCTACCCTGAAAGCCATCAGCTCCCTGATGATCAAATCCGAGAAGGTGTCTATGGCATCTGAGGGCATCTGTGGTAGGAATATGGAAGTTGGTTTCAAACCACTGCTCGGCGCCTGTTGCTCAATCTCAACTCTGGACAGTCTCTGAGTCAATGAGGTGGGGGGTGCGGCACTTTCCATGGAACTTTCTCGTCGTAGATTTTCTAATAGTTCCATTGCTGTTAGATCATTTACATTTAAGAGATCCGTTTCTCTTTGACTCACTTTTAAGAGCTTTATTTCCTTTGGAGTAGGTTTGATCTTATGGTATTTGTGTAATTTCATTTTGCGTATGAATTTGAATATGTCAATTCTCGTTTGGTAAACAATGACGATATCGTCTAGTTATGCATATGTTTGACTGCAGATAGCAAATGAATTGCACTGTTGTTTATAAATGCTCACTTTGATGTAAATATCCTATTTACAAATGGCGCTCACCATTTTGTTACTTGCGCAAGTATCCCTCGTTTGTGTTGACTACCTGTGCTTGGTCTTTTAAAAATGGCGTCGCGCAGCGCGTTAGTGTTTGACACCAAGGAAGGGAGCTTTCCCTAAACGCGTCTGTCTTGGAAATAAAAACTCACTTTTGCTGACATCCCGGGAGTGTTGCTTTTTCTTTTCGGAGGATTTCAAAAGATTGTGGAGCATTTATAAATATCGCGGTACACCACCGCGTTGCAGCACCCGCCTTAAAGAGTGACTCGCTTTTGGTGTCCTGGAGCAGTAATATATATATATGTATATATACTGCACGACCCACCAGAGGGTAATTATTTGACCTGCAAACAAGGACTACGAAGTCCAGCATGCCGTAAAAGACCCACCCACTGAAGGGACACCCACTGAAGGTTAAAATTAACAACGGCAAGCACTGCAGGTTCGTAGCAGATGGTCATCAAATGGCACACCTCTGAGGACGTTGAAGGTCAACGAAACGCGTAAGGACTACCAGATGAAATTAATTGAATAAATAGTGCACGGGAGCCCTTTGCAGTGCGACTCCAATTCTTCAGAGTATGAAGGTACTAGCAGCCCGTCCCGACATTGTCCGGTATGATTTGCTGCCGGCCAGTAGTATAATGTTTTGTAGGATTTCGTTTTGATAGCATTTCTTATCTGTGACAGGCCTGTGAAACGCTCCAATTCACAGTGCACTGCTGATGCACTTAAGAGTGCGCGTTCAGTAGTGTGTGAACTCAAGTTTCCCTACTTTATTTTTCCTTGCAATATTATAAAGCACGAACTCGACAACATGGCATGAGCACAATTTATATTACAGAAGAACACATTCATTTGTGGTAGGCACAGGAAGACAAAGCGATTTGCCTGGGATCACAGGATGTTGAGCTGATGCGGAGATTCGAACGTAGCTCCCCAGCACTAAAGTTCGGAATTCTAGAACTTGTGGCGGGAGGTGTGTCTAAAAGTGTATGTCGGTGCTGGCCATCAATGAGAGAGACCTGTGCATTTTTCAAATAGGTGGTGAAAAAATATGAGTATGTTGCTGGAGATGTGGGCCGCCGTGCCACCAATGTACTTACCAGGGGAGGGTAAACACCCATTATTCCGCAATTTTCTTTCCGCATACCATCACTCCGCATGCTTTCATTACGAAAGTGCCATAACTCCGCAATGCCATTATAACGCATGGCATTACATTTTATATGCTTTTATCACACATACATGTACAACGAAATTCTTTGTAAATGCATGAATGGTAAAAACATGTTTTTTTTTAATGTTTGGATAAGGTAAGTATGGGTATATGGGTATATGTTTTGGGGTACTGAGGTATATGTTTTGGGGTGTTTGGGTATTTTAAGGGTTCAGATATAGTTTAGGGTTATGGGGTACAGGGGTAGTTTTAGGGTTTAGGAATAGGTATGGGTTTTGGGGTACAGGGGTATATTTAGGGTTCAGGGCTAGGTTTGGGTTTTGGGGCATAGGGGTACCTTTAGGGTTCAGGGTAGGTTTGGGTTTTGGAGTACAGGGTTATTTTAAGGGTTTAGGAATAGGTATGAGTTTTGGGGTACAGGGGTATTTTTAGGGTTCAGGGGTAGGTTTGGTGTACAGGGGTATTTTAGAATTCAGGGGTGGGTTTGGGTTTTGGGGTACAGGGTTATTTTTAGGGTTCAGGGCTAGGTTTGGGTTTTAAGGTACAGGGGTATTTTTAGTGTTCAGGGGTAGGTTTGGGGTTTGAGGTACAGGGGTATTTATAGGGTTCAGGGCTAGGTTTGGGTTTTGGGGTACAGGGGTGTTTTTAAGGTTTAGGGATAGGTTTGCGTTTTGGGATACAGGGTATATTTATAGGGGTAAGATGGGTTAGTGTTTAAGGGTGTTGGTATTTTAAGGAGTAGGGGTGGGTTATGATTATGGGGTGCAGGGGTTTTTAAAGGGAGCAGGGTGGGATTAGCATACGATATGAGACATGGCATGAAGGGCGGAACGTACCACACGCCCCCAGCGTTTGTCACACCCTCAGCACAAGCCCACAGCACAACGCAGACACGCCCAAAAAGGACTACTTTGCTGGCACAGTTCTTTTACCTTTTAAATGTATATGGTGGGAGTCTGCATAGCCTATGTCCTGCTGATGAAACTGCCCTTTCCAACGCTGTATTGGGTGTTGTGATTGGTGCTGTGGTTCCTGAGATTACCCGCCTCAAAGGTTTGGGTTCTCTCTTTATTATATTAGTATGGAGAGATATAGATATATATATATATATATATATATATATATCTGCAAATACCTCGCAGCAGCGCTCCTTCCAAAGGAAACTCGAGGCAAGGACCAACTTTCTTTATCAGCATTCTTTATTTAGCCATTAGGTAGTCTGTCATGACGCGTTTCAGCCGTCCCAGCGGCCTTGGTCACATGGCGATACAGATTGCTTTTTGCCCATTTAAAGTGATAACGTGTGGTCACATGTCAGACAATGGTGGACATAGAAAAGATACTAGTATGTATGAATACAATTTACATATGCTTTCTCCTAGTACCAATATTAAAACTTTGAGAATACCTGTATAAATACATAAATGAATCACAATATTGCATAATTAAAAATAAATTTAAACTTATGCATGTACTGTTTCAATTTTAGTGTGCGAAGAGTATTTACCAATTTAATAAAGATTGGTGATAACTGCATAAATGCCTATATAACTCTTCCCGATGGCGTTGAGAAAGAAGTATACCCACTTGTCCATCACAATCTAACAAAAATTATTGTGCATAAAAATGTGTGCTCACCCTAGTGTATTGAAGTATAATACAAGATTATACAAATATTCACTACTGTTGTTATAATAGTAGTGAAAAGAAGGATCCAAAAAACGGAAAATTAATTCTATCAATATGGATCTCTTTTGTAAAAAAAAAGGGGGAAAAAAAACACAAGAAAAAATGAATTCAAGACGTCAAATGTGCCAGCCACAAAAGCTCAAAAAGGAAAAGATTGTGGAGCCTAAACATACATCCGGTTCCATTATATCATTCTTATCTTTTGGCTAAACTATTGCACTTGTATATTTAAAGTGACCTCGTGTCTTATGGAAAAAATTAATTGTAATTCCTTCCTCTAAAGTGACATTGTGCGGTCAAAAAAGTGCAAGTACAAATAAAGTGGCTGGTGCTGGAGGTTATACAGTACTGGGATAAGGGAGGAAGGGAAGTCTAAACCATATTAAAACAGTGCTTAGCTTCCAGTTATCAAAACAAGATAATTTCATACATCATCAATATTGCACATATAAGAATAATCATCACACCATAAAAACAGTCTAAAAGAGAAAGGGAATCGGTAACATGACTAAAATCAGTCGCCATATCAAAAACCAGGATAAAAAACATACTACCCCAATATTTAAGATGACGGCTAAAATCAATCAATTCATATATTTACACACACCTGATATATACACTCAACATATAAATTATACATAGTATAGTACAATATAAATATAAATATGTAAACAAAGTGCATGGTGCGGACCAACTCCTTTTGTTCCTCAGACTGTAGTCATGTCATGGTGTTCGCTATAAGGTGAGGGTGGCATTGTCCCAGAGTGGTCACAGGTATGTGTGGAGGTCCTCCGTGGTGTTAAGACCCCCCGGCCACTTTGAGTTGAACTCCAAAATATATTTGGTTTCCAACCTGCGCATGCATGCCTCCCTATCACCTCCTCTTCTGGTAAGTGCTACAGACTCGATGGCAAAATATTTCAGACACTGAGGCTTACTATTGTGACATGCCTCAAAGTGTCTGGCCACTGGATAGCTTTGGTCTTTATTTACAATGGCGCGTAGATGTTGCAGAATACGCTTGTGTATTTGTAGCTTGCTGCTGCCAATGTATTTAAGCTTACAGTCGCACTCTAAAATATATACACAGTATTCCGTCCTGCAGGTTAAATGCTGTTTTATTTCCCTAGTGGTTTTGGGGATTACTGTTGTATATTTTTTAGTATTGACACCATGTTGGCATGCTTTGCATGCCAAACACTTGTAGAAACCCCTGCTGATCGGTCTCCAGGGCTCCTTGCCTATATAGTCTTGACTGTTTTTAGAGAGAATAGAGCCCATACACAAACCTTTTCGAAAGGTAATTGATGGATTAGGGGGCATCACATCACCAATTGTGGGATCATCCTTTACAAAGTGCCAGTTTCTTCTGACAATACTCCTTAATTCTTTCTCCTGTTTGGAGTATGTCAGGATGAGTCTGACCTCATTGGTATTGTCACTTTCTTTCACTCTCCTAGTCAGCAGATCGCCTCTGTCTTTGATCCTAGATTTCATTATAGCAGTGTTCACTAACTTGGCAGTGTATCCCCTATCTACAAATCTTTCAAAGCTTTCCTGTTGTTTTGCAATCATATCTTCTTGATTGCTGCAAATGCGGCGGATGCGTAGCATCTCGCCATAGGGTATTGACTTGATTAGATGTTGGGGATGAGCACTCGTAGCGTGTAAAAGAGTGTTACCTGCCGTCGGTTTTCTAAAAAGAGTACTGGAAATCACATTGTTACATATAAAAACCTGTACATCTAAAAATGTTACCGATTCCCTGCTTATGTCAGAGGTAAAATGCAAATTAAGATCATTATTATTGATGTCATGTATAAAAGTTAAAACACTTTCTTCGGAACCACGCCACACAATAAATAAGTCATCAATAAACCTGAACCAACAGGTAACATTAGTAGTCCAATAATCTTCAAATTTCCGCTGGAGGACCAGTTCCTCCCACCACCCCATAAAGAGGCAGGCGTAACTGGGGGAGAAACTGGCCCCCATTGCTACACCCTGGACCTGTTGGTACATTTGACCATTAAATATGAAAAAGTTGTTATCGAGGCAGAATTCTAGCATATTCATGAGCATTTTGGTGTGTTGGGCCAGTTCCATAGGTCTGCGGCTAAGATAATACTCACATGCCCGCAGACCATCCTTATGCTTTATACAGGTGTATAGTGAACTGACGTCCAACGTTACCAACAACAAGTCGGGGCTCCATGTAACATCATCCAACTTTCGCAGGAAGTCACTTGTGTCTTGTATATATGACTTTAGGGACTTCATGTGTGGCTGCAAGAAGTAATCAATGTATCTTGAAAGATTTTCCAAAGGGCCCCCACATACTGCGATTATTGGTCTTCCTGGGGGTTTGGAGATATTCTTGTGGACTTTCGGTATGAAATAAATATATGGTGTCAGTGGATGATCTTTTTTGATGAACTTAAACTCATCTCCACTAAGCATACCAAAGCCCTTCCATGCCACCAAGTTCTTAAATAGAGCCTCCAACATCATCCTGTATTTCTGAGGGGTGCTCTTAGAATAACATTGTGGGTCATCTAATTGCCTATGGGCCTCCTCTAGATATTCCGTGGCTGGCCATAAAACAATGTTCCCACCTTTGTCCGAGTTTCGAACAACAACTTCAGCATTTTTCAATTTGATCGACAGTTGGTTTATTTATATATATATATATATGGTGGGAGTCTGCATAGCCTATGTCCTGCTGATGAAACTGCCCTTTCCAACGCTGTATTGGGTGTTGTGATTGGTGCTGTGGTTCCTGAGATTACCCGCCTCAAAGGTTTGGGTTCTCTCTTTATTATATTAGTATGGAGAGATATAGATATATATATATATATATATATATATATATATATATATATATATATATATATATATATATATATATATATATATATATATATATATATATATATATATATATATATACATATATACATACATACATACATACATACATACATACACACACTAAATTTCCCGCCAGAGGGGATTTTAGCAAGGAAGCACGTTTAACTCAGAACAAAGCAGTGGCGGCGAATGCATTTCAGCACAAAGCCTTCATCAGCGCCCTGCACTGCATGGAGTCCTGCTTCGTATTCTCACAATTCTGTTCATCCTTAGATGCTTGCCACGCCCTTGATTCCCCTCCCCCAATGTAGCCAAATGTTCAGCACACCTGTTGATTGTTGTGTGAAATGTCCCAACTACAACTCCCAGAGTACATCATATTCATGTATCCAGGTTGGCGGCACGGGGAGCAGAGAAAACACGTTGATGCGGGCTGGTTTAAGTTCTGCAGGTGAGTGTTTACAGGTATCCCCCATTGGAAGTTCCAAATGTCACGAACACCTCACCCTCGGACTGCTGCCACCGACTGAGATGAAACCACAGTAGAGTAGGGGCCTTCCCTTACGAGAATGATTCCCCCCCGTGGAGATAAAATACCTTGAGTCTCCCAAATCGGCTTCACCCAGCTCGGCGGTCTCCGGACATGTATATATGACTATATATATATATATGTGTCATTCAATGTGACTGTGGTCACGGAGGTGATATGCACAATAGATTATTCCTCTTACTTCATTTTTTAGAGACACCTTCTGCTTTCAGTTTGAAATCACCTCTTTTAGAGGAAAGTAGTTTTCCAGTTCCACAAATGACCTCGGGCATGAGATATCTTTTTTGTCTTTTAATGAGCTATTGATAAATCTTATTGCTGATATATGAGTAGCTATCTTTGTCATTTAGCACCTTCATTTACTTTTGCCTTCAATGGATCTCTGTGAATAAATGTTGGACCATATGACTTAAGAATATGCCGGGACAGCTTTGAAAGAAGTGCTGTCTGATGGCCTTTAGTCACCCAATGTAAGTTATTCAGACAGCTTTGGACTCAGTGCATTCAAGAGGCGAGTAGATTTATTTGGCTACAACAAGGTTAATGTTTACACCCAATAACTTCAACTGCAAATATTTTGCCGCTCTCTGTGCTTTCTGCAGCCTTGTGAAGGGAGAAGAGCTTCGACGGTCCATAGCGCCAAGATTTTTGGCAGAGACGGTGGTAAAAAGAAGCTGTTGAAGCAAGCTAAGAAACAGCTAAATAAGAAACAGGCTAAAGGTGTGAATGAAGAAGATGCCGCTTTCAAACAGAAACAGAAGGAAGAGCAGAAAAAAATGGATGAAATGAAAGCACATGCCTCCCAGAAGAGTCCTCTCACTGGTGGTGGAATCAAGGCGTCTGGCAAAAAATTATATGACACTGGAGAACCTCTCAGATTTTTGTGTTCAAAGCAAATAGCCTCTCGCCCGGGACCTACCTGGGTTGCAACTTGTTCTGTTCCTCGTAAATCTGTCTAAAATCAGATGGTTGTGTTTGTTTGTGCATATAAGATTTTAATGGATACAAGGAGAGGATGTAGCCTTACGGCTAGAGCGGTGGACCTAGCAGCTGGGGAACCAGGTTCGTGTCTTGACAACGACACTCAACATCCTGTGATTCTGAGCAAATCACTTAATCTCCCCGTGCCTAACAAAAATAAATGTGTAACAATACTGGTGCTCATGTAAAGCGCTCTTATACCCGATGTCTCAGGTCTAGTTTGCGCTATATAAAACTCTAAAAAAGAAATATGTACATATATATTCCCAACTCCTCACCACAGGATATGCCGCCTCCTTGCCCGAACAGCGGGTTTGTAGCCGCAAATGAAGACCTCCGTAGTCAGTTCCTCAGTATTTCCACTCCAGCTCGCAGCATAACACCACGACTTGATGACACCTTGTGCTGGCCAAAATAATTTATTTAAGACAGCCCTTCGGACGCGTTTAGCTTGTCCAGCAAGCTTTTTCACCAAAGTTTTACGCAACATAGTGGCCATTTTTAAACGCTGTGCACAAAACGAACAATCACGTGACATTTTTGGACTACACATGGAGTGTCATGGAAAACAGGCTCGTAGTTCGAGAAGCGAGCTCACATGTAGTTATTTACAAATCAATGGCAATCCATAATTATATCTTTTTGTAAGCGGCTGGAATACATTAATACACTTCAAAACGGTATACTTTTGAGGAGTCAACAGAAGTTAGAATTTTACAACATGATTGTTTATGTGCATAACTCCTCCTCTTGTTATCGCAAGTATCCAATTTTTTCCTTACGAAAACTTTATTGATACCACTACTTGCCACCGCCTTCAGCTCTCATTCTACCCCAGTGGGCTGATTAAGCATTCAAAATCTCCATTTTACACCTCAACAATATTCAGATAGTATCTTGCCACAGTGGGCTTGCATATCATCCAATTGTGGGTTGTACCCTTCTTCTAGTAGGCCATTAACCCCATTACCAGTGTTGAAAAAGTGCAAAAATCAACATATTAACATTATACATAAAACTTTAAAATCGAACTTATCTGAGCTGCCTCATTCCATTTTATAAAATTATTGTTAGGCTCATATAATCAGTATTGAAATTTCTTATGAAGTGTGGAAAACCTTACAGGTGTGTACTTAAGTCTTCTTCTACATTCAATCCTGTCGGTGCTCTGGTGTTTAACTCCAGAATGTAACGTGATTCAAGCCGCCTCCGTTTTTTCTCTCTATCCCCACCTCGAATACTCTGTGGGACATTGTCTATAACAAAATAACTTAACCCTGACTCGTCTTTATTATGTTGGAACTCGAAATGGCGCGCTACTGGGTATGTTCTATCAGCATTCCTTATTGCCCTCATGTGCTGTAAGATCCTCATATGAGCAGGATGAATAGTGCTCCCCACGTACTTCAGGCCACATGGACACTGAAGCACGTAGATGGCATACTCTGTTTTGCTCGTGTAACAGCCTCTTATCTTTTTCACTCTTTTTGAAAGGCCAGGGGTATATGTTTGTGTATTTTTCCCTTGCCTACAGGCCTTACATTTCGTGCACTTGACAAACCCTGTTTTTTTCTTGAGCCAGGATGACCCCCTTATTTGCTTGTTTTGAAGGAAGCATATTAGATACTACCATCTGTTTAAAAGATCTGGCTTTTCCTGAATGTCTTCGCTGGTCTTTTATGAACTAGTGGTTGCAGCACTGGATCATTATAAATAAGATGCCAGTGCCTGTTTAAGATGTTTCTCACTTCTTTGTGCTTTCGATTATAGGTGGTGATCATTCTGATTTGGTTATTTGCAGGTTTGTCTTTAACACTTGAATCACTCTTAATAAACAGAATGTCTTCTCTACTTCTCTTTTAAGCTTTAGTGCTAGAGGTACCCCCTTTCCCTGGAGTGTAGTAAGCTCTGACTCCAAACTCTCTTTGTCACTACAGTTACGTATGGCTCTTAGACTCTCCCCATAAGGAATACTCTTTATTAGACTTTGCGGATGAAAGCTAGCTATATATATATATATATATATATATCACTAAAACATTAGGATATCTAATTAAATGATGATCAACATTGCACAGAATTTGTCTGTGAGCTAAAAGGGTATCTATCTCTTAACCTAATTTAGGAGTATCAGAATTAATCTACAACACAGAACAGAAAAGGCTAACTATTTCAGTTGCAGTTTTAGAGCTGAAGACTTGAAAGCAGGAGAGGACTACTCAACAAGACTCCTATCTATCCTTTGCATGCCCTCTCACCCCCCACCCAAATGTCCTTCAACAAGAGAAACTGCTCCAAAATCCTGGTTAGTGCTCAAGACTCAAGTAAGGCGGGGTTGTACTGTTACCTTCCTTAGGTTTACTCTGTCATCAGGCGCAACTGCTTGCTATTGAGTGTGTGTATGGGGGGGTCAAATAGATGGTGGTTCACCTCAAAATTCTTTCAACTACATTGATTCTGACATGCATCTCATTACCGTTTTAAAGTTAAAATGTTTAATGTTGAAACAGTAATTTAATGCGTATAAGTGAATCTGAAAGAAAAAGGTTAGTATTAGATTCCTTACCTTAGAATATCCCCAGGCGTCAGACTGGATCCGGAAATTTTTGCCTAGTAGTACCCTTGCGCGTCGGTAGGCGTCGTCTGCGGGTCGGCGTCGTGGGTGCCGTGATGACGTTGTCGGAGTACTTAGACGCCGCCTCCGCATGCTGACGTCAGTTCTTCTTTTTCCGCTCCAGCAGCGCAGATCCGGAAAAAGTGGTAACTTAGTCACTTTTTGACTAAACTTTTTTGAGATCTTTTTGATTATTCTTCGAGTCTTCGTCTGATCGGTGCCTATAGGGATGCCAGGTTTTAAGCCTTGTGGGGACTGCGACCGACTGATGTCGGTCACCGACCTTCACCGTCGGTGCCTCCACTGTCTCGGCGCCGATCATGAGGACAAGACCTGCTCCGACTGTCGGGCCTTAACCTCGAAGGCTAGGCGGGAGCGGTCCCGCAAGCGGCTCGAGCCCCGGCATTCGGCCGTGAGAGGTCCCGGTCCGGACGGAGGTCGAGGGACCGGTCGCGGGGGGGAGCCATCACAGCTCCGGGAGTCGACATCACTCCTCAGGTTCGAAGTCGTTGTCAGGTAAGCACAAGAAGTCGAAGAGACGTCATCGCTCTTCTGACTCCCCCCGGCGCTCACACGATGCGGCCGGGGGTTCGGGTGACAGCGCCCACGCGGCTCCATCGGAGTCGCGGGCGTCGCGACCTGCCCTATACCCTCCGGTCCCTGGGCAGCAAGCGACTCCGGAGGAGATCGAGCGCTTCCTCATGGCCATGAGGTCCCTCACTCCTCCGGCGGGTTCCGCAGCGCCTTCGGGCCCAGCGGACCCGTCTGGGGGCCCTAGTGGGTCGGGTGCTTTGGCCCGACGACGCCGGAACCTTCGGGCCCGGCACCGCAGGGCCCCACTGGATCCGCTTCTGGATTCGGATCGTCGCCGGTCGACCTGACGACCTTATCGGCGCCGGTTCCACAGGTGTCATCTCCGGCGCCGTCCTCTGGCGGCGCCGTCCCCAATGCCTCCCTCGACCCGGTTCCGGTGCCGGAGCGGCCCGCTCTCGACGCCGCTTGGGGAGTTCTACTTCAATGAGTCGGCCCCGTCCTTTGACAACCCTGATTATCAGGTGATGAGGAATATTGGGAGTAGTCTGAGGACCCTCTGACACGAGAGTCAGTCCCAGGAGGACTGGACAGGTGGACTTGGGGATGCCAGTGGTCTGGACACTTCGCCAGTTACTGGTTTTGTCTCACCTCCTACCGTGGCTTCGGAGGAGGGGGCAACCTTCAGTGTGGTGTTGACGTGGGCAGCCAAAGCCTTGGCCTTGAGCTCCCCGTCGCGGCCGTGAGGACTAACCTCCTCACTGAGGTCCTTAAACCGCAGTCAAGCTCAAATGAGCCTCTGCTGCCATTTAATGAGGCCTTGACTGACGTTCTTTTGGGCACTTTTGGGCGGTGGGATAGCTGTTATATACCGAACTGTATATAATTGCTCCTTTAGGGAAGAAGCAATCTGGGGTTGCGAATGCGCACGATTTAAGATCTCTATATGCCCTCAATTTGCCCTTTCTGGGCTCTATATCTACCGACCGCCTGGTCCCTCTGCTAGGTTCATTGAGGAACTCCTAGAAATATCCCACAGTCTGGTAGTCTCCTCTCCTAACTTCACCATATTGGGTGATCTTAATCTCCATTTTGATTCCACTACTGACTCCATCATTAAAAACCTGTTGGCTGATCTTACGGCCCTTCAGCTAAACTCTCTCGTCCTCTCCTCCACTCACACGGCTGGGCATATACTAGACCCTGTTTTTACCAACATCTTAGAAGCTACGGCCAACCCCCCTGAACCCATGGGCTGGACCGATCACTTCCTGATCAGACTCATCCTTACGGCGAAAAAAACGCCCACTAAACCTACTACTAATCCCTGCTACAAAAGGCCTTGGCATAAACTCTCTTCTGAGGACCTAATTAAAAACCTAGGACAATTCCACCCCCCTGACGAGGACGGTGACATTAATACAGCCTATGCTGCGTTCCACGACTGGATCGTCACAGGGCTTGACACCCTAATCCCGGCTGCATGGACCAAAACCCGCAGCTCCCCTACTAACCCATGGTATAATGAGACGCTCAAAACCATGCGGAAGGAATGCAAAAAAGCTGAACGCGAATGGAGAAAAAACTATCTAGATAGCGATAAAGTCCTTTACCTATCAAAACTACGATTGTACCACAAAGCGATCCGCGCCACCCGCGCCTCCTTTTATGCAAAGGAAATCAAACTAAGCTCTAACCCTACTAAAACGATCTTCAAACTCGTTCAAAACCTTCAAAATGCTTCCAACCCAGTCTCCTGTATCACCTCTTCGACACAGTGCGAAGACCTCGCCACCTTTTTCATTGAAAAAGTGAGGAAGATCTACGTCACTTTCCCACAAGATGAGCCTGCCTCATTTAACACTATCAACCCTGCGGTTGGCATGTCTAGACTGTCAAGAATACCTGACATATCCCTCGACGACCTTGCTACACTGTGCAGACAGGTTAAGTCTGGCTCCCCCACGGATCCCATGAGACCAGCTAAATTCTTGGATTCTCTTCATTTCTTTCTCCCTCCCCTTGCCAGCCTACTCAATCTTTCTTTTTCCTCAGCGGTGGTTCCCACTTGCTGGAAATTAGCATGGGTCTCCCCTATCATAAAAAAGCCCACACTGGATCCCACAAAGCCAGAAAACTTCAGACCCATCTCGCTGCTCCCATGGGCATCTAAACTAGCAGAAGCCCATGTGAATAAAATACTATCCCAACACATGGTGCAAAATAACGTCCTGGATCCATCCCAAAATGGCTTCAGGCCAGGTCACAGCACCGAGTCTGCCCTGCTGACCACCACAGAACACCTCCGGGGCGTTCTGGACGCCGGTCAAAGTGCCGCGCTGATCCTGCTGGATCTCAGCGCGGCCTTTGATACGGTCTCACACAACATCCTGCTGAAGCGACTTGAGTCCATAGGGATCGAGGAGCTTGCCCTCGAGTGGTTCCGGTCCTTCCTGAAGGACAGGTCCTTTCGGGTTTCAGCCCCACCATTCATCTCCCAACCCCACTCCATCGAACAGGGTGTCCCTCAGGGCTCGGCGCTAAGCCCATCCCTTTTTAACCTTTACGTCCAGCCTCTCGCAGTAGTGGCAAAAGAGTGGGACCTCACGCTGGTGTCGTACGCCGACGACACACAGCTGGTCATCACTCTTTCTGAGGGCCCATCTACTTCAGCTACTAAATTCAGGGATGGCTTAGCGGCAGTTGCGCAGTGGATGACACGCAACTGCCTTCAACTGAACGCTGGGAAAACTGAGGTACTCCTCCTCGGCAAAAACCCCGGTCACTGGAGCGATCATTGGTGGCCTTCTCTGCTTGGCCCCACTCCCGTCCCAAAAAATGTGGTGAAGAACCTAGGCGTCTGGCTAGACTCCTCACTCAACTACCAATCCCACACAAAAAAAAGTGGCAGCTACGTGTGTGGGCTTATTGAGAAGTCTCAGTCCAATACTTGGTTTCTTCGACTCCAGAACTCGCCAACTTATCATTCAATCAATTTTCCTTGCGCGGCTGGACTATGCCAACGTCCTATTCTTAGGGGCGAATAAAGCAGAACTAGCTCGCCTGCAACAAATTCAGAACTCGGCCGCCAGGGCTGTGGTTGGCCTTCCGCGCAGATGCTCTGCCAGAGCCACCATCAGGAAATTACACTGGCTGCCAATTGAATCCCGCATTCAATTCAAAACTCTCACCACAGCATTCAAAATTCTTAAGTCAGACGGTCCTAAACTCCTGCGTCCGCTCCTAGTACCCTACACCTCCCAGCGCACCCTGCGCTCGCTGGGTCAGCACCTAGTGACGGTTCCTCGAACCAAGCTTTGCAGAATGGGCGGCCGCTCTTTCAAGGTTTTAGGGGCAAAACTTTGGAACTCCCTGCCTCTGCATATCCGCACCCTGACCAACCTGACTACCTTTCGAAAGGAACTAAAAACCCACCTTTTCTCCATCATCTAAATTCTTCTGTGACTTTCCCTCTCCCCTCAGGTACTGTTTAGGTTCAGCGCCGGGACGCTCCGTTGCTGGGGCAGCTGTTTGCGCTTCAACAAATTGTTAACATTAACATTAACATTAACACTTGGTCCAGGCCAGCCTGTAGATAGAAACGTGGCCAGACGCCACCGCGCGGCCCCGGGCGACCCTTGTTTCCTGTCCACCCACCCCATCCCAGAGAGTCTGGTCATCCAGGCATCTAATTCTCAGACCTCATTCCCGTCGGCTCCGCCTGATCGGGAATCCAAGAGGTATGAGAATTATGGAAAGAAAATATTCTCCTCCCTTAGTTTGGGACTGCGGTCTTCCAACACCGCATGCCTCTTGGGCCGTTACACCCACTCCCTGTGGAACACGGTCGCGGACGTGCTGCCACAATGCCCGGCGGAGGTCAAGGCTAAACTCGCCCAAGCCCTTGCGGAGGGTCGAGATGCGGCACGTTTCTCCATCCGGTGTGGGCTGGATACCACCGACTCACTAGGCAGAGCGATGGCAACGACGGTGGCGATTCGTCGCCACCCCTGGTTGAAGTCGGCCAACTTTTCAGCGGATGTCCAGAATACCCTCGTGGACATGCCGTTTGATGGCCGTCGCCTCTTTGGCGACAAGGCAGACCATGCGCTTGAGCGCTTTAAGGACTCCAGGGCTACGGCCAAGTCCTTGGGCCTCTCGGCCCTGCGCCAGCAAACTGGTGACTCGCTCCTTTCGTGGCCAAGGAAGGGGCGCCCCCACACGTGCTGCCAGCCACGTACCGCAGACTATCATCCAACGCGGTGGCGGCCGTGGAAATCGCCGTGGAGGCAGTCGGGGACAACGGCGAGGCCTGTCCACACCTTTCCCCGCAGCATCCACCTCAAAACCCTCCTAGTCTGTGCTTTCAGGCCCATGTGACGCCAGTGGGGGACAGGGTTCGCCATCTCCACTCCCACTGGCGCACTGTCACATCGGACAGGTGGGTACTGCAAATCGTCCGAAGGGGCTACTCCCTCCCCTTCGAGACGACCCCCTCAAGGCATGCCACCG
Source organism: Lissotriton vulgaris (assembly GCF_964263255.1). NCBI lineage: Eukaryota > Metazoa > Chordata > Amphibia > Caudata > Salamandridae > Lissotriton > Lissotriton vulgaris. Next base: position 703,386,507 of record NC_141689.1, read on the forward strand.
CAATACCACCGCGTTTTGGGGATCATATGCGGCTTCTGCAGGAGGAAGTTACGGCCCTCTTGGTCAAGGGGGCCATCGAGCGCGTTCCTGGGCCAGAAGTAGGGTGTGGTTGCTACTCCCACTACTTTCTGATGCCCAAGAAGGGCAAAGGGGGCCTACGCTCTATTTTGGACCTACGGAACGTCAACGGCTTCCTCTGAAAGGAGAAGTTCAAAATGCTGACTCTGGCACAGGTCTTAGCTGCCCTGGACCCAGGAGTGTGGATTGTAGCGTTGGACTTGCAGGACGCTTATTTCCACATCCCCGTCCTGCCGGCCCGCCGGCGCTACCTGCGGTTCACGGTAGGCCACGAGCACTTTCAGTTTACCTTGCTCCCCTTCGGCCTTACCAGCGCCCCACGGGTGTTCACGAAAGTGATGGCGGTGGTCGCAGCTCTTCTGCGCAGGTTAGGGGTTTCAGTCTTCCCCCTACCTCGACGACTGGTTGTTGAAGGCGGGCTCGCCCCAGACAGTCGTCAGCCACCCCGAGACGACGGCAGACTTCCTGCACCAACTGGGGTTATCCATCAATGTGCCGAAGTCACACCTGTGCCCCTCCCAGAAGCTCCTCTTCATCGGAGCGGTTCTCGACTCAGCGAAGTTTCAGGTTTACCCCCCCCCCCCGAACAGCGGGTTCGGGATATACAGGCTATGATTTCGATCTTTCAGCCGTTATCCGGAGTCTCGGTCAGGTTGACGCTGCGGCTTCTGGGGCTGATGGCCTCCTGCATCCTCCTGGTGCATCACGCCCGTTGGCGGATGCGGGCTCTGCAGTGGGACCTGAAGTTTCAGTGAGCCCAGCATCAGGGCAACCTGTCCGACCATGTCCTGATCTCGGAGGGCACTGTGAGACAGCTGCAGTGGTGGCTCATGGACCGCGATTGGGTCAGCAGCAGATCCCTCTCCCTTCCCCAACCGGAGCACGTAGTTGTGACGGACGCGTCCCTCCAGGGCTGGGGAGGCCACATGGGAGAGGCGGAGATCAGAGGCCTCTGTTCTCCGGCGGAGTCCCGGCTCCATATCAACCTTTTGGAGCTGCGTGTGATTCGTCGAGCACTGAAGGCATTCCTCCCCTCTGTCCGGGGGAGTGTAGTGCAGGTGTTCACGGACAACACCACTGCCATGTGGTACTGCAACAAACAGGGTGGGGTGGGGTCGTGGACCCTATGCCAGGAGGCTCTGCGCCGCTGGCAGTGGCTGGAACATCAGGGCGTGTCCCTGGTGGTTCAACACCTGGCAGGTTCTCTGAACGCCAGGGTGGACGAACTCAGTCGCCTGTGCATGATGGATCACGAATGGCGTCTGAACTCGGACGTGGCGCAAGGTCTCTTTCTGCGGTGGGGATAGCCTTGGTTAGATTTATTCGCCACCGAAGAGAACCCGCAATGTCATCAGTTCTGCACGTTGGAATTTCCAAGGCGATTCAGAAAAGGGGGTGGTGATGGACGAGTATCTGAATTAAGCAGAACACTCGTACCCAGTCAACAGATCAGGGCTTGATCCATCACCGTTTTTTAGCTCACTGCACCATCCCAGCTCAGAACCTGGCTACATGCAAATTAGTCTGTCCCTGGCCCAGTGCATCATGGGAACAGGGCAGACCAAACTACCAAGCCAATTCTTTTACTGGGAAGGAAACAAGCTTCCGGGGACCGGTTTCTGGCATTACAGCCGTCTTCGGCCCGGCTTGCTTGAATCCTGATGGTGCAATGAGCAAGGGACTCATGTCTGAGCATACCCTTCCACGCTTATGGTGGACAAAACAATTCAGAAAAGGGGGTGGTGATGGACGAGTATCTGAATTAAGCAGAACACTCGTACCCAGTCAACAGATCAGGGCTTGATCCATCACCGTTTTTTAGCTCACTGCACCATCCCAGCTCAGAACCTGGCTACATGCAAATTAGTCTGTCCCTGGCCCAGTGCATCATGGGAACAGGGCAGACCAAACTACCAAGCCAATTCTTTTACTGGGAAGGAAACAAGCTTCCGGGGACCAGTTTCTGGCATTACAGCCGTCTTCGGCCCGGCTTGCTTGAATCCTGATGGTGCAATGACAAAGGGACTCATGTCTGAGCATACCCTTCCACGCTTATGGTGGGCAAAACGATTCAGAAAAGGGGGTGGTGATGGACGAGTATCTGAATTAAGCAGAACACTCGTACCCAGTCAACAGATCAGGGCTTGATCCATCACCGTTTTTTAACTCACTGCACCATCCCAGCTCAGAACCTGGCTATATGCAAATTAGTCTGTCCCTGGCCCAGTGCATCATGGGAACAGGGCAGACAGATGTGAGTCCCTTGCTCACTGCACCATCAGGATTCAAGCAAGCCGGGCCGAAGACGGCTGTAATACCAGAAACCGGTCCCCGGAAGCTTGTTTCCTTTCAAGTTAAAGAATTGGCTTGGTAGTTTGGTCTGCCCTGTTCCCATGATGCACTGGGCCAGGGACAGACTAATTTCTGAGCTGGGATGGTGCAGTGAGCTAAAAAACGGTGATGGATCAAGCCCTGATCTGTTGACTGGGTAGGAGTGTTCTGTTTAATTCAGATACTCTGTCCATCACCACCCCCCTTTTCTGAATAGTTTTGTCCACCACGAAGATACTGGTATCCCGAGCTACTCAGTATGTCAGTTGATCCCCCGGTTCGTCTGCCTCTTCAAGAGGACCTTCTGTCGCAGCAACATGGGACGGTCCTCCACCCTAACCTGTCCAGTCTCCACCTCAATGCTTGGAGATTGAGCGGCGACAGTTGAGGCCATTTGACTTGCCTCCTGAAGTCTGTAATATCATTCTGGCAGCCAGGCGTCCCTCCACTAAGTCGGTATACGCCTGCAGGTGGAACAGATTTGTGGCATGGTACACAGCAAAGGCTGTGGATCCTCTCTCTGCCCCTCTTTCTGAGGTTCTTCCCTTCCTTCTTTCTCTCGCCCAGCAGGGCTCTGCTCTGGGCACTATCAAGGGCTACCTTTCTGCCCTTTCGGCCTTTCTGAGGCTGCCTGATCAACCATCTTTGTTAAAGTCCCCTATTGTAACTCGCTTTCTGAAAGGCATCACACACACGTTTCCACCTGTTCCCTTTGTGATGCCTCAGTGGGACTTGAACCTGGTTCTTACTTATCTGATGTTTGCTCCCTTTGAGCCACAACTGTCCTATCCACCTTCTTACTTTGAAGACTGCTTTCCTGGTTGCCATCACCTCTGCCAGGAGAGTGAGTGAGCTCCAGGCTCTTTACTCTAAACCTCCTTTCCTTTCTGTCAATCCGGACAAAGTTGTGTTGCGGACTAGGCCCTCTTTCCTGCCCAAGGTTGTGACTGCCTTCCACATCGGGCAGTCTATCACCTTGCCCACCTTCTTTCCGCGCTCTCATTCTATTTGGATCGCATACTCCAGTTCCGGGTGGATATCAACTCTTTGTTGGTTACGTGGGCGCTAAGAAGGGACGGGCGGTACACAAGCGGACCATCTCTGTGGGTCGTCTTGTGTATCAAGGCTTGTTACTCCTTGGCAAGGAAGGCTCCTCCTGTTGGGCTGCGGGCCCATTCCACTCTGGCCATGACAGCTACCACTGCCCTGGGCCGGGGTGTCCCCTTGCAGGACATTTGTCAGGCAGCTACGCGGGCATCGTTGCACACGTTTGCAAGGCACTACTGCCTGGACAGCCAAGTCCGGAGGGATGGCTTCTTTGGCCGTTCCATCCTCCAGGACTTTCTGGTGAGATTATTGGTTCGCAGACCCACCACCGAGGTTGGTATTGCTGGGGTATCTATTCTAAGGTGAGGAATCTAATACTAGCCTGTTTCTTTCAGATGAACAAGTTACTTACCTTCGGTAACGATATATCTGTAAGAAACAGTAGTTAGTATTAGATTCCTTACCGCCCCACCCATCCTCCCCGTTCTGCGAACCAATATCTAGGGTTAAGGTCATCCCCTTTCAGGGCCCTAGTTTCAATGGCACCCGTGTTGGTTTTTTTACATGGCTCTGCGTTTTTGGCACGGAAAAGCTGTGTCTAAGAACTGACGTCAGCACGCGGAGGCGGCGTCTAAGTACTCCGACGTCATCACGGCGCCGACGACGGACGCGGAGCCGCAGACGACGCCTACCAACGCGCAAGGGTACTGCTACGCAAAAATTTCCGAATCCAGTCTGACGCCTGGGGATATTCTAAGGTAAGGAATCTAATACTAACTACTGTTTCTTTCAGATATATTGTTACCAAAGGTAAGTAACTTGTTCTTTATGGCATATATGCGCACACATAAAATACATTCAAAAATGGAAATAAAAGTCACTTACCTTGCTGCAAGTCCTCTCCAGTCCCGGAGCTCAAGGCTAATGGTTAGTTTAGTGTTATTGGTTACTGTTAGACATTGGGATTAGTCTTGTGCGCCCAAAGCAAATCATTCCGTGCAGTCTTTTCAGCTTTTTCCTGCAGAAGTAAAGTAATAGTGGTTGTCTTTAATCATTAGTGGTAGAAGATCAAGCACATGGTTGGTGGGAATAATACAGGAGTTAGAAGACATTTGGTATCGTCAGGTTGCATATGTATCACTTTTAGCGGAAGGAAGAAAGATTGTGATTGAGTAAATGAGCTTTGGGAAATTTGCTGAAATAGAGAATAGTCAAACGTGCATGTGCATCCAGTTTGAGGATGCAAGAATGTAGAAAGAAAAATTATTTACTTATAAAGACTATGCTATATTGGGACATATTTAATAGGTACTAGAATCCGGTAAACCATCTCTGTTACTGCCAGACCACCCATCCAGCTAACTCAGTTGATCAGTTCAAGGGTTGAAAGTGAAAAATAATGGCTGGAAGTATACGTTTAGAAAATACATGGGAAATAGTGCACATGTTGAGAGAGATTGTTTGGTGTTCATCCTCAGATTTGACTCAGAGTATTAATTATACAGCAGAGTGGGATACATTTAAATGCCTCTATTTAGCATTGACATTGAGGCACAGGGTCAAGACTGATTTGCATATAGCGGGTCTGAACAGAAGTGGCGAAGTGAGCTAAAGAATGATGATGGATTCAACCCAGATCTGTGACTGGGGGTGAATATTTGAAGAGTTTCAGCAGTCCGTCCATCATCTCCTTGTGTTTGCTTTGCCCACACAATTATGGCATCAAACCCCAAGGATTCGTAAAAGAAAATGCAAAAGTTGCAAGTAAATCTTAAATAATAAAGGTAATAAACAATCCCAATGAGTCAATAGTATTGTTAATTGCAGCGCCCGTGTGCGCTGCAATTAACATGAATAATATTTCAAAGGCCCACAATCAGCCACACAGCTGCGCACTATTAAGAAAAGAATTGCAGAAAGTCAACAAGCATGACGTGTCTTTTCAGAATCCTGAAAGCACACTTCGTGCTTTAGATTTGCTTCATTCATTTTCCTAACAGTGCAAGGCTGATGTGGGCCTTTTAGATAGTATTCATGTTAATTGCAGTGCACACGAGCGCTGCAATTAACATGAATGCTATTTCAAAGGCCCACAATCAGCCCCACGGCGGCGCACTATTAGGAAAATGAATGTAGCAAGTGAATGCGAGCCCCCAAAGGCTTAATGGAAAAACTTACCTGCCTCTCCCTCGTGTCACCGTTGTCTCTTCCTCTGCCTCCCGGCCGCAACCAGGATATGACAGTTTTTTGCTCCACTCGCATTTTAAAAGCGCCATTGAGGTAACTTTGGTGTGTGCGCACGCGCACCTTATAGGGAACAGTGGCAGGAATCCTTTGTGGTGAAAAGCTCACTAAACAGCTTTACTCCTGTATAGAAATTATGAACTTAAGGGTTATAACCTTTGTGAAGAAGTGGTTTAATCATTCCTGTGACCCCCTAGCGTCAAAGGGCAACCTACAGGGTTTAGAGTTGAGCCCTTCCCTGTATACACTCTCAAATTGTATACATAGCCAGTTGAGTTCTCACACAGCATTTACAGCTTGATGCCATAGCACGCTTGTTTGCTTGCAATGTTCTGCCTGAACAGCGGCTGCCCTTTATACAGGATCAAGGACTCATCGATGGCTTTATTCTTCCCAGGAATATAAACCTCTGGAAACCTGGCAGACAAATGTTCCAGGACAGGCTGAATTTTGAACAACTTGTCATCGTCTGGATAGGCCCGGGGCAATGCAGCAAACTTGTCATTGAAATGGAGCATGTGCTGCTATAGCAAAAAACGATCTCTGCTCATGTATGGTGCGCAGATGGGGGTTACCCAAACCGTGCGAGTAGACCAGTAGGACAGCAAGGTTGGTTTAGGTACTACCCCCATTTTTAGCGTAAGGCCCAAAAATATCTTCAACTCTCCTAATGAAGTGGGAGTACACTTGTGTGCCCTAGAATGGACCTGAGAGTGCCTCCATGCTCCCTCAAAAAGTTTTGGGCACGCTAATTTGTGTGCTGCACGTTTTCATCAAGGAAATTAACATCCAAAAATAGATGTACGTAGTCAATTGGTCAAAAATTAGCCATATCGACTTTACATCTAGTGTTGCCAGTGAAAAGTGTATTTTGGGGCTGAACTACATTGGGCGGCTTCCATCTGTGCTTGCCACCTCACGTGCCTGCTCTCTAGGCTGCTCTAACCTGCTACTGTTGTCCGGTTGCATAGACTGTGCTTGTGAAGGAGCAACACGATTATCATCGTCTCCTTCAGAATTGATGGAAGATGAGTTGTCGGATGGAACTTCGCCAACTGAAAAATCACTCAGATGCTGTCTCAGTCTCTGATCCTGCCTCAGAGCTGGACTCCAGAATCAGACTTAGGCCCTGGGCAGCATTCATCTAACGATACACCATCTCTGCTAGTGCCTAATACCTTCCTTCTAAAACACTATCTTACGTAGAAGGCAAATAGGTTGTTGATTTGAAACCATAGGTGTGTGTTTGTGCGTAAGTGATGTGTGCAACCGTCAATAATGCCGAAGTCACCTTACCTTTCCTAAATTAGCAGGCTCTCCAAAGACACTAATAAATACAAAAAACATTATTACTTCACTTTGCTACATACCCATCATCACTGCCTTTTGGGCTGGTGGCACCCAGTGCAACAATCATTTTTGTGCTCCCCCTTGCCACGACGTCGAATTAACATCTGTTATTCTGCTCCAATATGCCTAGGAGTGAAAACGAGCTTTCCAAATACACATTTATGACCTCCTTGGATTCCCTCACTACCACCCAGCAAAAGTGCCCCTTATCTTTCCATAGCCCCTCTCTCACATACATTTCTTTTGTTTTAAAGCATTTGTAATGCCTGGCTTTACTAATCCACTTAGTTATCCACATAAAATACAAATCTGTTCTTTGCAACAGTCTCTCCCGGGGGCGTGGCTTGAGCGCCGAGGGAAATGGCGGCGTGAGCCCGGAGCTCCGCGCCTCTTCCCCACAGGAATCCTGACAAAGGGGCCGAAGAGCCCGTGCGTGCCCCGGCGCCAATTGATAGCCCGGCGGTGACTGCTCGGGCGAGATCTGGGCAGCCGGCGACGTCGCAGAGCCAAGAACGGCCGCCGATCGCGGCGGCCCCTGGAGCGGTGGGGAGAACGGCGCCGAGCAAGATGGCTGCCACGGCGGAGCCCTGAAAGGCGGCGGACTGCCAGAGGAACGCACTGCCGGCGTACATAGAGGAGGCGCGATCGCCGGCAGCGACGGACCCCACACGGCGAGGATTGCTCCTTAGCGCCCGGCTGCGGAGTGCGGCGATATCGGAAGTGGGCGGTGCGGGCGAGGCCTCCTGGCGGCCCCTTGCCGAGAAGACGAGAACCGGAGCCCCAACCCGGCCCCAGGCACCGGCCGACCCAACAGGTGAGCGGGGGCCGCCCTGAGAGGGGGTCCGTGGGAGACGGTGCACGCAGCTGCGCATCATGGGCCCCCCTCGCCCCCACAGCAGTGGCCCATGCAGCATATGGGGACATAAGGAAGGATCCCGAGAGACAGTGAAGGGCCTTTGGCGTCCGGCCTACCAAGCCACCCCAGGGGGGAGTGAACGGTACCCCACAGCACCCGGGGGCCGAACAACACGACGGACGCTTACTCTGGGGCGCAGCGGTCGAACAGCGAGGCCCCGCAGCGCACAGGGGCGGACCACGTGGCCGAGGCCCAGGGACAGCAAGCAGACGAGGAAAGCGAGAGCGGCGAGGCCGGCCACGATGGGGAAGCCGAGGGCCAAGGTGGAGGAGGCGGCAACGTCGGAAGCAGTGGAGGGGGGCCCTGCGGAGCAGACAGACCTGCAGCGATTGCAGGACCGGATACTGGACGCCATAACGGCCACCAGAGATGCGCTCCACAACGACATAGCGCAGGTGGCGTCGGGGCTGGGCCTACTCCGGGCGGACCACGACAAACTGAAAGACAGGGTCAAGGAGGCTGAAGTGGTGCTCGAGGTCATGGCGCCGGCTCACAAGGCGATGGAGAGTAAGCTGACGGAGGCCCTGGACCGCATAAGCACCCTGGAAAGGCGAGCGGAGGACGCGGAAAATAGAAACCGACGCAGCAACGTGCGGATCGTAGGTGTGCCGGAGACGGAGGGGACGGGAGACATGATTGCCTACATGGAGGAATGGCTGAAGTCGGTGGTGGCGCCGGAAGGACTTTCGCCATTCTTCACTCTGGAGCGGGCCCACAGGGTCCCCTCAGGACCGCCCAAGCCCGGGCTCCCACCCAGACCGATCATAGCCAAGTTGCTACACCACAAGGACAGAGATCTGCTCTTGCGGAGGGCTCGTGAGGATGGCCCTTTCCAGATTGCGAACAGTAGAGTTACACTCTTTCCGGACTTCACCTTCGAAACGCAGAAACAACGAGCCTCCTTCCTCACGATCAAGAGGGAATTGCGGAATGAAGGGATTCCCTACTCCTTGCTCTTCCCAGCCAGGCTACGAGTGGTAGTGGACGACAAGGCGATCTTCTTTGCGACTTCAGCGGAAGCCTGGGACTGGTGGGAGACATACAAGGCCGGGACTGACGGCGCCAGGATGAGAGAAGAGCGAGAAAAAGAGCGGGAACGCTCGCCCAAGCGGCTGCGGAAATCGAAGAGACTATGGAAACGGGGACGAGGGAAGCTGGGCCCATCGGCCTCTCAGACTGAAGCGGAACGACAGGCGGCGCTGCTGGAGGTGGAGAAGCTCGGTCGAGCAGAAGGTCCCGGATCTAGGGGGGCCACGGACTCGGACACTCATGTATCGGCCTCTGGCTCAGAGTCGGACCTGTCGGGGATTCACCGCACGGAGGGACCGCTGGTGACGCCGCAGACGGCGGACGAGATCCTCAATATATGAACTATTGTCGATGCAGAATGGGTAATGTTTGGGGAACTGTGAGGGGGGACCATTGCCTATGCACATAGTAGGGGCCGGGGCACACGGCGGGGCTCAGGGCAGAAGGACCATGAGGAACTGGGGAGGGAGTGTGGAGACGGGCGGCGCGGCCTCCCTCTGGACAAGGCCGTGCTCCGTAGGCCCTTAAGGCACCCACAGCTACGGCTGTGTAGTTGAGACCTGGGTCATCAGGTACGGGAGTTTGGATGGGGACTGGTATTTCGATATTGGGGCCTGTTCTGGGGGAGGCGGGGGGTTCCACAGTTGGGGATTGTTTGCTTTTTTTGATATTGTTGACCCTGGGTGTACCATGGGTAGGGCTGTTGGGGAGTTTTGTTTCTTTCAGAGGGGGCACCATCACCGCCGACGGGCTGGACCTGGAGGGAGTGTTTCGACCGGATTACTGGGATAATGGCTAATGTAAATGGTTTGACTTGTATTACCTGGAATGTCCGGGGCCTACATACTATGCAACGCAGACACAAAGTACATGCCTATTTAGTACGGAGGGGAGTACACATCGCAATGCTGCAGGAGACGCATCTCACACGGCAGGAGGGGGAGGCCCTACAGAGGAGATGGCGGGGACAGGTTTATCACACCAGCTATTCGGCCTATGCGCGAGGGGTGCTCATATGGGTTAGGGCAGGCACGCCTTTCCAACTCACACGTCAATGGGTTGACCAGGAAGGGAGATATGTGGTGGTGGAGGGGAAGCTTGAAGGTAGAGATATAGTATTAGCTAGCATTTATGCCCCAAACACGGACCAATTAGCTTTCCTCGCAACACTGTCAGGGACGCTGGCCCACTCCCTTGCAGGCCCGGTCCTGCTAGGGGGTGACTTTAACTCCATTGCCGACCCCTTGCTGGACAGGTCTCACCCCCCCCCTTCGTGACTCCCCGGTTCACAGGCTCTCTAGAGGTAGGAGGGACTGGCAGGAGAGCTGGGAACTTATAGACGTCTGGAGAGGGCAACACCCGACTGACCGGGATTACTCATTTTTCTCCGGGCTCCATGACTTGCATGTCCGTTTGGACACCATACTTTGCTCCCGGGAGGTGCTACCATGCGTCACTGGCTCAGAGTACCTATCGAGAACAATCTCAGACCATAACCCGCTCCTGATCCGGCTGGCGTGGGTGGCGGAGAAGCCCAGGGTTCCGCTCTGGAAACTGCGGCCTGAGACTCTGGAGGACCCCCTCTTCGGGGAGGCCCTAGCGGAAGGAGTGACCTTGTATTTCGCGGAGAATGAAGGGACGGCGACATCAAGGGCGACGGAGTGGGACGCCTTCAAAGTAGTGGTGAGGGGTATCTGTATTAGGGATTATGTAGGCGTGCGGAAGGTACTGCTGGGCGATTTGGCTAAGGCGGATGCTGGCCTGAGGGAGGCGGAGAGGAGGCGGCCCGGACGCCCGGAACTCCAGGAATCTCTCTGTTTGGCCAAGGAGACGGTAGCCGTCGAAGTGGAGAGGCTCCGAGCCTTTGACTACAAGCACTATGTGTTACGCTCCCATGTTGACGGCGATAAGGCGGGCACCCTCCTAGCGTGGCTCTCGAACCCCTCCAGACGATGCGCTCCCATACTCCAGCTGCGGGATATGACGGGCGTGGTACAACAAACTCAACTAGGCATAGTCAATGGCTTCCAGAAATATTACGAGGGCCTGTACAAGAGTGCCCCGGGAGACAGGACGGGACTGGTGGATCCCTTCCTGGCTGATCTGCCCCTACACCGGATAGAGGCTGAGCAAGCGAAGGACTTGGGGTCGGACATTGACGTGGGAGAGATACGATCAGCGGTGCGGCGCATGGCGAGGAACAAATCGCCGGGGATAGACGGACTCCCCATAGAGTTCTATAACAAATATCTGGACATACTGGCACCGCGACTCCTGACTGTCTATAAGGAGGCCAAGGCGACGGGACGGCTACCGCAGTCGATGAGGGAGGCATTAGTGGTCCCACTGCTGAAGCCCGGCAGGGAGAGTGGTGACCCTGCGTCCTATAGACCGCTCTCTATGCTCACCGCAGACTATAAAATCCTGAGTTCCATACTAGCGGCGAGGCTCCTGCCTCACATGGCAGGGCTTGTACATGACGACCAAAACGGTTTTATACCGAAACGCAACACCACGATCAATATCAGAAGGCTCATCCGTATCATGGACGGGCTGAACGAGGGGGCAGGGACGGAACTGGTCCTCTCGGTTGATATTGAAAAGGCCTTCGACAGCCTCGAGTGGGACTACCTCTATGCTGTCATGGAGCGCTTCGGCCTGGGAGCTGGGTATATTCACTGGACGAAGGTCCTTTACGCGGAAGCGATTGCGAGAGTAAGGGTGGGACCGGCGGTGTCCCTCCGATACCCGGTGGAGCGGGGCACTCGTCAGGGCTGCTCCCTGTCACCGCTCCTTTTTGCACTGGCTATTGAGCCGCTAGCCCGAACGGGGCGGCACACCCGCGGAGTGCGGGCCCGTGACGGACAACATTTCATCTCGCTGTATGCCGATGATTTACTACTGTTCCTCTGCGACGGAGGTGAGGACTTGCGGAGAGCGGAAGCTCTACTAGAGAGCTTCGGAGAGATGTCGGGCCTGCGGGTTAACTGGCCCAAGACAAGCTTGTTCCCGCTACTGGAGGGCACTGCCCAGCCGCAACACCAGTCGGAGGCGACCTGGAGCCCTACCTGCATAAAATACCTGGGGGTCCACATCTACCATAAGCCGGAAGACTTGCTTGAGGGCAACCTGGGACGATGCGTGCGTGGACTGAAGGGCTGTATGTCCTTCTGGTCCACATTACCACTATCAGTAGCGGGCCGGATTTCCCTACTAAAGATGGTAGCCCTACCGAGATTACTGTACTATTTCCGGACGCTCCCAATCTGGATACCTGGCTCCTTCTTTAAGCTCCTTAAATCTCAAATCACAACGTTCATTTGGGGAGCGGGACGGTGCAGAGTAGCGCTGGCCACGCTCTCTCGCCCGAAAGATGAGGGGGGTTTGGCAGTGCCAGACTTTGAGCTCTATTACCTAGCGGCCCAACTACAAGTCTTCACGCAGGAGGTAGCGAGGGTATTTCGGGGCCCAGAGGACGAAAGCTCGCGGGGGACGCCCAGGCACGTCCTGGCGTACATAACCCTCCAGCAGCAGCTGGACAGTCGGGATTTGTCGCTGGAGCAGCGCACGTACCGTCAATGCTGGAACCGGACCCAGAAGAGAGCGGGTACCCAGCGCCCATACGCGCCTGAGATACCACTGGCCATGCTGACGGCACTACCACATGGCGGCGACTGGTCGCAACTACAGGAGTGGGAGGAAGCGGGAATACAGGTAGTTGGGGACCTCTTTGAAAGTGGCGCACTGCTCCCGTTCCAGGAGTTAATAGAACGCTTCGGTATCCCGAGAGGGGGATTTCTGCTGCATGCAGCAGTAACTAGGGCGATGCACGCCCACTGGGGCACGGGGCTTGGGGAACCCGAGACGGCAGCGGCGTGCCAGTACACCATGATGGCGGCGGGCACGATTAAGGCGGTTACATGCCTATATAATCGAATGATTAGGGAGAATATCCCTCCTCTCACATCCCTAAAAACCAAATGGGAGGCGGATCTGAATAGGGACATACCGGACACGACGTGGGCACAACTTGTCCGTAGGGCTCGCAACAGCACGAGAAACGCCAGGTTCCAGCTGATCCACTACTATGTATTGCATAGGGCGTACATGACCCCAGGTAGAATCAGGCGGTATTTTGGCGATGACACGGCAGCCTGCCCCCGGTGCCCGGAGGAGGGGGCTGAGTTAGTGCACATGCTATGGGCATGCCCGGCCCTACGGGATTATTGGCAGGAAGTAGGGGAGGTGCTGAATGAGGTGACTGAAAGATCGATAGAGTACGGACCGGCGGAATGTCTTTTGCACTGGTTTCCCCATACCCCCAAAAATAAGCTCACGAGTAAGTTTATCGACATGGGACTGATGGTGGCTAAGAGGGAGATCACCAAGAACTGGAAGGCGAGGATGGGGCCTACTCCACGAAGATGGCGGCAGGAGTTTCTAAAATGGGCTACGGCTGACAGCACACATAGATACCAACTTGCGCGCAGGACCCCTAGCCAGACAGCAGCTGACACTGCGACCGCATGGGAAGTAATGGTGCAGGCACTCAGGGATAGCGAAGCTGACGCAGAGGAGGAGACTCCCGGGGTAAAGGGGACGGAGGAGGCGAGTTGAGGCCCTAGGAGCAGCAGGAATGTAGGGAGACTGAAGCTAGCAACCCAGGGATGGCAACAGCGTGGCCTTAGGCGGGTGATGGTGTGCGGGATGGGATGGGGGGGGGGGGAGTTTTTGGGTTGGCGCAGGGAAGGGGAGTTGGGGATTAGCGCGTAGATTAGTAGGGCCATAAAAGTAGACATACACTTAATCCGGACACTAACCACTCCTCTGTACGGAACGTCGGGCATGGATGTGCAGAGGCTTCAACGCCGCCCAACCCCCGGGTTGTGGGCCGGACGGCTGTGTACTGATTGAAGAGATGTATTATATATCTGCTGAAACTTATGATGCTACTTCTATGTGTGTATTGGCCTGTACAGGTATGACTACAATAAAAATTATTTAAAAAAAAAAAAAAAAAATTTGCAACAGTCTCTCTCTCTCGCGCTCTCTCTCTCTCTCTCTCTCTCTCTCTCTCGCTCTCTCTCTCGCTCTCTCTCTCTCTCTCGCTCTCTCTCTCGCTCTCTCTCTTTCACATAATCACAAGCATTATCTTGAAATTTTTATCGCTGCCGATCATTTGAGATGCCATCAGTGATGTCACTGACCATGTCATGAGTGATGCTATATGTGAGGTCATCAGCAGTGCATTGCAGGGGCGCGAGTTATAGTTATCTCAGCTAACTACAACTGCTGAATGTCTCTGGTTTTGTTCAAGTGAAATACTAGCCTAACTACAACATCCCTGTAACCTTTGCTTTCTTCAGTGACATTCTAAGGTATTTTAAATGCTAATTCCTAACTATAACTTACCTGCAATCTTTGATTTTTTCAGTGAATTTCATGTTTTTTTAAGTAGCAATGGTCTTTGCAGAACGGTGTGGAAAGGGGACAGGGCCTCTGTCCTGCTCTCAGAAATCCCGCTGAGTAGGACTTATAGAAAGTGTCAGGAAGGCTTCTTGGCTAATGTCCTTTTGCATCCATGGCAACTTTATTTCCCAACCAGTATAATGCCAGAAGACGTGTTCGCAGAGTGGTGAAGAAAGGGGGTGTTTCCTCCGAAGACCTCTTAGTAAACTGACTGTGTGGGACTTGCTGGAGGTAACAAGAGAGATACTTGGCCCCCAAATGCCCTCAATAGCCAAGGAGACTTCATTCCCCAACTAGTACTATGCCAGCAGGTGGCGCGTTTGTAGAGTGATTGAGAAAGGACGTCCTTGATGATTGCACAGGTATTGCCTGTATGATTCTATGAGTGCCTTTGCTAATGACAGACTGAAAATACTAATTGTTTTTAACAAAGTGTAAAATACATATGTAGACATATTTTACTTAAGGTTTCAGTGTAGCTATCTAGTAAGATACTAATTTTATTTTTCCCATTGTATTCATTTGTCGAAATAACTAAATTAAAAATGCATTTTTCTTTTTCACAGCAATACCAGAGGTCGCAATGACATCTGTAGTCACAAATACAAATGACAAAGTAAAAAACAGATATATAGACATATTTTACTGAAAGTTTGAGTCTAGCTGTTTAGTAACGTATTGGTTTAACTTTATTTTAACAATACATCTATAAAAAGAACAGTTAAAAAAATACCTCAACTTCTGAACTCACAAATGGAACATAACTACCAAACACCCATCAAACGACCCATTGTCACCTAAACTCATGGGGTTGTTTTCCCCCTTTTATTTTTGTGCACATTTCATAAGAAGAGTTCATAGTGAGAAGCAAGAAGGCAATCCAAAACTGAAGGGCCCTGGACTTCAATAGCAGCACAACAACACCAAAGCAGAGAGTCCATTCGTAAGTCCAATCTCAACTTCAAGTTTTGGCTCCACAGTTTTCCCCGAAGGCATCATACTCCATGGAATATGGAGTGGTAGTTAGTGCTGGAGAGCAGTCCATAATGACTCTTCGCAATGCTGGAAAGAATAATAAATGTTTTTTTAAATATTTTGTTTTATTTTTGACCATATTTTTCTACATTAGCAGGCATTTTATTATCTTACATAATGGGTATCTAATATCTATGTGTTGCTAATTGTATTATCTTCCAATTTACTGTAGCACTACTTACTTATACTTTGCCTTATAGACAAGTCAAACGATCCCTCTACAAATAAATACACAAGTAACTTTTGCCAGTTATCTCTTTTTCACTTTTCAAATGTAAGTCAACAGTCTGTGTTTAAATCTTCTAGTAAGTGCATCAACAACATATACAAACATGCTGTTTTTTTACAGAACACTGTGTTACATTTTGCAATCTCTTTTTTAAAACTATGAACTATAATATATGTGTTTTGTTCTGCAACTCCTCCTCTTAACAACTCTCATTTTCCCTAGAATCCTGTTCAGGACCAAACAGACGAAATTGCACATCACCACAAACCTTTTCTACGTCTGTCACACTAACAAGCAAAAGTGCTCTACTTATTTCTCCTAAACATAAAGCAGGAGTTTTCACATATTACACCTCCTACCTAAAGTTTGCGTTGTTGAGATATATAAATTATTTTGTGTTTTAAACTTCATCTTGGAAAGATACGTTGGAATTTTCTTAATATATAAATGTATTGCTGTCTAATACTAGAAACACTAATAAGATTCCATTTGTGCATTTCTAGGCACCATCACCTCTTTTGCTATAGTACTACCATTCTTCATTTCTAACATCGTCCTCTTTGATCAATAGCATGAACTAATTTGTTATCCTGGAGGTAGCTTTCTTCATTAAAGAAAGCGTCTGTACAAGTATTAAGAATCAAAATGAAAAGCTTCCTCTTCAAACAAAGGCCATATCAACACTTTTCTCAACTTGGTCTTTCTGTTTCACTACATCTCTCCTTCTTCAACACTTTTCTAAATTTTACACTAAATTTACAAGGCTGTAACTATGGAAACATTATAACATTTGCGCAGAATCTATGCAGCCATATAAACATCCACTTACAACCCATGCAGTCATTGAAATACTGAGGCACACATGCAATAATGAAACACTCAGGCTCCACTCATGTAATTACTTAAAAAGTACTATTGTAGTAAACCTTTCACCCATTTTTTCTAAAGACTACATATTCCTCAGTAGAACTTGTAAATACATGGGTTATTGGTTGAATACATCAATACTCCCTGGATATTGAATGAGAGCATAGGTAGTGCTTAGGTGATTCCCTGAGGACACAAGGAGTGCATAGATGATTCCCTGACTATGTCATAACTCCATGGTTCATTCCATATCTGCATACTTACTGCCTTGGTGTTTGCATGAGTGTGCCTCTAGTATCTGGGTTTTTGGATGAGTAGAGCCTGAATGATTCGACAAATGTGTGACTAATGCTTCAATAATTCAATAAATGCATAGATACTGGTAGGATGATTAAATGAGTGCAACTCTAGTACCTGGAAGATTGCAAGAGTGCATACATTGTATATAGGTGATGTATGCAGTGCATACATGAATGCTTAAGCCCATGCATAGCACCTAGCCTATTGGATGAGTGGATGAATAGTGTTTCAGCGATTGGATACTGCCCATTTCTTTTCGATTGACAGAACAGGTAGTGCCTGGATCCTTACATAACTACATGGGTAGTGCCTGGAGAATTGAATAAGTGCATCAATAGGGCCTACCTAATTAGAAGAGTACATGACTATTGTGTGTCTGAGTGACTGCATAACTCCATTGTTAAAGCTTGAGAGATTGATTGAAAGTAAGTTTACTCCTGGGGTGATTCTATTAGTGCAAGACTGTTGGCTCAGTAATTAAATGACTGCGTAGGTACTGGATGGGTGATAGGTTTACTACAATGGTACTCTCTACGTAATTACATGAGAGCCTAGGTGTTTCATCAGTGCACGCATGTGCCTCAGTATTTCAATGACTGCATGGCTTCTAAGTGGGTGTTTAGATGGCTGCATAGATTCTGCGCAAATGTTATAATAATTGCATAGTTACAGCCATGTTAATTGCATAAGTCAATAGATAGTACCTAGGTGATTAGATGAATGTATACATCGTGAATCCAAAATTAAATGACTACATACTTTCTGCCTGCTTGATTGCAAGAGTGTATTTATAGTTTCTGGATAATTGAATAACCCGATGGATAGTGAATTACTGATGTGATGACTGCTTGAGTAGTGGCTGGGTGATTCCATGAATGCCTGAATACTGCCTGACTGACTGAAAAAGTACCTTCATCGCTGTTAGATACATAACGGTTGTCAATATATCTCTGAATCATTGTCTATCTCATTCTGTCAGTATCAAACTACCTGATTTACTGTATACAGGCTTTTCTTCTGAGCTCTGTGTGAATGAAATATAGGTATCACACGTGATATTATAATTGCATACATGGCCCTCTAGAAACATACATTGCCTTCTTACTGAGCGTGCACATGCATCAGTAAGTTTCTAAAACGTAAACAACTATTTGAAATTTTTTAAAGCACAAAATCTTTTGCAAATGGCATACCTACATAATTTCTTAAATTCTACTTCTACTACTAAAACATATTCAGCATATCTCAAACAAAAGTTACACTCGAAATGAAGCTAGCACAAAAACTATAGAGGCATGATGCGCTGTTAATCCTTCTCAATTTTAAACAAACCATGTTTAAAGAAAAAACACTGCCCTGCCCAGTATACATGAAATTGTCATCATCCTTACTGAACATAGATCATCATGTACACATATATGGGATTTCTTAACCGCATCGCTGCGGCAGTAATTTTTACGCTACGCGGCTTTTTTCAAAAAGCCGCGTTAGATGACGAGCTCAGCTCGTCATCCACACTCGCCCCCCGTGGCTGATGACGAGCTGAGCTCGCCATCAGCATTGAAGGGGTTAATAGGGGCCATCTTTCCCAAATTATATACCTCTCTGCATCTTTAAGCAAACACAAAATTCCCACCGTAAATATATATATATATATATACCACCGCATCAAGGGGCCGAATATGAAGTCGGACGGACCTGAGTCCGTCCGCCACCATAGAGTAGGAGGGACCGTCCACAGGGGCTGCGGCAGTCCCTTCGTGCAGATTAGGATGTGACCGCCAGGGTGGCAGTCACATCCTCAATCTTTAACATTGTGGCGGGTGCAGCTTCAAGCTGCACCTGTCGCAATGTCAAAAATGCATGCATGGCATTTGCGTGCACAAAGCAGCAGGCACCGCGCGGTGTCTGCCGCTTTGCCCACGCAAATGCAGGGGGGTACCATCATGTGATGTGAGGCTTTGTTTCATGCCCAGCAAAATTGATTTCCAATCCTCTTCAGGTGGCGCATCAGTTGGGGGCTCCACATGTTCCTCCGACTGGGATCTGGGGTTCCTGCGGGCTTCGAAGGGGATTTTAGATTGTTTGGCTTCAGTGCGCCCCATATTGTAATAGTGGTGAAGCAGTTCTGGCCAGGTATTGCCGGTCTAGTGAGGGGCAGGGTGCGTCACGGGATAACAGGCCCAAGGAGGTCGATATTCGGTAGCACAGGTTAAGGCAGTGCACTTGTTTTCGCCGCGTCGGGCTAGTGCTTGATTCGGGCAGTCGCCTCCAGTGATGTCCTGCAAAGCGCGCGGGCACACACGCTTGGTTTGTGAGAGAGGGGGAGGAGGAGCCGGCGGTCACTAGTAGGGCAGCTGAGGCGTTATTTGGGAGGCCCGTCCAGACTAGGCATCCGCAGGAGGCAAACTGCCCCTCTCCTTCGCCACAAGAGCGGTATCAAATGGCGGCGTGCAAGGGGGCTCAGCAGGCGGATGTCAGCACCCAAGAATTGCCACAGGCCGGGCGGGCAACCACCTCCAGTTAGGCTGGGCCAGTTGTTATGTGAGGTATCGCAAAATGGTGGCCGCCAGCCTCGGGCGGGACGGTGCTTCCTTCTAGCCCCCTTGTAGTCTCTGCCTCCAGTACACTACACCACAGAGGTCTGTCACACAGCTCAGTATCTGCACCTTTATTATATGGCACTTGTGTGGTATTTGGCTCCCCATCGGCACCTCAACACTATATTGCAATTGCCATGCACTGATAATTCGTAATCTCAAAGGGCCAAATTTTCCCAGCGCGCTCCACGGGTCACTCGCTCATCAGCAGTGTCATGCCCCGTGGGGCAGACAGCTGCAGCAGCCTCGGGGCAAGATGTGCGCTGTTGGTGGCCGCGTCTCCTCTCGCTGATGGGGCGGGGGGAGGTCAATTTGCGCCACGTTCCCTGCAGCCCCCCATACAATGCCAGGCACACCACAGTCCAATTTCCTTACTGCCTCCAGCAATGTCGAGTCCCGCACAGGGTGTAAAGTGCTCCGTTGGCTGGGTCTAGCACGCTGTGTCCGAGAGAGCTCCGGCCGCCATGTTGTCGCAGGCCCTAGATCCTCGGCCTCGCTTATTTACGGCATCCGGGCCTCAGGGACCTCAGGCTCCAGCGGCGGTCAGTGGCCAGGAATCTCTGGTGGCGATATGCTCGCGGGTGCAATTTCTGAGCAAAAGAGTTATTGCTGCTGGATCCTCACAGCATCACGCGTCTGTTGGCGAACAGCAGACTTGTTCATTATGCCTCAGGATGGTGTTGAAGGATGTTGGCCTGCTCGACCGGGCAGGAGCCTCACTAGTGCGCGGCCATCTTGGTCAAGCTCCACCTAGCGCCCCCGATGATGAGGATGTTTACAATACCACACTGACAAAGCTACGTATCCATTTTGGGGACAAAGTAAACATAGTGTTAGAAAGACACAAATTCTTCAGCCGTGCCTAAGGCAAACAAGAAAACGTCTCCACTTACATTGCTGTTCTTAGGGGTCTCAGCAAACTGTGTGATTTTCAAGATCTCATTGACTCATTAATTAGAGACCAATTGGTACGCTGTACGAATAACAAAGAAATTAAAAAAAAATTGTTAGAAAAACAACCTGATCTTCAAGAAGCAATCAAAATTGCCAAATCCATTGAGCACACGGTGATTTGCATAAAATAAATACATTCTCCAGACTCTAATGATAAGGTGGCAGAAATAAGCAACTTGGAAGAGGATTCAGAGGTATGCAAAATCAAAAACGAGTCACCTAAACCTAAGAATGAGAATGGGCGCAATTATACAGGAGATTTGGAGAATTCAAAATTAACATGCTTTCGGTGTGGAAGCAGTAATCACTTGGCCAACAATCCTAATTGTCAAGCCAAATCAGCTTGGTGCAGGTAGTGTAACAAAAAGGGACACCTAGCATGGGTTTGTGGTTGCTTTCCAAGAAAAACCGGGGGCAGTAAGTTCAGTGAGGACAAAGCTCAAGTTAAGAAAATTATTTTACAAATTAATGAAACTGGAATTAATGACCAACAAAAATATCCTGAATGTGATGTTCG
Organism: Lissotriton vulgaris; assembly: GCF_964263255.1. Taxonomy (NCBI): domain Eukaryota; kingdom Metazoa; phylum Chordata; class Amphibia; order Caudata; family Salamandridae; genus Lissotriton; species Lissotriton vulgaris. The sequence goes on from NC_141689.1 coordinate 703,407,473, forward strand.
CATTGATGGTAAGAATGTTAAAATGTTTGCACTCTTGTTCTCCCTTCACCCTTGTGAACTTTACTGACTTTAAATCCATTTTAGGGAAAGAATAAGATAAACTGTATAAGGCAGACATAACTCCCAGTGGTTACAATAGTGATTCCATACCTATCCATCATTTCCTTTAAAGACCGTTCTACTGTAGGAAAAATATATATATTGTGGAGAATGGTTCTAACTTATTAGGTTGGCAGCATCAAAAGGAGTTGGGAATTAAGGTGGACCCCAACAATCCAGAACAGGCTTTGGCTGTGAATCTCTCAAACAACAGCGAGCATATTGCCAATTAATTTCAAGAGGTATTCTCAGAGAATTTAGGGTTACTAAAAAACTTTCAACACAAAATCCAGTTAAAACACGATGCAAGTCCTGTAGTTCACAAGGCCAGACCTATTTCCCACCTTATGTGGAAACCTTTAAGAAAAGAACTGTCCAGATTGGAAAGGTTAGACATCATACAGCCCATAGAGTGGGTGGCCCCATTGTCATCTCTAAAAAAAAACATAGCCAAGACATTAGGAAGTGCATCGATTTACAGGACTTAAATAACAGCATTTTAGTGGAAAGGCACCCTCTACCCCGCATCCAAGAAATGTTAAGTACTATGGGTGAGGTCACTCATTTCAGTGTTCTGGATCTCTCCATGGCGTACCATCAGGTGGAGTTACACCCTGAATCCAGAAGACTCACCGCATTCACAACGCAAATGGGAACCTACATGTTCTGTCGCATGCCATTCGGGTTAGCCTCCGTGGCAGCGGTATTTCAGAAAAATATGCAGTGTATCTTGGAAAAGGTACCCAAGACACTTTGCTTCCAAGATGATGTTCTAATTTATGGTGCCAACATCAATGAACATAATGACATCCTGAGACAAGTTCTTTCTAAATTCAAAGATGCAGGACTCACGCTTAAGATAGAGAAGTGCCAACTAGGTGTAGAATCTGTGGAATACTTAGGACATTGTATTTCTAAAGAAGGGTTCAAACTGAAACATTGCCTAATCGAAGCAGTGAGAGATGCCCCAGCACCTACCAACAAAGAGGAACTCAACTCCTTCTTAGGATTGGCAGAGTATATGGCAAAATATGTCAATCATTTTGCTGAATTAACTAGCACCCTCAGAGAGCTCACGAAAAAGAGCACTCAATTCCAATGGTCAGATGAACATCAAAAGTCCTTTTCAAGAATAAAAAAATGCATAATCTCAGCCCCATACTTGTGTAACTTTGAGCACAACCGGAGAACTATTCAACACAGACGCTTTCGGAAAAGGTCTGGGGGCTACCCTTTCACAAGTTATTGATGGCAAAGAAAGGATGTTGTGTTCGCCTCAAGAACCCTTACTAAAGCAGAGATTAACTATTTGGTGGTGGAGAGAGAGGCATTCGCCTGTTTTTGGGGGGTGAAACATTTTAAATTCTTTCTTTGGTGCATCCAATTTTGTTTACATACATATCACAAACCGCTGATCTTTATGTTTAATCCGAAAAATAATGCTTGTAACACCCCTCGTATAGCTAAATGGATTCTGGGATTGGAAGGTTTCTGTTTTAGTTTGGAATATGTTCCAGGTATACAAAACTCGGCAGCAGATTTTCTTTCCAGAAGTCCTATTCAAAAAGGTAAACATTTTGAAACCTATGAGTACCCCATCTTCTAACTCAATCTCTCCACCATCACCTCTCAAGAGTGGCTAGATTACATGGACACAGATGACACTATGACACAACTCGCTTCATACACTATACATAGGTGGCCAAATTCCTCTGACCATTTGGGTATAGATATAAAGAAATTCTGGGCGATACGTCACAAACTTAATGTGGATCAAGGGATTTTATTTAGAAACAACAATATAGTTCCACCTGAAGCTCTTAGGAACAGAATAATTGATCTTGTTCATGAGGGTCACTTAGGCAGAAGCCTTACCAAAGCTAGGCTGCGTGAACGATACTGGTTCCCTAATATGGATTCGATGGTCGAAACCAAAGTGAAGAATTGCATAACATGTGCTAGCAGTGACAAGTCTAAAATAACCAGGAAAACTCCCATCTCCCCAATATCAGTACCAGATAAACCGTGGGAAAAGATTGCATTATACATTATGGGCCCCTTCAACCTCAAAGGGATGGTGAAACAATTTACCATGTTCTTAGTAGACTACCATTCACATTGGACAGTGGTCAAAATGGTCAACCAGATAACTGTGTCTGTTATTCAATTTCTTAAAGATACATTTGTCATAGAAGGCATACCTGCATCCATAATCACTGATAATGGGGTCCAATTTACCTCTCATACTATGGCAGAATTTCTTGATAAACTTAATATATCTCATTTGAAAACACCCTTATACTGTCCCAGGGCCAACGGTCTTGTAGAAAGAATGAATCGTATGGTCAAAAGTTGCATTAAATTAGCTGTTGTTAACAAAATTTCCACAGAACAAGCTTTACAAGAAATGTTGTGGGCCTATCACACCACTCCAAATTCAGTTACTGGCGTCTACCCTTTCTCTGCGTTAAGAGGAAGGAAACCCTTTACCAAATTTTTTCCGAACTGGTTAGGAAGGGGATCTCAAAACCCGAATGACATGCATGCTTTCAGAGACAAAATACGCACTCACCAAAATGAATATAAAACTCACTATGACACCAAATATGGAACCAAGATTCCAAAATGGAAAGTGGGAGACTGGGTTTGTGTTAAGAACCCTAGAAGAAGAAATCCTGAACCTAAATACTCCAAACCCATGCGTATAAGTCCATGGGCGTCCGCAGGGGGGGCAAGGAGGGGCGCTTGCCCCCCCCTGGAGCGACCCTTCTTGCCCCCCCTGCGGACGCCCATGAAGACCGTGACTTCAAGACTGGGTCCTCACTCTCTTTCCTCTCCTTTCTTTTATTTGCTTCCCTGTGAAATGGATCCAAAAAGAAAGACGCTTTTGCTGCAAATTTTTCTGACATTTTCATTCCAAAGTGCAGCATTGGGAACAAAAGCCTAAAAATGTGAAAAAAAGATAAATAAGTAAATGAAGTAAGACAGAGTGGTAGCAAACTGGCCAAACTGATTTTATTCACACTGAAACACATTAGCGCCACTTTTACAGAGTTTGCCAGTGAAGCGCTATTTTTGTTTTCTTGTCTTTGTTTTTCCTTGGCTTGCAACTAGTGCACCAATCCTGGAGGTACTGCAATGTGTGAATTGGAAAACAAAATGTGTACTGCGGCTCTGCGTCCAGGGATGTGGTCTTTTTACCATACTGTTTATGTTTTGTAAAGATATAACCAACAGCCATTGAAATGGGTCCATTCAGGGCCCTGTAGTTGTGTCCTTGACTTTTCAGGCAAAAGCACTCACTGATTTCTGAATAGTGAGTGTGAAAGCATTAAGGTAACCATGTTGTTCCTGCTTACATTTCCCATGGTTTGCTAAATTTTGCATTCCCTATAAGTGTTTGCTTCTTCCAGGATGATGTTACTTTTTTTTGTAGGCCGCATATTGCTCTTGTCTAGAGCGTAATTTAAATTGCGCATCCAGGTGTTTATAGCGGGCAACAATTGGGTTGTAGTTGAAAACAGTGGGAGTTATTCTCAGTGGAGGAGAGCATGTGGCACTATGGTCAGAGCTGCTGAATTTGGAACTGGGAACTAGGTTCAGCCTTAATAACAAGTCCACTCTCCTGCGAGAGCACAATCACATGCTAGACCTTAGAAGGCTTCACAACACCTTAGTAGTCCTGGTGTCTTCGTACCAGCAGGTGGGCCCAAGCATGACAAGTGTAGGTTAACTTTCAAGGCCTCCAGTCTTGCGGGCAGGCCTATGAAGCAGCACACCCCAGAACAACAGTCACTGAGGTCACAGGACCCTTGAGAAGGGCCAGATCTCGGGCGGTGCAACCAGTGTGACCACACCGGGTGCTGACTTTTGGTGAAGGCATCATGTTTGAAAGTATATTATGGTTTTAAAAACGCTTGCTGCCTCCTTCCTGGCTTCCAGCAATTTTCGGCAACAATAAAAATGTCATGATGACTCTGGTGATTAATGTTCTTCCTAGAGAGAGAGAGAGATCAGAATTTTGTCTAGTGGAAGTTTTGACTCATGGAAAGGTAGCTCAGAGGGTTAATGTACCGGCTGCAAAGAACATGCGCCATGCAGATCACAAAGTGCGCATAACGTAAATAGGTCAGTGGGCTACTGCTTTTGTCAGAGAGATCCTTTTATTACTTGCAGTTTATAAGTTAAAATCTTAACTTAGAACAGTGAGCTACTAACTGTCATCCAAGAGCTGCATACAAACTGCAAGGTATAAATTAGAGAGTTATGTTCCACGCCCCCCCCCAGTCTTTGATTATCCTAATGTCCCAAAAAGTGTTCTTTTGGACAGAAATCAATTCTGATTATTAAGGAGAACCCCCAACCATGGTATTACGTTTTAAATTTCGGGTATTGTGTTTCTCCAGACCAATCACTATAAAACTATACCGGCTACTAGTACGTTTGTCATGTGACTCCTACACCTTGTAGTCCTTAGTTTTTTGTAACATTTTCTATACAGTGATTTACACACATATTGATTGTCTCTGTGTAATGTGTGTGATGTAAAGTGCTCTGGCACCCTACAATGGTATGAGTGGCGCTGTAAATCAAATTAAATGCATCTGAGAGAGAGTGGTTATGGAGACATGGGGGGCACAGTTAAAGGGTGGTAGTGAGGGAATCCATGGCAGAGGTGGTCATTGGGGGGCACTAACAAACATTAATGCACAGGACACCACCAGTGCTATGGCTGACCCTGCCCTTGAGGCCAGTCTGCCTCACCCAAAGGTACCTCCATTGGCCTTTTTTCAGCAGTAGTAGCTGCAACTCATCAGGGATTGGCAATGCAGGACTTGCACGCACACCAAACTAAGTTCGCAAACTTACAGTCACCCAGCTTCATTCACAAGCACTTTTAACATGTGCTGCCTGCTATGGGGCCACTGGAATTAATTATGCAGCAAAGGATGACAACATTATGCCGTAGTGTTGACTAAATTATGCATTAAAAAAAAGGCTGCAGCGTAATGCAGTATATTTTCAGATATTTTATTATTTTGACGTGTGTACACATGCTAACAGTCTCTGGAAAGATTTTACCTTATTAGTACCAGTGTAACATACAAATGCAGCAGTGAGAAAGGTAACCAGTCAACCTTTACAATAGGCCATCCACTCCGCAGCAACACAAGTCACATTTTATATTAACATTTGATGTGTTTGAGCTACAAACAATTTATTAGTTGCAGCAGATCTTGTATTATGAGGCAAATATGGCAGAGCCATAATTTTAGAGAAAACATTTGCAAACTAGGATATTTTGCCATTCATGTTTGAACTGCTGCTGTGGAAAAAGGGAGTAGTGCTGATGACAGAAACTCCATGGCTCGGAGACAAATGGCTTGTGTTTCCACATTTTATCGTATTTGGTACATTCTGTGATTAGAAGCATATCCCACTTTGTGAGTATATTGTAATGTTAATAACTCATTATAACCTTAAATAATCATGTGTATCCATTGGTTGATTAAACTGGGCAGTGAAATGCCAAGCAAATACTAAAAATTGGGATGTCTGCGCATTCTAGCCACACCTCTGGCTCCACCCACAGATCCAATCCTTGGGTTATTCCCGCCCTCTGATTCTCCGCCCACTGTTCCCCTACTTTTGTTCCCCCCTTTTGACCACTGTGTAAGCATCCCTGGACCTGTGATGTGCCGCTGCTGCGGGCGCCGCATGTGCCACACATTTATGGGGCTAGGCTTCCGCATAAGGGAGCTGGCCATTATTGTATCCCTAAACGTGGGCATGATGTCAGTTTGACATTGACTACATGTACAGGGACTCTAAGTTTCTTTTCAAAAATATAGCTAACATTTGGACCTATACATTTTATTTTGTATAAATTAATTGAATGTGTGTAAAATTTAGCAATGCCCGGGGAATTCTAGTAAAGGGAGCACCCACTGGCAAATCACGAGAGGGTGTGATTGCTGCATTATTTATTACTAACTTTGACGTTGTGCTTTAACTTTGGATAAAAGTTATCATGAATTCTAGCACCAAGAAGCCAATATTGGTAAATATGTGTGCTACAAATAATCCCTAACATACACTGTGCATACAGTATATTCAATCTGATGCTTTAATCATAGGCTGTTTTAAAGTATTCTGATAAAAATTGAATCGTGCTGAAGACAGCCTTGATTGGTGTTGGATCGAGGACCCGGAAGTCTGCACACCTAGCAGACAGAGCACCTTGTCAGAAAGTTTAGCGTTTTCCCTACAGGTGGTGTTTGTTGGCCTGTAGCAGGGTCAGTCATATGTCCTGGATTCCTGGCATTTAATTGAGTCTATCCCAGTTCCTCGCCCCAGTGTTTCTTGTGCCTCACCTGGCACACATCATGTTGGAGGTTGGTGATGATGTTAACATTTTGCCCCCCCCCTGGAAAAATGTCTGCGGACGCCCATGCGTATAACAGCTGTGAAAAACAACACAGCCATTTTGGACGATGACCAGTTGTGGAACATGGACCGTTTAACTACATCACAACACACAAACAACCAGTCACCCTCCATAGAGTTCCATGAGCAAAACTCAAACAACCCATGTAACAGTCAAAGAACCCGCAAGACTCCAAGATGGCATAAGGACTTTTTCAAGTTCTAATAATTTTGTTGAATTGTCGTTAAGGGGGAAGATGTGTTACAACATGTATCTGTCCCTAAGTTGTTTTTCCTTTCTTTTTATTCCTTTGACATATATATGATGTAACTACATTATGGTATGTTCCTCCTTCCCTCCCCTGTTCCTACTTCGTACATTCCTTTATCCCTGGAGGCTACCTTAGAATGTTGAGTGTGGATTCCTTCTACTGTTCTGACTACTGCAGTAACAGACTACTGGTGGAGAGAGGAGTGGTGAATAAAGAAGAGTTCTTACCTCATGGAGTTTCAGTCTTTTTATCAGGTTCCTATGTAAATCCTTCTAATAATTGCCAAAGTCAGACTACGTACATACCAAATGATAATATTTAGATTTTCTGCATTACATTTATGTAACCGAGTTTAAATTACTGCCACCGTGCATAAATGCAGCAAATGTATTCTAGACTCTGAAACGGACTCTCTATCCTTAGAAAATGAAGACCAAGGAAGATGACAAAATCCATCAAGCTAAAATAGGATTCACGTGGTATGGCACTACCAACAGCAAAGATAAAAGTGGCGCATATCTCTTCATGCCGGATGGTGAAGCAAAGGTAAGCGGTGCATTTGACCAGCGACAGGTTTCTCGTGTGTGCAGTATGGTTCATTATTCTCTGCTGAATAACATGTTATACAGTAAAAACGGAATGAACTGATCGCACAATAGTTTGAGAGTAATCAACATTAATTGAACAACACGTATTCATGGTACCTCATTGGGCATATTGTATAGTATTTTCAGTAATGCTGTACACGGATTGATAGTGTACCGTGGGAGTTTCCTGCCATCATGTCACGGTTAGATAATCAAAATGTGAATTAGGGACACAAAGCAGCAGTACAATATTCTACTTTATTTGTATTAACATCAAGTGATAGATACCACCAATGCCAGCACATTTAGATGCTTGTATGTTGCATTATATATCTTTTCGGAGAACATAAATTGACAAAGGCCAAATACATCACTTTTCCTTCTAAATATATTTGTAGCTAACTGGTAGCTTTGGGAACTTTGAATGTCCAAGATGTAGTTGCACAGTGATCTGTGCTGAAAAAATATGTTGGAAATAGTTTTGTTATAAACTAAGTAATGTATTTAACACACAAGTTATTATCACAAACAAACTTATGTTAGATGTGATAATTCGGTTTTCAGTGATTATCTAGATGTAATATTACTTTTTTGACCCTGTATTCTAGCAGAGTGGCTAAACGTCGACCCCTTTTCCGTTTCGCAATTGTGGTTCTGGTATATGGCCGGCTACTATTTCGAGACTCCTTTATATGTCAGATCAAAATGGGGGAAGGCCAAAGAATCTGGAAAACACTCAACGATTGGATTAATTGTAATTTTTTGAAGATCAACATAAAGCTAAGCTTTGTCGTCCCTAGCAATGTTTTTAATTCATAAGATGCATTTAAAAATTCTGTTCTCTGTATTTTTTCATGAATATTGATTCCCTCATCTGAATTTAATTTATCGCTGAAGAATTTTTACATTATCTATATACATGGACTAGCAGCCCGTCCCGACGTTGTCCGGGTATGAATTGCTGCCGGCAAGTAGTATATTGTTTTGTAGGATTTCGTTTTGATAGCATTTCTTATCTGTGACAGGCCTGTGAAACGCTCCGATTCACGGTGCACTGCTGATGCACTTAAGAGTGCGCGTTCAGTAGTGTTTGAACTCGAGTTTCCCTACTTTATTTTTTCTTGCAATATTATATAGCGCGAACTCGACAACATGGCATGAACACAATTTACATTACAGAAGAACACATTCATTTGTGGTAGGCACCAGGAGACAAAGTGATTTGCCTGGAATCACAGGATGTTGAGCTGATGCCGAGATTGGGACGTAGCTCCCCAGCTCTAAAGTTCGCAATTCTAGAACTTGTGGCGGGAGGTGTGTCTAAAAGTGTATGTCGGTGCTGGACATCAATGAGAGAGACCTGTGCATTTTTCAAATTGCTGGAGATGTGGCCCGCCGTGCCACCAATGTACTTACCGGGGAGGGTAAACACCCATTATTCGGCAACTTTGTTTCCGCATACCATCACTCCGCATACTTTCATTACGAAAGTACCATGACTCCGCAATGCCATTATAACGCAAGGCATTACATTTTATATGCTTTTACAATGCATACATTTACAACGAAATTCGTTGTAAATGAATGAATGGTAAAAGCATGTTTTTTTTAATGTTTAGATAAGGTAAGTATGGGTATAGGGGTATATGTTTTGGGGTACTGAGGTATATGTTTTGGGGTGTTTGGGTATTTTAAGGGTTCAACTATAGTTTTGGGTTATGGGGTACAAGGGTAGTTTTAGGGTTTAGGGATAGGTATGGGTTTTGGGGTACAGGGGTATTTTTAGGGTTCAGGGTTAGGTTTGGGTTTTGGGGTATAGGGTTATTTTTAGGGTTCAGGGGTAGGTTTGGGTTTTGGGGTACAGGGGTATTTTAAGGGTTCAGGGCTAGGTTTGGGTTTTGGGGTATAGGGTTTTTTTAGGGTTCAGGGCTAGGTTTGGGGGTTGGGGTACAGGGGTATTTTTAGGGTTCAGACCTAGGTTTGGGGGTACAGGGGTACTTTAGTGTTAAGGGGTATGTTTGGTTTTTGGGGTACAGGGGTATTTTAAGGGTTCAGGGTTGGGTTTGGGTTTTGGGGTACTGGGGTATTTTAGGGTTTAGGGTTCAGGGCTAGGTTTGGGTTTTGGGGTACAGGGGTATTTTAGGGTTCAGGGGTAGGTTTGGGTTTAGGGGGGCCAGGGGTATTTTAAGGGTTCAGGGCTAGGTTGGGGTTTTGGTGTATAGGGTTATTTTTAGGGTTAAGGGGTAGGATTGGGTTTTGAGGTACGGGGTATTTATAGGGTTCAGGGCTAGGTTTGGGTTTTGAGGCACAGGGGTATTGTTAGGGTTTAGGGATAGTTTGGGGTTTTGGGGTACAGGGTATATTTATAGGGTTGAGATGGGTTAGTGTTTAAGGGTGTTGGGGTACTTTAAGGAGTAAGGGTGGGTTATGATTATGGGGTGCAGGGGTATTTAAAGGGAGCAGGGTGGGATTAGCACACAATATGAGACATGGCATGAAGGGCGGAACGTACCACACGCCCCCAGCGTTTGTCATGCCCCTAGCACACGCACACAGCACAACGCAGACAAGCCCACAAGGGACTACTTTGCTGGCACGGTTCTTTTACCTTTTAAATGTATATGGTGGGCGTCTGCATAGCCTATGTCCTTCTGCTGCAACTGCCCTTTCCAACACTGTATTGGGTGTTGTGATTGGTGCTGTGGTTTCTGAGATTACCCGCCTCAAAGGTTTGGGCTCTCTCTTTATTATATTAGTATGGATTTTTATTTATTTCGTTCTTCGTTTCTCACTTTCATAATTTAAACAACTCGAGAGTTGTTTCGGAGATGTTTTCACTGTTCATGTTTAACTGACAGTTAGAAATGTGTAAGCTGAAAATAGGTATGTGATTCCAAGCAAAAATTCTGCAAGAGGCAAGTGCTGTTCTTTTTTAGAAAAATATTCCTCTTATTCCTGTGTGGGGGTCAAAACAATATCAACAAATATTTTATCACTGGAAAGTTAATGAATATATAGAGAAAGTGCTTACAAAACTATAATATTGAAAATCATTTAAGACGGAGGGATGCTGTATATATTGCAGAAAATCTAGTGGTAAATATAAAGACTAAGGAGGATCGTCATTATCCATAGAAGGTAGAAAATGAGTAGGTTTGATTTGTTGAGCCATATATTTTTACTTTCAAAAGTTCAAATTATATAAATGCTTGGGAAAGTTTATACCACAGAAAGCAAAAGCAGGCTTGCCAAAACTGTGGAGAGGTACTTGCAGGTACATCCAAACAAAGTTTCTGCTATTAGATTGTCGACACATTCTGACCCCTACGTTATTAAATGGTCTCGTCGAGAAATAGGCCAGAGTGTGGAAAAATCATATTTTTATGCATTAGACCTTAAGGGAGCGCCACCTAAATAATAGTTGATTGGAATTGAACAATTCAATTATCATCTATATATATAAAAATGAATGTATGTCAGTCTGTTTGTCCTTTATGCATTACTACACCATTCATCCGATCGGCATGAAACTTTTGGAAGTTGTTGAGTACACTCCCGCGAAGGTTTCTGGCAAAAACAAAAAGAAAAATTTGTTAAATATCGCCCCCCCGGCCCCCCAGGGCCCTCATAATCTTTCCAATACTGAACGTTCACCGTTTCCGGTGCGACTCACTTTTGCAAGGACCATCAACTAAGCACAAGGACAATCGCTGCAAGTGTGTGGACTAGATTTGGAGAATCCGTGCTTCTCACATGGACATTTGTATGTGGCCAGCTCAAGCGTTGGAAAATCTTCTGATTTATTGGTGTACGCACCAGACGGAAAACCAAAACATACAGTGTATCCACACGAACTCGAATAAATAAACAGAATTAAAACTACACTTTAAAATGTTTTCCATATTAAAATGAATACGTTTCAATAAAAATGACACAATGTAAATTGAATGTTATCATGACAAGTTTCCTTAAATTTCCTATCTTCTGAGATCGCAGCAACGCGCGACGGGTAAGCTAGTTAATACTAAGAATTATTTCTTTTCTAATTTTTTCTTACTATCTTTAGATTCGGTGTCCAATTGTGTTGTGAAACAGCTTGATTTGTAAATGGGATAGGAGGCCCTAAAGTCCTTGAGCCCCTCTGGTGAAGTCTGGGAGTGATGATGCTTTAGGTTACTATTCAATGTCTTACTCATTTGTACATAGGCGGAGTCTGAACAGCAACAACTCAAACAGTTTAATGTTACATATAAGCATGATAGCAGGCACACGTTTGTACAGCAAGGATGATGGGTTATTCATCTAAGTATGACCCTTTGTTAATGCTCTTATCTCAGTGGGGATAATATATTTCACTGTTAAAAAAAAAAAAAGTTGGTTCCAGTGCTTCTAGCAAGGCATGACCGATCTGACGGTGCTTTTTTGACAGTCTTATTCAACACCTTTCTTTATTCCAGTTATCTGATGAGAGCTTTGGCAGATCATGCAACTCTAGAAGTTAGTGACATAGCACTTACCACTTCCAGGAGAATTCTCATCGAAGTCATAAACAAGTGTCCCGCCTCCCTGGGTCAGAGTTAAAGACAGAGATCTCTGTATTGTGCTCATGATTTTAGTCTCTATAAAAATGATCTGACTTAACTCAACCCTAGTCCATGATGGACACTGGAGCAAGGGTTAAGGCCTTAAATACTCAGTGCCTGTTTACTGTCCCAGCTATGCAGTTTTTGTGCTAGCATTGCCCTGTATTTCCTTAATTACTTACATTTTGAAGAAGAGATTTGTGACAGATATTTCTCGTTACTTTACATTCTCTGTAATACTACAGTTTTTTAAATGAAACATGAATGAAATATAGCCATCCCTGGCCCTTTTTTAGGCTGCCTAGAATATTGGTTTTGGTCTCCTACAAGAGCTTGTGCATATACAGATATATTTAACTGGAAAAGTGTTCCGGGATCCCATGTGTGGGCGGACAATTTAGTGCTTATGACTTTTATGCAGGTTCCCCTGAAAGAGAACTAGGATACAGGTATGTTGGACACGCCCCTTTTGGCAGGTTCACCCAAGACTTTTTGCTTTTTCCTAGCCTATTTCTGTGACCTGGTGATAGTGATTTTAGGGCTCTGCGGACTTTTTCACTGTGGTACAGTGTAAAGTGCATGAGCTCTCTGTGTGTGTGGTGAGAGTGACCTGCCCTCCCATAGGAATGAATGGGGAATATGTATGACCATGGTAGTTCCTGATGTGTGGGGAGTGCAGGGTCGAGTTTGGTATGTGCGAACTCGTGAGATTGAATGCTGCGCAATGATGTATGCAGCATGATTGTGTCTAGTGTGGAAGTGCCACTTCTAGAAGTTGGCATATTTGTGTAATTTGTGTCTGGCGTGTGATTGGCTGGTGAGCCTGGCTCCAAGAGTCTGGGAGGGTCTGCCCCGGTGGTGAATGGAGTGTTTAGCATGCTGATGTGAAGGGAGGGGTGCACCTTGGCCTGAATAGGGCTGGGCTTTCCCCACACATTGCTGGCTCCACCCCCTGTGGCGCGTCTGATGTCCCTAGCCTGGCCTGTGAAAGGAGTTCCCTATAACCAGTTGTAGCTGGTTCTCACACTGCCTGCACCCTGCTAGACAAAGGATTTCTCTGTATAAAAAGGGGCTGTGTCCCCTTACAAAATGTTCTTGTTTGCCAAACTTGAAACTACCAGGGGCGTGCTGCTGCTTGGGCCCAGGGGAAGGCTTGCCTCCCTGGGCCCTACCAAGCCCCTGGATTCCTGGAGGACTTTTTATTTCCTTGTTGGGAGCTGCTTGATCCACCTTGCCTCCAGGACCTTCTCTTTGGGACCCTTGCTGCTTCAGGGATCAGTCAGGGGGACTTTGGGGTTTTTAGGGCCCCCAGCGCCTTGTGAGAGCTATATGTTCTTATCCTGGGCAGAGCGCTGTCGATTTCCCAAGGAGGGAAGCGCTCCTGCCCTTGTGCCCCTGAGCTTGCAGGTGCCTACCCTGCTTGGCGCCCGATTCGCGCTATTTTTAAATTACGGGTGCCACCCCGTTTATTGGGTGATTTAGCGGGTGCCACCCCGCGGCTATATTTTATTTTGAAATTCGAGGGTGCCGACCCCTCATTCTGCCCCTAAATCACCGCCAAGGCCCTCCGCGAAAACCGGAAGTCTGGCCCGTGCCTGCCTGACTGTGGGCGGGGCCAGGAATGCCACACTTCCGCTTACCCCCTGCCCGGGGGAAGCCATGCCCGTGATGCCGGTCTCCCGTAGGGAGAGGGAGACCGGAGATGCTGCAGCCAGGGGAGAGAGGTCAGGAGCTCACCCGGCCTCCTCGGGTGCCGGTAAGAAGTCCCGGGGCCTCCAGGAGGGAGCCCGGGTGAAGCCGCCGTCGAGGGCAGCGCGGGGTCCCATGTGTGTAAGGGAAGCCCCGCGCCGCAGGAGAAGTGTTGCCGGTCCCGCAGCACAGAAGGAAGAGGCCGACGACCAGAGGAGCCACGCCGAAGAACAGCCTGGTGAGTAGGAAGGGCTGGGGGGGCCCCGTGCGGCTGCTGTTGGTGCCGGTTTGAGGCACTGAGTCAGGGCGGCCCCGGATGGCAGAGGGCCGCCCCACCGCGTTTACAGAGCCCGAGAGGCTCCATCCGGCCTATATTGTTTTATGAGTCTCTGAGGCTCGTGGGGGCATTTGGCCATGTTTAACCCACAAAGGGCTCCAGAGGTATATTCAGAGCCTCAAGGGCTCCATGGGGAGCCATGCCAGTGCGAGGCCCAAGATGTTGGTGGGAGATAGGGCGGCCCCGGATGGCAGTGGGCCGCCCCAACGTTGTACAGAGCCTGGTGAGGCTCCCACGACCACGGGGGCATTGTTGGTTAAAGAGTCTGTGTGGCTCCAATGTGCGCAGTGCTAGTTCCAGAGCCAGAGGGCTCCATCAGTGGGCGCAGTTTGCTTCCTAGGGGCTGGTGAGAGCCCCTGTCGCAGTTTTGCCTCCAGCTGCCCGGCAATTAGTGGGCAGCTGCACCGTTTAGGCGCCAAGGGAGAGAGAGTCCTTGTGAGGGACTGAGATGGCACAGAGGTGCCAGGCCTTCTACAGCTGCGCAGCACTTAGTGCCAGCTGCAACGTTTAGGCCTTGTGACTGTTCTCAGCTGCCCAGCAATTAGTGGGCAGCTGCAACGTTTAGGTTTGCGCCGGTGGCGCACCCCTGACTGGCGCTGCGTGGCAGCGGGCCCTGACATTCTGGACACAGGGCTTTTTGAGTCCCCTTGTTGGATGGCCAGTTGGCCAGGGGGCTGGTATGTGATTTCTGCCCAATGTGGTTTTGCTATGTTTATGATAGTAATTGCCTAAGGTTATGTTTGTGTTATGTGAATATGAGTTTTTTTTACCTATGTAGGTTTATGCTAGTGAGAGTTTATTTCACTATGTGAGATACGCCCCTAAATGTGAGTTATGCTTAGGGGGAGAGTCTAATGTGTTTAGACTAGTGAGAGATTGCCTACTGTAGTTTTTACTGGTTAGGCCCAAATGTGAGTTAACGCGTAATGTGCTATGCCATTATGCCTGTGACACCTCTGAATGTGTTTTTATGCATCATGTGTTTCCTTCCCTTACACCTCTGAATGTTTTAAGCATCATGTGTTTCTCCGGCACCTCTGAATGTGTTTTGATGCGTCATGTGCCTTGTTCCTTACACCGCTGAGTGTATGTTTATACATCATGTGTCTTTCCTACACCTCTGAATGTTCTATGCATCATGTGTGAAACCTCTGATTGTTATATGTTCAAAAGTGCTATTTCTAACAGTATTTCTAGTTCTAAAAGTGTTGATTCTGACAGTGGCCCATGTGGCCCTGTCCTGTAAATAATCCCTTGTGAATATTGCCCGTCCCAGTTGGCACAATGTATATTGTGTGATTACTATCTGATGTGTTTTGACAATACAAAAGTTATTTTTATATTACCTTGTGTGGAGTTCCTTTGTGGTGTGCCTAGGATGTTGCTATTGTGTGAGTGCGCAAATGCTTTACAGATTACCTCCGGGATAAGCCTGTCTGCTCGTGCCAAGCTACCAAGGGGGTGAGATGGGATTATCTTGGCGTGTGACTCCCTTGCCCTGACTAGAATGGTGGTTTCTTCCTGGCTTTGGCTTCAGCCTTTGCCAACCAGAAATAGCCAGTTCTAACAAGTTAAAGCATGTTTCCTTCCAGGTCAGTCTTCCAGTAAGTCCATGTTGAAATCCAGACACAACCACAAGAAAAACAAGCAAGACTCAATCCTATCCCGCCATTCAAAATCTAGCAAGAAGGTGCAAGGGCATCAAGATAAAGATAGATCTACTCCAGTGTCCCAGTAATATGAACCAGTTACACAATTGTCCCGGCACTCTGCATAATCCCTGAGCCATCGTCAACCCTGCAACAAATAGTGGCTTTCAGAAAGGCCATGCTTCAGATCTTTAGTGCAATTGTGCCTGCTGCTGGTACGTGTTTTGGCCCCATGGAGTATAAGGGGTTTCTACTCTGAATTCTGCTGGCAGAGTCACACCAACACAGGCAGCCCCTGCTGTGCCCGCTAACAAGCCAGTTCTGATGCTAGCACTGTCTTCTACTTTGTGCCATTCTCATTACCAACTCGAAAGTTACAGTCGATTACCTGGTCCCATCGCCAATCTCTGACCAAGAACCAGCGTCGGCTCAAACTAGTCCTATATATGAATATGAAATTACAAAAGTGTAACCGGTAGTCATTCAACCATATTCATATTCAATTTCTCTGGACCGGCATCAGTGGCAGTATTAGATAATCACTTTGATTTGGGCCTAGTGCAAGAAAGACCCTATGTCTTTCAGGACATTGATGATGAGAAAGAGGACATATTCTTCCCCCCTCATTGAACTAAAAACTCATTGTAGGTTGACATAATAACCTTGACTGATATCTGGAACAAATTAACTCCTTGAGATAGAATTTTTGCCTCTACTCTAGACTTCTCATCTTACTGGTCTACATGTGTTGCCTCACCACCCTATACCGTGAACCCTCTCTCAGAGGCCTGACAAATATCTCCAACCAGCGCTGAGTAATCAGCTCTCCATCTCTTCCTCTTATTCTCACTATATTCTTCTTTCTTCTATCCTTTACTATCCTCTTTCCTTTTATTTATGTGTTTATTCCTTTCCCACCACACAGTTTTGCGACATGTATATCATTTTCAACCGAGTTTCCCATGCAACTATATATTAACATCTGCTTTTACTGTGTTTTCCTCTATATGTCAGAATATATCGCATGAATGCTATGCTGTTTTTGATGACACGCCAACTGTTTGTTTCTCTGCATCAGATTAATCAATAAAAACTTTTTGAAATCAAGAAAATGCCAGTGTACTATTAACATCGCCTGAAAAAGAGCTTGATTCGCCACCTGGGCTACCTAAGGAGGAAAACTCTTCATTCACAGTGGTGGTTAGGAGAGGAGCTACGGCAGTAGAGCTGCAGTTTCCCACTACAAAGTTAAAAACAAATATACTGACTGAGATTTTACAATCAAGGGCTAGCTTAATCTGAACCCTTCTGGCTACATGGTCTAAGCCATGTTCATGCCTAACAGTCAATCAACTTGTGGCCAGGCAACATAGGCCAGCTGCTGCTGGCCCATACTTCATCACCAAGCACCCTACACCGGGGGAGCCTGATGGTTCAAGCCTCATTACGCAAGGTTTATCGAAATTCCATTGTTACAAATCCTCCGGCTAGGTAATCAAAAACAAGTGATGCCTTTGAAAAGAGAATGTTGTCTTTAGCTGGTTTTTTTCATAACCAATTATTATTGAATTTCTGATGATACCGAGCACATTATAGCCATGACACTATATACATTGAATCCGCAGTAATGCATAAACTCCCCAAGGGTCCACATATTCTAAGCAACAGGTAGTTGTCACAACAGGGGACATTGGTTCAGTTTGTACCTCATTAACAAACACTATAGAAACAAATCACAAAACAATATTCAGGTGTTAGACCTGGCACTTTTGGCATGGGTCTCCCTTCCATTTTTTGCTGTTGCCTCATGTATTTTTGCTGGTGTTAGATGCTTTGGGCACTGTGCCACTGCTGTCCACTGCCACTGCTGTCCAGTGCCACAGTGCAAGTGCTCCCTATTGTAAATTGATGTATTAATCAGTGGTTCAATGTTTGGCTATTTGGTTTACTTGTCGACCCTAATCTAGTGCACTGAGTTTGCCCAGGGCGTGTAAATCCAAGTGCTGCTGGTGGGCCTGCAGCACTGGTTGTGCCAACTACAGAAGCAGCCTTGTAAAATTTGTCTAAGGTCTGCCATTGAGTTGATCAGATTTAATTACGATGCATTGTAATGATGACTTGCATGATAAAACTCAATAAAGTTTGTTGAAAAAAAAAAAGGTCTGCCATTGCAGAGCCTGCGTGCAGTCTAGTACTGTCATGCTGACTGGGCAAGTGCACCCACTTGCCAGTCCCTAAACCTTCCCTTTTCTTCATATCAGTCACCCCTACAGTAGGCCCAAGGGCAGGGTGCATTCTAAGTATAAGGTAGGACATGCCCTGGTGTGTGTGTGGCATGTCCTAATTGTGAATTAAAGCCATTTTCATGTTTCACTATTGCAAGGCTACCTGTTCTCCCTAGGCCAGAATGGGCTGTTAGAATTATTACATTTTATAATCCTAACTGACTCAGAGAATGTGGTAAAAATTTGAGTTTAGTATTCCTCGACTCAGAATGATAAAGTGCATCTTTTAGTGAAGTTGGTTTTAACATTCTCTGTTTGCAAATACCACTTTTAGAAAGTAGGTATTTTCTTGCCTAACCTTTCAAGCCTACCTCTGCTAGGTTGTGTATTCATTGTCTGGAGTTTGTGAGTGACAGGGCTGTGGGATTCTAAGAGACAGGATGAGTCAGCCCAGTGGTGAATAGAGAGATCTGCATCTAGATTGGAGGGAGGAGTTGCACCTGAACCTTGAATAGGGCTGTGCCTGCCTTCCACAATGCTGGCTCCACCTCCTGGGGTGTGGCTGATGTCGCTGCCCTGCACACTGAAAGAAGAGAAGGAGTCCTGTAAACAAAGTGCTCCAGGACTGTGCTTTCCTTCTACAATGCTGGCTCCACCTCCTGTGGGGCGACTAATGTCCCTGCCCTGTACTGTGAAAGGAAAGGAGAAGTCTGGTAAACAGAGTACTTCAGAACTGGTTAGGGCTGGGCAAAGGCCCCTCTCCCCTCAGAGAACAAAGGATTTTGGGGTAAACGTATTGGGACCCTGATCCCAAGAAATTAGGTCACTTTTGCACTACAAGAAGAAACCTCTGCTGAGGAGAAGAACCTGAAGAAACTGAGGAGAGACAATTCCTAAGCTGAAGTGCTGCTTAGAGGATTGGCCTGCAGTGGTTGCCTTACTGCCAAAGAGAGGAGAAAGGAACTTTGTGTACTTTGCTTTTAACTTGTGAAGGATCTCCAAGAGCTTGAACAGAGCTTGCCTCGTGCTGGAATCTCAGGGACAACATACTTCAACCCCCAGCTCCCCAGAGATCTCGTGTAAGAGCCTGCTGCTGTTTTCGGCCTTCTTAGGAACTGCGTTTCGTAAGGAGCCGGAAGCGCAACGCAACAAAGAGGAAGCGTGTCGCCGTCGCTGCTGCTGCCTTCGTACTTCTGAACAAGGGTGTCGCCGCTGGAGTTGTCACACTGCACCGCATCGTGAGAAGAGTCTGGCAACGAGGTAGAAGCGTGTCGCCTCGCGCTTCTGAACAAGGGTGTCGCCGCTGGAACTGTCGCATTGCACCGCATCGAGGAAAGCGCCTTGCATCCCCGAGAAGCACGCCACCGTCGGAGCTGCTGTCGTCGCATTTCTGAACAAGGATGTCGCCGCTGTAGTTATCACATTGTGCGGAAGTTTCACGCATCGTGGGAGAAGAGTGTCGCAGCTGAAGCTGTTGCCGTCGCACTTCTGAACAAGGAAGTCACCGCTGCAGTGGAGTTGTGTGGCTCACTGGTTAGAGGCAGCAGACCCGAGAGCAGAAGTCGGCCCGGGACCAGGGTTCAATTCCCGACGCGGCAGGGTCGTGGACCTTGGTCAGCGGACTCGATAATTCTCGCTTCGGTGCTTACTATAATCAGGGGTTCCACTCGGCAACTCTGGGCATTAGCTTGCCTCATCTCCACAACTGCCCCATCAATTCCGGGGATGCCTGGCTCCACCTTGGGAACTCCCAGCAGGGACCATCCCACAGGGAAAGCCAGGACGGGTTTCCCAGAGTTATACAGCGATAGGAGACCTATGGACGGGTAGCAGTGCGCTTTACAAGCTCAAATACACATACACAGTCCACGCATCAAACCAAGAACTTCTCGCATTCCCGGAGAAGCGTGCCACATCTGGAAGATCTTCCCGTCTTTATTTCTTTGCATCTGAACTTTGCTGCATTTCCCTCGCTGCGACATTGCTGGTCGTGGAAGCGCAACGCATCGTAAGGTACATTGATGCAAAGTGTTGCATCTTAAGAACTGAAATTAACTAAGCTAAATCTACCATCTTAAAGTAACAGTATTGTGTATTTTTGTTGTGTATGGTCTTGTGGTAAATCTATATAAAGTATACTTATTTCTGATATAAAACCTTGTGTGGTGTCCATCTGTGGTGTGGTTACTGTATGTGGTCACAAATGCTTTACACACTGCCTCTGAGTTAAGCCTGTCTGCTTGTGCCAAGCTACCAAGGGGGTGAGCAGGGGTTATTTTAGGAGTGTAATCCCCTTATCCTGACTTGAGGCACAGGTCCCTATCTGTCACAAGTACCTTCCTGTGCCAACTAGAGACCACCCAATCTAACATTGGTGGTCAGTGGTGAGGATTCTGGACTTGCATTTGTGACTCATGTACAGTGATTGGTGAACATAACTTAGTGAGTGCAGACCATAACGCAACCACATACTTTTTGGTAGATTCCCTTTTGAATTTTCTATTTTTGAAAGATGCCTGAGTCAGTTATAGTAGAGAGAGCAGAATCCATAGCCTCTATTGATCTTGACTGGGAAGAAGTGAAATTGGAATGCTACGAAGTATCACAGCTTAAGTACTTCTGCAAAAAGTTAAAACTTTCCACCTCTGGGTTAAGAGTGAAGGAAGAATTCTACAAGGCGCTGAGGGCCTGGGTAGAAGCAAGGAAAACCCCTGAAATTGAGGAAGGGGGTGACAATGCAGATGTACAAAAGGAAGAGCCATTGGGCTCAGGAGGAAGGGAAGTACCTTTCCCCGCATGTAGCAGTGCTTCTAACAAGAGTCTGTCTCCAGAGGAGTTGGAGGACAGAAAGAGATCTAGGAGTCATGAAATGGAATTGACCAAGTTCAAGGTGAATAGGCCACTGGAAATAGAAAATAGGAGATTAGATATAGCGGAAAAGAAAATACAGTTTGAGCATGAAAACGATTTGAGGGAGTTGGAGTTTATAACCAAGAGTTTAGAGGTTACTCCCTCTGGTGGCAGCGTACCGTCAGTGTTTGTGGAAAGTAGCGGGTATATTCCCAAAGATGTGGTGAAGGAATTTTACAAAAATTATGATATTGGTCAGTGGTTCAGAGCCTATTAGGTAGCCATGTCTTCCCACCGGGTGACTGAGAGAGATTGGGGAGCGGGGTTGTGGGGAAGGATCCTTAGTGAGGGGTGGGACACACTGTTAGATTTGCCTTCTGAAGTCCACATTTCATACAGCCACATGAAAGATGCATTAATGTCTAGATATGGTTTGACCCCTGAACTCTATAGGCAGAGGTTCAGGAAATGCATAAAGTTAGAAGACTACCTGGGTTGAATATGTCACTTTATTTTGCAGAGCATTGGATGGTAGGGTGAAGGGCAGCAAGGCTGATGATTTCCAAGGTCTCTTTGATTTGATTGCATGGGAGCACTTGTCTGATAATTGTTTTCCAGAGCTGCACCAGCATCTGATAGATAGCAAGCTGACTAACCCTAGGAAGCTTGCTGAGGAGGTGCACCGCTGGGTGAGCACTCGGGTCCACACGGGTCACATGGGCGACTCAGCCAAAGGTGGGCAGGGTCCCCAGCAGAAGAGTGGCGGGACCAGAGTAAACAAAAGGAGTTCCGTAAAGGGCCCCAAAGCAGTCCCCAAGGGAACAAAGGGAAAGGTTCCCAGCCTCCCCCCGAGAGAAGGCAAGGGGTCCCGACAGGTAATCCTGTTCACAGGGACCCCTGAAATGTTACAAGTGTGGCGACCTGGGTCATAAGGCGAATGATACCAGGTGCCGCCTGTTTGGTAAACCAGCACCCACTGGTGCTCCACCCCGGCAGATGGCTAGTGTAGCCTTGGGGGAGGAGATTGATGTCCAAGGTGGGTGGGGTCCCACACAGATGACCCTTGTCTCTTTAGGAGACTGTGAGATGGTCTCAGAAACTCAGCTGCCCAGGAACACTAAGAAATATGGGCAGTGGGTGACCATCAATGGTCAAAGGGTGGAGGCTCTTAGAGATACAGGAGCCAGTGTGACAGCTGTCAGGTGTCACCTGGTGTCTCAAGAGCAGATTGTCCCTCATGCATTTTGCCGAGTTGTTGCCGCCGACAACACAGAGAGCCATTGTCCAATGGCTCAGGTTCCCTTTGAGTGGGGGGTCTATGTACTCTTCAGGTAGCTATGAGGTCCGCCATGCCTGTTGACTGTTTGTTGGGAAACGATTTAGAGAGCTCACCTTGGGAGAAGGTGGAGAAGAGTACTCACTTGAAGATGGCGGGTATGCCTGACTGGGCGTGCGTGACCACCCGGTCAATGGCAGCCAGTAGGGGTGCTCAAGAGACCGGGAGCCTGAGAGGGAGGCCCAGGAACCTGCCTTAGATAAAAGTGGCGGTGACACAGGAAACTGGCCCCCGAAGTTCCCACAGCCCAGGAGGAGGTAGACCCTGAGGGGGCTAACCTGAAGCCTATCGGAGAGCAAGTAGCTGAACTGGGGGACCTGCCTGAGCTGACCCATTGGCAGCAAGAAGGAGGCCCCTCCAGGGAAGAAATTCTGCCGGGAGCAGAGAGAATGCCCTTCTCTTGAGGGCTTGCAGCAACAGGCTGCAAGTCAGGCAGCAGGTGATCAGTCAGGATCACATTGGATCTACTGGGAGAATGGTCTCCTGTATAGTGAGCCTAAGGTTGCTGAACCTGGGTCAGCCCGTGTGCTGGTGGTACCCCAGAAGTTCAGATCTTTCTACTGGGGCTGTCTCATGATGTACCATTGGCAGGCCATTTGGGGTAGAACAAGACCTTTGAGAGGCTTGTAACCCACTTTCATTGGCCCCAAATGCGCAAGAGCACAGACACTCATTGCAGGACTTGTCAGACTTGTCAGGCAAGTGGAAAGAGTGAGAGGGAGCACAAGGCTCCTCTCCAGCCATTCCCTTTGGTCAGTACCCTCTTTGAGTGGGTAGGAATTGACATTGTGGGGCCACTGGACCCCAAGACAGCCATGGGCAACAGGTTCATCCTGGTCACCCGATACCCGGAAGCCATACCTCTGAGGACAGTGACGGCCCCGTGGTGGGATGAGCACTGATGGGAATTTTCTCCCGAGTGGGATTCTCTCGCGAGGTAGTGTCTGACCGCCCGGCCAACTTCATTTCTAAGTATATGAAGTCCCTGTGGCAGGAGTGTGGTGTAACTTACAAGTTCACCACTCCTTACCACCCCCAAGGAAACAGGTTAGTCGAAAGGTTCAACCGGACCCTAAAGGGCATGATAATGGGTCTTGAGGAACCCATGAGGCGTAAGTGGGACATCCTCTTACCATGCCTACTCTTTGATTACCGGGAGGTGCCACAGAAATCTCTAGGGTTCAGTCCCTTTGAGCTTCTCTATGGACACCCAGTCAGAGGACCTCTGAGTCTGGTCAAAGAAGGCTCAGAGAAATCTCCCAGGAAACCTCCCAGGATGTATATAGCTACATGCTGGCCTTCAGGAACCAGACTAGGCGTTTCAGGCAACTCGCTGAGGCGAATCTGGAAGCCAGCCAGGAGGAGGTGAAGCCCTGGTATGACTAGAATCCCACTCTGATAGAGCTTCAACCTGGTCAGAAAGTGTGGGTCATGGCCCCCGTGGAGCCTTGTGCGCCTACTTGGTGGACTTGCGGTCTCCTAGGAACCCCTTAAGGGTCCTACGTGTCAACTGCCTTAAGCCCCACTTAGAGAGGTCTGAAGTGGGGTGGGCATGCTCTTAGCAAAAGATTCTGGAATGGAGGAGGAGACTGAGCCTCTTCCTGACCTCCTGTCTGCAACAGAGCAAGATGGGTCAGTGGATTGTGTTAACCTCTCTTCCACCCTGACCCATGAACAACAGAATGACTGCCGACAGTTGCTGGGGCAGTTTTCTGATCTGTTCTCCCTGCTTCCTGGTGTCACAGATTGGTGCGTCAATGATGTTGACACAGGAGACAGCTTACCTGTGAAGCATAAAACTAACAGGGTGACTGACAGGGTGAGGGCTTGCATCAAAGAGGAGGTCTCAAAGATGCTTGCGCTAGGGGTGATTGATTCTTCTAGCAGTCTTTGGGCTAGTCCAGTGGTCTTGGTCCCGAAGGCTACAGCGCCGGGTGCCACACCCAAACTCCGGTTCTGTGTGGACTACAGAGGGCTCAATTCAGTCACGAAGACTGACGCGCTGATGAGCTCATTGATCGGCTAGGGGCTGCACGGTACCTCAGCACGTTTGACTTAACGTCTGGGTACTGGCAGATCCCCTTGACTGATGGGGCCAAGGAGAGGTCAGCATTCTCCACACCAGATGGGCATTTCCAGTTCCGTGTTATGCTCTTTGGGTTGAGGAATGCCCCAGCCACCTTACAGAGGTTGGTCAACCGGGTGTTGGTTGGACTGGATGAGTTCAATGCCGCCTACCTGGATGACATCGTAGTGTTCAGTGCCAGTTGGGAGGAACATATGCGCCACCTCTGGGAAGTGTTGATGGCGCTGCAGAAGTCAGGCCTCACGATCAAGGCAAACAAGTGCCAGATCGGGCAGGGTTCCGTGGTGTACTTGAGACACCAAGTTGGGAGCGGCCAGGTGGTGCCCCTACAACCCAAGATTGAAACCATCCTGGCTTGGGAGCCACCCAAAACCCAGACAGAGGTGAGGGCCTTTTTAGGACTCACAGGGTATTACAGGAGGTTTGTCAAGGAGTATGGCAACATTGTCGCACCTTTGACAGAGCTGACTTCCAGGAAGCAGCCCAAGAAAGTGATTTGGACTGCACCAGTCATAAAGCTTTTGAGGCCCTGAGAGCTGCCATGTGCACGGCGCCCTTGCTCCTGGCACCCAACTTCTCAAGAGAGTTTATCATTCAAACAGACGCTTCAAAGCATAGTGTGGGGGCTGCTCTGTCACAGATGAATGAGGTGGGCCTAGATCAACCTGTAGCCTTCATCAGTAGGAGGTTACTTCCACGGGAGCAGAGGTGGTTTGCTATTGAGCGTGAGGCATTTACAGTGGTCTGGGCACTGAAGAAGCTGGGACCATACCTGTGTGGGACTCACTTCCGGGTTCAGACAGACCACAGGCCCCTCAGATGGTTGAGGGGTGCGAATCCAAAGCTGTTGAGGTGGTCCATTTCCCTACAGGGTATGGACTTTACGGTGGAACACTGCCCGGGTACAGAAACTGCCAACTCTGATGGTCTGTCCAGATTTTTCCACCTTAGTGATGAGAACTCCCAGAAGTTAGGGTAGTTCTCCCCACATTTCAGCTGGAGGGGACACGTGTTAGACCTGGCACCATTGGTGTGGGTCTCCCTTCCATTTTTTGCCGTTGCCTCATGTATTTTTGCTGGTGTTAGATGCTTTGGGGACTGTGCCACTGCTGTCCAGTGGAACAGTGCAAGTGCTCCCTATTGTAAATTGATGTATTGATCAGTGGTTCCATGTTTGGCTATTTGGTTTACTTGTCAGACCCTAGTCTAGTGCACTGATTGTGCCCAGGACGTGTAAATCCAAATGTCTCTAGTGGGCCTGCAGCACTGGTTTTGCCACCCACAGAAGCAGCCTTGTAAAATGTGTCTAAGGTGTGCCATTGCACAGCCTGCGTGAAGTCTGGTACTGTCATGCTGACTGGGCAAGTGCAACCACTTGCCAGTGTCCGAAGTGACAGTGCACCAGTGGAAGTGGTGATGGCGAACCCTGCCCCCCACTGGCGTCACATGGGCCTGAAAGCACAGACTAGGAGGGTTTCGAGGCGGATGCTGCAGGGGTAGGTGTGGATTGGCCTCGCCGTTGTCCCCGACCGCCGCCACGGCGGTTTCCACAGCCGCCACCGCGCTGGATGTTATTCTGCGGCCTGTGGCTGGCAGCACGTGTGGGAGCGCCCCTTCCTTGGCCACGAAAGGAGCGAAAGGCAGCACGTTTGTGACCGTGTCCCACAGAGAGTGGGTGTAGCGGCCCAAGACGAAGGCGGTGTTGACTGACCGCAATCTCAAACTCAGGGAGGAGAATACCTTCTTTCCGTATTGCTCAAACCCCTTGGATTCCCGATTGGGTGGAGACGTCGGGAATGCGGTCTGGGAGTTAGAGGCCTGGATGACAAGGATCTCGCGGTGGGTGGACAGCAGGCAAGGGTCGACGGGAGCCGGGCGGTGGCGTCTGGCCACGTTCCTATCTACAGGCTGACCTGTAGCGGGCCTGGACCAAGTGCCCAGAAGAACGTCTGACAAGGCCTCATTAAATGGCAGTAGAGGCTCAGTCGAGCTTACCTGCGGTTTAAGGACCTCAGTGAGGGGAAGCTCTAGGCCCAAGGCCTTGGCCGCCCGCGTCAGCACCACACTGTAGGCAGCCCCCTCCTCCGAAGCCACGGTAGGAGGGGAGACAAAACTAGTGTCTAGCGAAGTGTCCAGTCCACTGGCATTCCCTAGCTCACCTGTCCAGTCCTGTTGAGACTGACACTCCTGTGCCAAAGGGTCCTCAGACCCCTCCCAATCCCCCTCGTCACCCATCTCCTGGTAGTCAGGTTCAAAGGATGGGGCCGGTTCATTGAAGTAAAAAGCTCCAAGGGGCGTAGAGAGCAGCGCCGGAACCGAATCGAGGGAGGGATTGGGGTCGGCGTCGCCCGGAGGCGGGCCGGAGGCGACACCTGGGGGTCGGCGTCGGCGAGGTCGTAAGGTCGACCAGCGACAATCCGGAACCGGATCCAGCGGGGCTCTGCAGCGCCGGGGCAAAGTGACCGGCAGCGCTGGGGCGGAAGTACCCAACGGCGTCAGGGCCGAAGCACCCAACCCGCTAGGCCCCCCCAGTCGGGGCCGCTGGGCCCGAAGGCGCCGCGGAACCAGACGGAGGAGGGAGCGACCTCATGGCCATGAGGAAGCGCTCAATCTCCTCCGGCGTCCCGTCATGCCCAGGGACCGGCGGGTATGGAGCAGGCCGCGACGCCCGCGACTCTAGAGGAGCCGCGTGGGCGGTGTCACCCAAACCCCCGTCCGCGTCGTGAGATCGTCGGGGGGGGGCGGAAGAGCGATGACGCCTTCCCGAACTCTTGTGTCTCTTACCTGAGGACCTTGAGCCCGAAGACCGAGGACGACTCCCAGAGCTATGATGACTCCGACCCCGCGACCGGTCCCTCGACCTCCGTCGGGACCGGGACCTCGAGCGGCGCGGGCCGACTGCCGGAACTCGAGTCGCTTGCGGGACCGCTCCCGTCTAGCTTTAGATGTCAGGGCCGGAGCAGGATCTGTTGTCGTGGTCGGGGCCCAGGCAATGAAGATACCGGCGATGGGGGTCGGTAACCGACATCAGTTGGCTGCAGTCAACGCAGGGTTTGAACCCGGGCATCCCTACCAGCACCGTCGAAGTCGATCCACTAAAAAAAAACAGATCAAACAGATCAAAAAAGTTTAGTCAAAAAATTGACTAAAGGGTACTACTTCTCCGGATCTGCGCTAGCTGGCGCGGAAAAAAGAAGAACTGACGTCAGCGCACGAGGGCGGCGTCTAAGTACTCCGGCGACATCATCCCGACGACGGAAGCGAAGCCGCAGACGATGCCTACCGACACGCAGGGGTACTGCTACGCAAAAGTTTCCGTATCCAGTCTGACGCCTGGGGATATTCTAAGGTAAGGAATCTAATACTAACCTGTTTCTTTCAGATAGTGAATTACAGCCATTTTCGTTTTTCACTATTGCAAGACTGCCTGTTCTCCCTAGGCCAGAATGGGCTGTTAGAATTATTACATTTTATAATCCTAAGTAACTCAGACAACATGGTAGAAGTTCAAGTTTAGTATGCCTGGACACAGAATGATAAAATGCATCTTTTAGTGAAGTTGGTTTTAACATTCCGTGTTTGCAAATACTACTTTTAAAAAGTAGATATTTGCTTGCCTAACATTTCAAGCCTACCTCTGCTAGGTTGTGTATTCCTTGTCTGGAGTTTGTGAGTGACATGGTCGGGGGTATTCCAAGAGACAGGATGAGTCAGCCCAGTGGTGAATCGAGAGATCTGCATCTAGATGGAAGGGAGGAGTTGCACCTGAACCTTGAATAGGGCAGTGCCTGCCTTCCACAATGCTGGCTCCACCTCCTGTGGGGCGTCTGATGTCTCTGCCCTGTACTATGAAAGGAAAGGAGAAGCCTGGTAAACAGAGTGCTTCAGAACTGTTTTGGACTGGGCAAAGGCCCCGCTCCCCTCAGAGAACAAAGGATTTTGGAGTATAAGTATTGGGACCCTGAGCCCAAGAAATTAGATCACTTTTGGACTACAAGAAGAAACCTTTGCCAAAGAGAGGAACCTGAAGAAACTGAGGAGAGATTATTCCTAAGCTGAAGTGCTGCTTAGGGGATTGGCCTGCAGTGGTTCCCTTACTGCCCTAGAGAGGAGAAAGGAACTTTGTGTACTTTGCTTTCAACTTGTGAAGGATCGCCAAGGGCTTGGAACAGAGCTTGCCTCCTGCTGAAGTCTCAGGGACAACAGACTTCAACCACCAGCTCCGCAGAGTTCTTGTGGAAGTGCCTGCTGCTGTTTTGGTCCTTCTGAGGAACTGCATGTCTCAAGGAGCTGGAAGCGTGACGCAACGAAGAGGAAGCGTGTCGCTGCTGCTGCCGTCGCACTTCTGAACAAGGGTGTCGCCGCTGGAACTGTCGCACTGCACCGCATCGAGGAAAGCACCTCACATCCCCAAGAAGCGCGCCGCCGTCGCATTTCTGAACAAGGATGTCGCTGCTGTAGTTGTCGCATTGTGCGGGAGCTTCACGCATCGTGGGAGAAAAGTGTCGCAGCTGAAGCTTTTGCCATAGCACTTCTGAACAAGGGTGTCGCCGCTGCAGATCACGCATCGAACCGAGAACTTCTCGCATCCCCGGATAAGCGTGCCACATCTGGAAGATCTTCCCGTCATTTATTTCTTTGCACCTGAACTTTTCCGCATTTCCCTCGCTGCGACATTGCTTGTCGTGGAAGCGCAACGCATCGTAAGGTACATTGACGCAAAGTGTCGCATCTTAAGAACTGAACTTAACTAAGCTAAATCTACCATCTTAAAGTAACAGTATTGTGTATTTTTGTCGTTTATGGTCTTGTGGTACATCTAAATAAAGTATACTTATTTTTTATATAGAACCTTGAGTGGTGTCCATCTGTGGTGTTGTCACTGGGTTATTGTATGTGGTCACAAATGCTTTACACACTGCCTCTGAGATAAGCTTGTCTGCTTGTGCCAAGCTACCAAGGGTGTGAGCAGGGGTTATTTTAGGAGTGTAATCCCCTTATCCTGACGAGAGGCAAGGGTCCCAATCTGTCACAAGTTCCTACCTGTGCCAACTATAGACCCCCAAATCTAACAGCAGGTCATAACAGACACATACAGTCAAAAACCCTGCGTGAATGGCTTGTAAGTAGCTCAACACCAGTAAAGAGTACCCAGGAGACCATCTCCGAGGGGTTTGTGGATAGTATTGTGCAATCCCCACACCAGAGTAAGAAGAGTTTCCAGCATCATATAGGTAGCAATACTCTGCAATACTCTGTAAGGCAGGCTTTAACACTGGAAACACTAAAAGCGAGAGTGTAACAAAGGAACAAAGGGATTATCCAACACGTGTCACAGAGCGGCGAGTGAAAATCAGTCCCAGGCTCCCTTCCATCATGGTATCTCAGAGTTTTTCAGCAAGCACCTGGAACACGTACAGCAGTATGTCCCACCTGAGTGCAGTGAGGGTCCTTCGCAAGGACCTAGCCTTCTCTTTATGGATGGCTACTGACTCAGCCAGCCTATTAAGGATTTCAGGGCTGCGGCCAAGTCCTTGGGTATAGGCCAACGCCAGCAAACTTCCGCTTTTCGCCCCTTTCGCGGCCAAGGAAAGGGCGCCCCCACACGTCCAGCCAACCACAGGCCGCAGAACCAGTCTCAACGCGGTCGCGGACTTGGTTACCGCTGTGGCGGTACCGGGGGACAACGGCAGGGTCAGTCCACATCCGCCCGCAGCATCTGCCTCTAAGCCTTCCTAGTCCAACATTTCAGGCCCATTCTACGCCAGTGGGGGGCAGGGTTCACCATCACCTTCTCCACTGGCGTACCATCACGTCGGACAGGTGGGTGCTGCAAATCGTCCGAAGGGGCTACTCCCTCCCCTTCGAGGTGACCCCTCCAGCTATGCCACCGCAGTACCACCGCATATCGGGGGATCGCTTGCAACTTCTACAGGAGGAAGTTACGGCCCTCTTGGCCAAAGGTGCCATCGAGCCCATTCCTGGGCCAGAAATAGGATGTGGTTGCTATTCCCACTACTTTCTGGTACCCAAGAAGGGTAAAGGAGGCCTACGCCCTATCTTGGACCTACGGAGCGGCAACGGCTTCCTCCGGAAGGAGAAGTTCAAGATGCTGTCTTTGGCTCAGGTCCTAGCTGCCCTGGTCCCAGGAGACTGGATGGTGGCGCTGGACTTGCAGGACACATATTTCCACATCCCTTTCCTGCCGGCCCACCGGCATTTCCTACGGTTCACGGTAGGCCACGGTAGGCCACAAGCACTTTAGTTTACCTTGGGCCTTACCAGCGCCCCTCGGGTGTTCACGAAAGTGATGGCGGTGGTCACAGCTCATCTGCGCAGATCAGGGGTTTCAGTCTTCTCCTATCTCGACGATTGGTTGTTGAAGGCCGGCTCGCCCCAAACAGTCGTCTCCCACCTCCAGACTACAGCCAACCTTTTGCATTCGCTTAGGTTCTCCATCAACGTGCCGAAGTCACACCTGTGCCCCTCTCAGAAGCTCCTTTTTAACGGAGCGGTTAAGGACTCAGCGCAGTTTCGGGTTTATCCCCCCGAACAGCAGGTTTGGGATATTCAGGCTCTGATTCCAATCTTTCAGCCTTTATCCCAAGTTTCGGTCAGGTTGACGCTGCGGTTCCTGGACCTCCTGCTTCATTCTGGTGCATCACGCCAGGTGGCTGATGTGGGCTATGCAGTGGGACCTGGAGTTTCAGTGGGCAAAGCATCAGGGCAACCTGTCCGATCACGTCCTGATCTCGGAGGGCACTGCGAGTCAGTTGCAGTGGTGGCTCACGGACCGCGATTGGGTCACATTAGATCCCTCTCCCTGCCCCAAACAGAGCACGTAGTGGTGACAGATGCGTCCCTCCTGGGATGGGGGCCACATGGGAGAGCGGGAAATTAGAGGCTTCTGGTCTCCGGCAGAGTCCCGGCTCCATATCAACCTTCTGGAGCTGTGGGCGATCCGACTTGCACTGAAGGCATTCCTTCCCTCTGTCCGGGGAAGTGTAGTGCAGGTGTTCACGGACAACACCACTGCCATGTGGTACTGCAACAAATAGTGCGGGTGGGGTTGTGGACACTTTGTCAGGAGGCTATGCGCCTCTGGCAATGGCTGGAACACCAGGGTGTCACCCTGGTGGTTCAACACCTGGCAGGTTTTCTGAAAGTCAGGGCAGACAAATTCAGCCGCTGGTGCATGATGGATCACGAATTGCATCTGAACTCGGTTGTGGCGCAAGGTCTCTTTCAGCAGTGGGGAGAACCTTGGATAGATCTATTCGCCATCGAAGAGCATGCGCAATGCCATCAGTTTTGCTCGTTGAAATTTCCAAGGCGGCACTTGCTCAGCGACTTTTTTCATCACGAGTGGAACTGCAGTCTGTTGTACGCCTTTCCACGTATACCACTTCTGCTCAGAGTGCTGAAGAAGATTTGGCAAGACCGGGCCCAAGTCATCCTTGTGGCTCTGGACTGGGCACGAAGATACTGGTATCCCAAGCTACTCAGCATATCAGTCGATCCCCCGACTTGTCTTCCTCTTCAGGAGGACCTTCTGTCGCAGCAGCAGGGGACGGTCCTCCACCCGAACCTGTCCAGTCTCCACCTACATGCATGGAGATTGAGCAGCGACAGTTGAGGCCATTTGACTTGCCTCATGAAGTCTGTGATGTGATTCTGGCAGCCAGGCGTCCCTCCACAAAAACGGTATATACCTGCAGGTGGAACAAATTTGTGGCATGGTGCCCAGCAAAGGCTGTGGATCCCCTTTCTGCCCTTCTTTCAGAGGTCCTTCTTTTTCTTATTTCTTTAGCCCAGCAGGCTCTGCTCTGGGCACTATCAAGGGCTATCTCTCGGCCATGTCAGCCTTTTAAGGCTTCCTGATCAGCCTTCTCTTTTCAAGTCCCCTGTTGTAAATAGATTCTTGAAAGGCATCACTCACATGTTTCATCCTGTTCCCTTCGTGATGCCTCAGTGGGCCTTGAATCTTGTTCTGAGGTACCTGATGTGCACTCCCTTTGAGCCACTTCATAACTCTCCACTTCGTCTTCTGACTCTTAAAACTGCATTCCTGGTTGCCATCACCTCTGCCCGGAGAGTGAGTGAGCTCCAGGCTCTATCTTCTAAACCGCCTTTCCTCTCTGTCCATCCGGATAAGGTTGTTCTGAGGACTCGTCCTTCTTTCCTGCCCAAGGTGTTTACAGCCTTTCACATTGGGCAGTCCATCACCAAGCCCACCTTATTTCCACCTCCGCATTCCTCGAAGGAGGAAGAGAGGCTCCACCGTCTGGACCCAAAACGTGCACTCTCCTTCTGTCTAGATCGCACACGCCAGTTCCGGGTGGGCGACCAGCTCTTTGTTGGTTACGTGGGCGATAAGAAGGGACGGGCGGTGCACAAGTGGACCATCTCTCGGTGGGTCATCTTGTGCATCAAGGTTTGCTACTCTTTGGCGAAAAAGGAGCCTCCTGTTGGGCTGCGCGCCCATTCCACTTGGGTCACGGTGGCTACTACTGCCCTGGGTCGGGGAGTCCCCTTGCAGGACATCTGTCAGGCAGCTACGTGGGCCTCGCTGCACACGTTTGCTCGGCACTACTGTCTGTACAGCCAAGTCCGGAGAGATGGCTTTTTCGACCGGTCCGTTCTCCAGGACTTTCTGATGTGATCTTGGTTCGCAGACCCACCACTGCGGTTGGTATTGCTGGGGTATCTATTCTAAGGTAAGGAATCTAACACTAACCTGTTTATTTCAGATGCATAAGTTACTTACCTTCGGTAACAATATATCTGTAAGAAACAGTAGTTAGTGTTAGATTCCTTACTGCCCCACCCATCCTCCCTGTTCTGCGAACTCATATCTAGGGTTAAGGACATCCTTTTCAGGGCCGTAGTTTCATGGCACCAGTGTCAATTTCTATCATGGCTCTGCGTTCCTGGCATGTAAAGCTATGTACAGAACTGACCACAGCGCGCGAGGGCGGCGTCTAAGTACTTCGACTGCGTCATCCCGGCGATCACGACGCCGATGGCGGACGCGCAGGGCTACTGCTGACGAAAACTTTCCGGATCCAGTCTGACGCCTGGGGATATTATAAGGTAAGGAATCTAACACTAACTACTGTTTCTTACAGATATATCGTTACCGAAGGTAAGTAACTTGTGCATCTTGCAGTGTGTGAGCCTTTAGCGTGTGTGAACCATGTTATTAAGCGCTGTCCATTGCCCATTATGTGGACTGTATGAAGTGTGTGTCAGGCTCCGTATCCGTAATCTTCCAATTGCACTTCAGTTCAACCAAAAGAATCCAATAGGATAAAAAATGGCCCACGGGCATGTTATGATCTTTTTTGAGCTGTTCAAACAGCACACTCCTTCTGTCTCCCATAGTTCTTTTCCCAAATGTTGTCACTCTGTCTCCCATAGTTCTATCCCCTCCCTACCAGGGAGTTTCCGTAGGGGCATTTGGAAGTAATGCGGATCTGTGTTGAATACGGTGTCAGAGTCAGAGTGAGCCGGCGGCTTCTGATGTAGCTGGTATACACAATGGTCAGGAGTTTAATGGATTGTAGAAGGAGTTTCCCCTTTGGCAGCAACATCTCATGGATCATACGGGTTGCACGGTCTGGCTGGCCCGCCAGACACTGAGACAGCCACTGCAGCTGCTCAGTCGGATAGTAATGGTCAAAATGTTATAATAATAATACTAATTCCTATTATTCACCCCTTAAGGGTTTCAAGGCGCTGGGGGCCGTTGAGGAGATTTAAGTGAGCTATTGCCCAGATTCACATGATGCTGAGCTGCCGCCGGGGATTGAACTATGAGCCCTGCGCTCCAGAGTCTGCCCCTCTGGCCTCTGTGCCTCACCTCTCCCTCCCTTAGGACCCCTCAGTCAACCAACAGTTGGAGCTTCCTAAGGGCAACACGCTGACGCCCCATGTTCCATATGTGAAGGCTACTGGTAGGGAGCATAGCTGTTTATTTACCCCATTTTTATTCACAGCTTATACCTTGCGTTCTTTTATTATTTTAAACTGTCCCGCTTCCCTGGTCCGCCACGGTTTTCCGATTGGAGAGAGGGAAACGGAGCCTACTACCTCAATTACATGCCAAGCACACTGCTACTTAAGCAGTCGATGGGATGGGACGGACACACAGCGGTGAAGGCTGTCGGTAGGGAGCGCAGCTTTTTTGTTTACCTCGCTTTTATTCACAGCTATGGAGTCTGCAAACATTAAGGGTAGTGGAACAGCTAGGGAGGTAGCCATGTTGGTTGGCGTTTAACAGCTTGGACATATATTTCAGGAGGCGGCCAGCAATGACCTTCTAGGTAGAGGTAGGATGTCACCTCTATCTGAAAGAGACACCTTAGTGATAGATAGATTCCTTACCTTAGAATATCCCTAGGCGTCAGACTGGATCCGGAATTTTTTTTGTAGCAGTACCCTTGCGCGTCGGTAGGCGTCGCCTGCGGCTCCGTGTCCGTTGTCGGCATCGTGGGCGCCGTGATGACGGCGTCGGAGTACTTAGACGCCGCCTCCGCGTGCTGATGTCAGTTCTTCTTTTTTCCGCGCCAGCAAGCCCAGATCTGGAAACAGCGTTACTTCTAGTCAATTTTTGACTAACTTTTTGGATCATTTTGATCATCTGTTCGAAGTCGTACGACTCCGATCGGTGCCATAGGGATGCCTTGATTCAAGCACTGCGAGGATTGCGACCGCACGATGTCGGTCACGGATCCTCACCGCCTGTGTCTAACTTGTCTAGACGTCGACCACGACGACAAGGCCTGCTCCGACTGCCGGGGCCTCTCTACGAAAGCCAGGCGGGAGCGGTCCCGCAGGCGACTCGAACTCCGGCAGTCGGTCCCGCGCCGCGAGAGGTCCTGGTCCCGGTCCCACAGGAGGTCGAGGGACAGGTCGCGGGGTTGGAGCCACCACAGCTCCGGGAGTCGGCACCACTCCTCCGGGTCGAAGTCGTCGTCAGGTAATGTAATGTAATGTATGTATACTTGTAAAGCGCACTGTTACCTCGTTACATGGCGTCCTGGCGCTGTATACCGCTGGGGAACCCGTCCTGGCTTTCCCTGAGAGAGGGCACCCCCAAGGTGAAGCCAGGCATCCCCGGCGCTGCTAGGGCCGTTGTGTAGATTAAGCAAGCTATTGCCCAGAGTTGCAGAGTGGGACCCATTGTTAGCGTAGGCACCTAGGCGAAAATTAACGAGTCCGCGGACATTGACCCAAGACCCTGCCGCGTCGGTAATTGAACCCTGGTCCCGGGCCGACCTCTGCTTCAGTCAAAAAACACACAAGGGCCTTGACTCCTAACTCAGCACGGCTGAGTCAAACCAGAACAATATAACAAAACAAATACCAATGCTGAGAGATTCACTTTACCACTAAACAATTCACATAAGTAGCTGTTTTGAATCAAGCACAAACAACTTGCTTAAGAAATAACAGCATACAAATTTTAATCTTTTCTTTTTTGATTTCTTCACCTTTTATAACACTATTTTTTGGTGCATGGAAATACAAGCAGTTTTATATACAATATATACAACAATTAAGTAAATAACACAAAAAACATTTGCACACTTCATACATTCTTGGCCATTCAGTCATACAAAACACATTCACACGAAATAGCTAAACGAAAATAGGTCTCCGTATCGGTTGGACTGTTGTTGTGAATTAATGGAAAAAATCCTTTTGTGCTTTTACAATTTTTAAAGTCTTTACAGAACGTAAATCGAAAAGAGTGTCCACATCTCTTGCTAATGGTTAAGAAACCGTTGTGAAACAATGAGTATGGACCAGATACGGGACTGAGCTGGTCGACGCGTTTCGAACCCCTATTAATGGCGGGGTTCTCCTCAGGACCAAAAAGGGTTCTGTAACAATACAAAAAACAACATTACTTTAGGATTGTAATCTAGAGATCAATAGAGACTAAGACCCTATATAAAACACCAGCAGCACCCAAATCATACCTTAAATCACTTGGCCAATGATCCAAACGTGAAAGGGTAGTATTTCCAAAACGAAGAAGGGTAGTATTTCCAAAATGAAGTGCGCGCGGGGGCTGCAGAAGGACCTCTGCTTCAGGGTCTGCCGCTTCTAACCAGTGAGCCACACTTCTCCACTGAAAAAACACAAGTAGTCGAAGAGGCGTCATCGCTCTTCTGACTCCCCCCGGCGCTCGCACATCACCGCCGGGGGTTCGGATGACAACACCCACGCGGCTAAGTCGGAGTCGTGGGCGTCGCGTCCAGGCCCACACCCTCCGGTCCCTGAACGAGACGCGACGCCGGGGGAGATCGAGCGCTTCCTCATGGCCATGAGGTCCCTCTCTCCTCCGATGGGCTCCGCGGGGCCTTCGGGCCAAGCGGACCCGTCTGGGGCCACTGGGGGGCTGGGGGCTTCGGCCCCTAGCGGGTCGGGAGCTTCGGCCCCTAGCGGGTCGGGGGCTTCTGCCCCTAGTGGGTCGGAGGCTTCGGCCCGACGTCGTCGAGTGCTTCGGCCGACGCCGCCGGCGCCGCAGGGCCCCAAGGTCCCGACGCCGCCGGCCCCTTCGGGCCCGGCGCCGCAGGGCCCAACGGTCCCGACGCCGGCGGCGCCTTCGGGCCCGGCGCCACGGGACTCCACTGGACCCGCTTCGGGATCTGGGTCGTCGCCGGTGGACCTTACAACCCCCCCGGCGTCCGTCCGTCAGGTGTCAACTCCGGCGCCGTCCTCGGGCGGCGACGTCCCCGATGCCTCCCTCGCTCCGGTTCCAAAGTCGGAACAGCGCCGCTGGGCGCCGCTCTCGACGGCGCTTGGGGAGTTTTACTTCAATGAACCGGCCCCATTGGTTGACTACCCTGAATTTCAGGAGATGGGTGATGAGGAGTATTGGGAGGGGTCTGAGGACCCTCTGACCCGAGAGTGTTAGCCTCTAGAGGACTGGACAGGTGACCTTGGGGATGCCAGTGGTCTGGACACCTCTCCAGACATTGGTTTTGTCTCGCCTCCTACCGTGGCTTCAGAGGAGGGGGCAACCTACAGTGTGGTGTTGATGAGGGCTGCCAAGGCCTTGGGCCTTGAGCTCCCCGTCACGGCCGTGAGGACTAACCTCCTCACTGAGGTCCTTAAACCGCAATCATGCCCAACAGAGCCTCTTCTGCCGTTTAATGAGGCCTTGACCGACGTTCTTTTGGGCACTTGGCCCAAGCCCGCTATGGGTTTGCCCGTAGATAGGAACGTGGCCAGACGCCACCGCCCTGCCCCGGGAGACCCAGTTTTCCTGTCCACCCACCCCACCCCGAGAGCCTGGTCATCTAGGCGTCCACTTCCCAGACCGCATTCCCGTCGGCTCCGCCGGACAGGGAATCCAAGAGGTACGAGATGTATGGTAAAAAGGTCTTCTCCTCCCTTAGTCTGGGACTGCGGTCTTCCAACACCGCTTGCCTCTTGGGCCGCTACACCCACTCTCTGTGGGATACGGTCGCGGAAGTGCTGCCAGAGTGTCCGTTGGAGGTACGGGCCAAACTCGGCCAAGCCCTTGTGGAGGGCCGGGTGCAGCCAAATATTCTATCCGGTGTGGGCTGGATACCACCGACTCACTAGGTAGAGCGATGGCAACGACGGTGGCGATTAGACGCCATGCCTGGTTGAGGTCCGCCAACTTTTCGGCTGAAGTCCAAAACATATTGATGAACATGCCGTTTGATGGCCGTCGTCTTTTTGGCGACAAGGCAGACCATGCACTTGAGCGCTTTAAGGACTCCAGGGCTACGACCAAGTCCTTGGGCCTCTCGGCCCGCGCCAGCAAACGGGTGCCTTTCACTCCTTTCGTGGCCAAGGAAGGGGCGCCCCCACACATGCTGCCAGCCACACGCCGCAGGCTAACATCCAGCGCGGTAGCGGCCGTGGAAATCGCCGTGGAGGCGGTCGGGGACAACGGCGAGGCCAGTCCACACCCTCCCCCGCAGCATCCGCCTCTAAACCCTCCTAGTCCGTGCTTCTCGGCCCATGTGACGCCAGTGTGGGGCAGGGTTCGCCATCACCACTCTCACTGGCGCACTGTCACTTCGGACAGGTGGGTGCTGCAGATCGTCCGGAGGGGCTACTCCCTCCCCTTCGAGACGACCCCTAAAGCCATGCCACCGCAACACCTCCGCGTATCGGGGGATCATTTGTGGCTGCTGCAGGAGGAAGTTTCGGCCCTCTCGGCCAAGGGGCCATCGAGCGCATTCCTGGGCCAGAAGTAGGACGTGGTTGCTACTCCCACTACTTTCTGGTACCCAAGAAGGGCAAAGGGGGCCTACGCCCTATCTTGGACCTAAGGAACGTCAACGGCT
This sequence comes from Lissotriton vulgaris, assembly GCF_964263255.1. Lineage (NCBI taxonomy): Eukaryota > Metazoa > Chordata > Amphibia > Caudata > Salamandridae > Lissotriton > Lissotriton vulgaris. The sequence goes on from NC_141689.1 coordinate 703,445,948, forward strand.
TCCTCTGGAAGGAGAAGTTCAAGATGCTGACTCTGGCTCAGGTCTTAGCTGCCCTGGACCCAGGAGACTGGATGGTAGCGTTGGACTTGCAGGACGCTTATTTCCACATCCCCGTCCTGCCGGCCCGCCGGCGCTACCTGCGGTTCACGGTAGGCCACGAGCACTTTCAGTTTACCGTGCTCCCCTTCGGCCTTACCAGCGCCCTACGGGTGTTCACGAAGGTGATGGCGGTGGTGGCAGCTCATATGCGCAGGTTAGGGGTTTCAGTCTTCCCCTACCTCGACGACTGGTTGTTGAAGGCGGGCTTGCCCCAGACAGTCGTCAGCCACCTCCAGACGACGGCAGACCTCTTGCACCAGCTGAGGTTCTCCATCAATGTGCTGAAGTCACACCTGTATCCCTTTCAAAAGCTCCTTTTTATTGGAGCGGTTCTCGACTCGGCGCAGTTTCGGGTTTACCCACCCGAACAGCGGGTTCGGGATATACAGGCACTAATTCCAATCTTTCAGCCTTTATCCAGAGTTTCGGTCAGGTTGACGCTGCTGCTTCTGGGGCTTATGGCTTCCTGCATCCTTCTGGTGCGTCACGCCCGTTGGCAGATGCGGTCTCTGCAGTGGGACCTGAAGTTTCAGTGGGCCCAGCATCAGGACAACCTGTCCGACCATGTCCTGATCTCGGAGGGCACTGCGAGACAGCTGCAGTGGTGGCTCACGGACCGCAATTGGGTCAGCGACCGATCCCTCTCCCTTCCCCAACCGGAGCACGTGGTTGTGACGGACGCGTCCCTCCAGGGCTGGGGAGGCCACATGGGAGAGGCGGAGATCAGAGGCCTCTGGTCTCCGGCGGAGTCTCGGCTCCATATCAACTTTTTGGAGCTGCAGGCGATTGGTCTGGCACTGAAATCATTCCTCCCCTCTGTCCGAGGGATTGCAGTGCAGGTGTTCAAGGACAACACCACTGCCATGTGGTACTGGCAATGGCTGGAACATCAGGGCGTGACCCTGGTGGTTCAACATCTGGCAGGTTCTCTGAACGCCAGGGCGGACAAACTCAGCCGCCGGTGCATGATGGATCAAGAATGGCATCTGAACTCGGACGTGGCGCAAGGTCTCTTTCTGCAGTGGGGAGAGCCTTGGTTAGATCTATTCGCCACCGAAGAGAACGCGCAATGTCATCAGTTCTGCGCGTTGGAATTTCTAAGGCGGCACTCGCTCGGAGACGCTTTTCGTCGCGAGTGGAGTTGCGGTCTGTTGTACGCCTTTCCGCCTATACTACTTCTGGCCAGAGTGCTGAAGAAGATCAGGCGCGACTGGGCACAAGTCATCCTTGTGGCTCCGGACTGGGCACGAAGGTACTGGTATCCCGAGCTACTCAGTATGTCAGTCGATCCCCCGGTTCGTCTGCCTCTTCAGGAGGACCTTCTGTTGCAGCAGCAGGGGACGGTCTTCCACGCGAACCTGTCCAGTCTCCACCTCCATGCTTGGAAATTGAGCGGCGACAGTTGAGGCCATTTGACTTGCCTCCTGAAGTCTGTAACATCATTCTGGCAGCCAGGCGTCCCTCCACAAAGTCGGTATACGCCTGCAGGTGGAACAGATTTGTTGCATGGTGCACAGCAAAGGCTGTGGATCCTCTCTCTGCCCCTCTTTCTGAGGTTCACCTATTTCTTCTTTCTCTTGCCCAGCAGGGCTCTGCTCTGGGCACTATCGAGGGCTACCTTTCTGCTCTTTCAGCCTTTTTGAGGCTGCCTGATCAACCTTCTTTGTTCAAGTCCCCTATTGTTAACCGATTCTTGAAAGGCATCACGCATACGTTCCCTCCTGTGCCCTTTGTGATGCCTCAGTGGGACTTGAACTTGGTTCTTACTTTTCTGATGTGCGCTCCCTTTGAGCCACTTCACAACTGTCATCTTCGCCTTCTTACTTTGAAGACTGCCTTCCTGGTTGCCGTCACCTCTGCCAGGAGAATGAGGGGGCTCCAGGCTCTATCCTGTAAACCTCCTTTTCTTTCGGTCCATCCGGACAAGGTTGTGTTGCGGACAAGGCCCTCTTTCCTGCCCATGGTAGTCACAGCCTTCCACATCGGGCAGTCAATCCCCTTGCCCACCTTCTTTCCGCCTCCGCATCCCTCAAGAGAGGAAGAGAGGCTCCACCGTCCGGACCCAAAACGTGCGCTCTCGTTTTATCTGGATCGCACACGCCAGTTCCGGGTGGATGACCAACTCTTTGTTGGTTACGTGGGCGCTAAGAAAGGGAAAGCGGTGCACAAGCGGACCATCTCGCAGTGGATCATCCTATGTATTTAGGCGTGTTACTCCTTGGCTAAGAAGGAACCCCCTGTTGGGCTGAGGGCTCATTCCACTCGGGCCACAGCGACTACAATTGCCTTGGGCCGAGGAGTGCCCTTACAGGACATTTGCCAGGCGGCTACGTGGTCCTCGCTGCACACGTTTGCAAGGCACAATTGCCTGGACAGCCGAGTCCGGAGGGATGGCTTCTTTGGCCTTTCTGTCCTCCCGGACTTTCTGGTGTGATCATTGGTTCGCAGACCCACCACCGGGGTTGGTATTGCTGGGGTATCTATTCTAAGGTAAGGAATCTATCACTAACGTGTCTCTTTCAGATGCACAAGTTACTACTTTTGTAATGATATATCTGTAAGAGACATTAGTTAGTGATAGATTCCTTACCGACCCACCCATCCTCCCCGTTCTGTCAACCGATATGTAGGGTTAAGGTCATCCCCTTTCAGGGCCCTAGTTTCAAGGCACCGGCAACGTCATCACGGCGCCGACGACTGACGCGGAGCCGCAGACGACGCCTACCGACGCGCAAGGGTACTGCTACGCAAACATTTCCGGATCCAGTCTGACGCCTGGGGATATTCTAAGGTAAGGAATCTATCACTAACTAATGTCTCTTACAGATATATGGTTACACAAGTAGTAACTTGTGCAATAGGACTTTGTCAGGTTTCAACAGCGAAACTATGATGGATTAGCATTGTGTTGGGGGTAATCTCCCCTCCTCCAAGGCAGGACTGGGACGCCTTTATAGGCCTTATAAAACTCGACTGGAAGGACTTCCAGGCCAAGATTTTTACATGTAGCCAACCCCCTTATAGCTGCCCGAAACTCTTGTTCTGTGAGGGGCAGCTGCAGGTTTTCCTGGGCCAATTGATCTACAGTGGGCAGCACAAGATTCTCGAAGGAGGATCGAATGCTGTCCATTCGGTCAGTGGCCGACGCCTCATATAGTCCCCTATAGTAGGTTGTGAAAGTGGCGTAAATGTCCAACTGGCTTGTGACGATATGGATTAGGGACTGGCAAATCATAGTGATAGGCGTGCTTGGGTTCACACTGCGGAGCAGCCAGGCCAATAGCAGTTGTGGCTGCTCCCGCAAAGCTGTAGTGGGATGGGAAAGTGGAGGGGGGGGGGGAATATAAAAAGATCATTTACCTGACGGCTGGCCAACTGCTGCCTCTCTTCAGTCCTCTCCTTCCTCTTCCTGGCTTCTGTTCGAACGAGAAGCAGGAAGCACCCATGCTCCCCTAAGCCAATCTCAACACTGCAATGCTGAGTTTTGAAAGGTCTGAGTGCTGTGGTACGGCGGTCAGGTGGGGAATGGGAGCCTGGGCATTTTCTCCCCCCAGGCTGTAATGTTGGCTGGGTGGAAAACATGCAGAGTGCGCATGAATGTTTGGCCCGCCCCAGGGGGCCAACCATACATTCATGCGCACTTAGGAGGGTGCCACTACTCCTTCCCCTGCGCTTCCCAGCCTAGCCCCGCGCCAGCATGGAACAGTTAAATGATAATAACCATGCGTTATTATCATATTATTTTTCCTTTTTTGCTGTGCTGAAAGGACGCTCCTCTGCCTTAGCGAATGGCCCATCCTGGCCAATAGTTGGCCAGACATGTCTCTTTCAACATGCATCTTGGCCTAGTTGGCCCGGAAATCAAAGCATCTCAGTTGGGCCAACAGTTAGGCATGTCACTCCCTGTCATCCATAAGTGAATGGTAACACTCAAGGATTTTGCGAGATGCCACCTCTAATGCACCAATGGACTGTTCCAGGACAGTTTGTTCTCTGTGCAGGTCTGCCCACCATGGTATTCATTCAGTGCCCCTGGAGAACTACTTTCAGTTGCTCCCGTTCTATGGGTCTGGGCGTTCCTGTGCCCCAATTCTCTGCCATGTATCGAGTCAGCACCTCCCGAGTTGCTTCCCGGAACATGCTGTCCTCCAACAGGGATGGTTGAAACCACCACGTGGGAACGGGTGGACGGGGGGCTTCTCAGTTTAAGTGTAACTGTAGCAAGTTATGATCAGAGAAGGTCTGACCAAGGTATCCTCTGGTCACTTTCCCAGCACGGACATCTGGCTCGCAAAGAATACAGTCTATCTGAAAGAGACTGTAGATATAGATCCCTTACCTTTAGAATTACTTCCAGGCATCAGACTGGATCCGGAGATTTTTCCAAGCAGTACCCCAGCGCGTTGGTAGGTGGTGTCGGTCGACTCCGTGTTCGGTCGTTGATGTCGTGGTCACCGGAATGACGTTGCAGTGTCTACTTAGACACCGCCCCTGTGCACTGACATCAGTTCTTTCTTTTTCAGCGCCCGTCTAGCACATATCTGCAGAGAGCTACCCTTTCGTCATTTTTTTTTTTTTTTAATTTGTTTTTATTGTTGCTATCGCATGTTGATCATCAACGGGTATGCATTCGTCGGTGCAGCTTCAACATTCAGCTGCATCCAACCATTAGTGCAACTTTTCAATTTTTTTTATTTTTATAACTCACAACTGTAAAGGTCATAACACAGAATCTCGGCACAAATCAAATACAGCATCTGTGTGAAGAGGAAGCACAGCATATCATTGTAAGTGTTCCATATCAAAATACTCACATCCATAGTTCCAGTTCTGAGGGCCTTGGGAACCCCGTATTTCCTACCACCATCCCCCCTCCCGCCTCTCCTTTCCCCCCTACTCCATATCCTCGTCTTCTCCTGAGCTATTCATATCTTCCTCTTCTGGCAGCGGCTCGCATAAATCCCCCCTATATGTGTTCCAAGGTGACCATATTTTGTTCCATTTGCGTGGGTTAAGTCTCTGTTGGTAGATTGCCCTTTCCATCATCATAAGCATGTCCATGTTTATGCACCACTGAGCTAGGGTCGGGGTCTCGTGCGCCCCCCATTTTTGCGCTATGTCCCGCTTTGCCAGCATCATACCAATGACCACCCAATGCCTTCCATGCGGTGTCAGGTTGGTCGGGCCCCACACATTCAACAGGCAAACCCAGGGGTCAGGTGTGAACGAGGTTTGTAAAGTCTGGGCGACTGTGCATGTTACCCGCCGCCAGTATTCCCGTACACTGGGGCAGGCCCACAAGGTATGGAACAGCGTACCCTCCTCCCCACAATTTCTCAGGCAATACAGGTGCTCTGCCCTATGGATTCTGTGTAGTGTCGTGCGGGTGTAGTAAACCCTGTGCAATATTTTAAATTGTACCAATCTAAATCTTGTAGATATACCGGCTTCTCTGGGTGATGCCATCGCCGCATTCCAGTTCGTCTCATCCAAGTCCCCTATCTCATCCTCCCATTTTTCTTTCAGCTTCAGGAGTGGGTCGGGTAAGTTGTTTATCAGTTTACGGTAGGTGAGGGAGGTAGCACTTGCCTCCATGTAGTCCGCAAGTAGTCGGTCCTCTAACGGAGCAGACTCCGGGAATTTCGTACCTGGCTCTAACACCGACATGAGTGCGTGCCGAATTTGTACATATCTGTATGTTTCATTCACTCCCAGATCGTATTTTTCCCTCAGGGTCGCGAAGGGGACCACCCCGTCCCTCGTCCACATATCGCCTACTGTGGAGATTCCGATGCTGTCCCACTGGTCAAACCCTTTGCTGCGGCGCAGATTACCCAGGACCTTGGCATCCCATAACGGTGTGAGTTTGGTAATCACTCCCTCCCAGGCTAGTCGCCTTTGAGCTCTATGCCAAAGAGTTACTGTGTGTTTGGTTGGGCCTCTTAATTTCGCTACCAGTCCCTTATTGTAAAGCGGGGCCAGTAGGGTGTTCGTGCCCAGCTGACGCCTATCCGCTAAATACGCCGGGTCATCTTGTGAACCATGGATCCATTGGTTGATCACCTTAAGGTGGGCTGCCCAATAGTACAGTTCAAGGTTCGGGAGTGCTATCCCCCCGCTGTACCAGTCTCTAATCAATTTCAAATGTGCGACCCTGGCCGGCTTATCTCCCCACAGTAGGCCTGACAACTGTGCTGACACTTGGCGGAAGAATGACAGTGGGACCATCGCCGGCGTGTTTTCTAAGACATATAGGAAGCGAGGCAGTGCCATCATCTTGAAAAGCGCCGCCCTGCCTAGTAGAGTTAATGGGAGGGTCTTCCAGTGGCGCACGTCCGCTTTTAACCTGTCCAGCAGTGGCCTAAGGTTCAGGTCCTGAAAGGTTGCGTGTTCCCGTGTGATTTGAATCCCTAAGTATCTGAAGGAGACTGTCTCTACTAGCAATGGGCAGTCAGGACTTAGGGTCGGTGGAGTGCCGTGTATCATGTAGAGTACTGATTTCGACCAGTTAAGTTTGGATCCATGCCTCTCACACAAGGCCAACAGGACCGGGATACCATTTGTGAGGTCGGTTAGGTAAATTAACATGTCGTCGGCATACAGGGATACTCTATCCTCCCAATCGCCTCCCCACTGTATGCCCTTCAGCAGCTGGGTGGTTCTGATGACCGTGGCCAGGGGTTCCAGCACTAAGGCGAATAGCAGCGGTGAGAGTTCGCACCCTTGTCTCGTACCTCTCGCTAATGGAAGCTCTCTCGAGATGTGGCCATTGGCCGTCACTCGTGCTACGGGGTTGGTGTACAATAGTCTGATCCATGATATGAATTTCGAGCCGAAGCCCATGTGCTCCAGTACCGCAAAAAGATAGCGCCATTCCACCAGGTCAAACGCCATTTTGGCATCCAGTGACAGAACTGCAGCTGGTTCCGACAATAACGGAGCGCGTGCCATTACCCCGTGCAGCCGTCTAAGATTCATCGCCGTACTCCGGTGCGGCATAAATCCTGACTGATCAGGATGTATTAGGTGCACCAGATGAGACAACAATCTACTGGCCAAAAGTTTCGCCAACATTTTACTTTCGGCGTTAAGGAGGGAGATTGGGCGGTATGACCCGCATTCTTCAGGGGGTTTGCCGGGCTTTGGTATCGCTAGTATAGTTGCTGTGCCCTTCGTCATTTTTTGACTAACTTTTTCTTGACTTCTTTTTGAGTCTTCCGACTCCTGGTGTACGAGGGATGTCCCATCGACGAACTGGGTTCAAGCCGTGCCAGGCCTGTAACTGCCTGATGTCAGTTATGAACCCCCACCTTGTGTGTCTCTGGCGCCTGGAATGCGACCACGAACAGAAGTCATGCTCCAACTGCCGGGCCATGAATACGAAGTCTTTGCGGGAGCGGTCCCAAAAGTTGTTAGAGGCCCGACAGTCGGATCCACTCATTTTTGGGTAGTCCGACTCCGCACCTTCGAACCCCGCGGACTCAGCTGGAGGCCCTGGAACTTAAGTGCCGACAGCTCTGGCTCCAGCCCAAGCACGGCGTAGTGATTCCGGGATATTCGGGCTATGATACCGAAGTTTTGACCTCTATCCCTGATTTCGGTGAGAATGACCCTGAGACTGCTGTGCCTCAAGGCCTACTGCATCCTGCTGGTGTATCATGCCAGGTGGCATATGCGGGCTATGCGGTGGGGCCTGAAGTTCCAGTGGGCGCAGCATCAGGTCAATCTTTCCAAAGTCGTCCAGATCTTGGAGGGGACTGCACGTCAATTGCAGTGGTGGTTAACGAACCAAGATTGGGTCAGCGGCAGATCCCTCTCCCTTCCCCAACCAGAGATGACAGTGGTTACCGATGCGTCACTCCTGAGATGGGGCGGCCACCTGGGAGAGGCGGGGAGATCAGAGTCCGGACTCTGCTTCAACCTTATGGAGCTTCTGGCGATTCGTCTGGCACTGAAGGTATTCCTTCCTCTATCAAAGGAAGAGTAGTGAAGGTGATCACAGACACCACCTCCATGTGTTACTGCAACAAACAGGGCAGGGTGTGGTTGTGGACCCTATGTCAAGAGGCCTCTTCGCCTTTGGACATGGCTGGAACATCCGGGCATGTCCTTGGTGGTTCAACACCTGGCAGGTTCTCTGAACGCCAGGGCAGATGAGCTCGGCTGTCAGTGCATGATGGATCACAAATGGCATCTTCACTCTGAGGTGGTGCAAGGTCTCTTTTAGCAGTAAGAGGAGAGCCTTCGTTAGAACTGTTTGCCACTGAGGAGAACGTGCACTGTCAGCAGTTCTGAGCATTGGAGTTTCCATGGCGGCACTCGCTCAGCGACGCTTTTCGTCACGAGTGGACTTGCGTCCTCCTGTACACCTTAACGCGTGTACCACTTCTGGCCCGAGTGCTGAAGAAGATCAAGCGTGACTGGGCCCAAGTCATTCTTGTTGGCTCCGGACTGGGCACGAAGAGTCTGGTACCCCGAGTTCTAGCACATGGCCATCCTCTTCGGGAGAATTTTCTGTCGCAGTAGCAGGGGACGTTCCTCGACCCGAACCTGTCCACGCTCCACCTTTTTGTATAGAGAATGATCAGCGGTAGTTGACAGCTATTGACCTTTCACCTGAAGTCTGTAATGTCATCTTGGCATCCAGGCGTCCCTCAACCAAGTCTATATATGCCTGTAGATGGAACAAGTTTGTTGCATGGTGCACAGCTAAGGCTGTGGACCCCCTTTCTGATGTACTCTTGTTCATCCTCTCTTTAACCCAGCAGGGCTCTGCCCTGGGCACTCTTAAAGGGAACCTTTCAGCCATATCTGCCTTTCTTCGCCTTCCTGATCAGCCTTCTCTTTTCAAGTCCCCTATTGTAAATAGATTTCTAAAGGGCATTACTCATCTCTTTCTTCCTTCTCCTTTCGTAATGCTCCAGTGGGACTTGAACCTTGTCTTGGCATTCCTTTTATGTGCCTCCTTTGAACCTCTACATAACTGCCCTGTCAGACTCCTCACTCCTAAGACTGCCTTCCTTGTCGCCATCACCTCTGCTCGCAGAGTGATTGAGCTTCTAGCTCTTTCTTCAAAACCTCCTTTTCTTGCTGTTCATCCAGACAGAGTAGTCCTTTGCACAAGGACCTCTTTCCTTCCCGAACTGTTTATCTTGTTCCATATAGGACAGACAATCACTCTGCCCACCTTTTTCTCGCCTCTGTATCCTTCCAAGAAGGAGGAGAGACTCCACCGTCTGGACCCAAAACGTGCGCTGTCTTTCTGCCTAGCCGAACAAAAGGTTTCCGGGTGGGCGATCAGCTCTTCATTGGCTATGTGGGCTCCCAGAAAGGTCGGGCTGTGCAAAAACGCACCATGTCTCGATGGGTTGTCCTATGCATTAAAATCTGATACTCCTTGGCAAAGAGGGAAATCCCAATGGGACTGTGTACCCCCTCCACTAGGGTGACGGCAGCTACTATTGCCTTGGGGTGTGGAGTCCCACTTCTTGACATCTGTCAGGATGCCACGTGGGCATCTCTGCACACTTTCACCAAACATTATTGGCTGGACAGTCAAGTCCAGAGAGACAGCTACTTTGGCCATTCTGTTCTCTAGGACTTTCTGGTATGAACTTAGTTTGCAGACCCACCTCCGGGGTGGCATTGCTGGGGTATCTATTTTAAAGGTAAGGATTCTATAACCACAGCCTCTTTCAGATGAACAAGTTACTTACCTTCGGTAACGTTATATCAGTAAGACCCATCCTCCCTGCCTGTGAACTGACTACTAGGGTAAGGGACTTCCCTTCAGGGCCCTAGGGTAAGGGACTTCCCTTCAGGGCCCTAGTTTTGTGCACCAGTGGTCAGTGTCTTGCATGGCTCTGCGCTTCTGGCGTAGAATGTTGTTTAAAGAACTGACAACAGTGCGCAGGGGCGGCATCTAAGTAGATACCGCGATGTCATTCTGGTGATCACAACGCTAGCGACGAAAGCTGAGTCGACCGACGCCACCTACCAACGCGCTGGGGTACTGCTGAAGAAAAATTCTCTGGTTCCAGTCTGACGTCTGGGGGTAATTCTAAGGTGAGGAATCCATAACTAATGTATGTCTCTTATAGATATATCATTACCGAATGTAAGTGACTTGTTAATCATTTATGCCTGGCACCTACTAGTAGATCTAGGGTGCTCCCTAATCAAGGGGGTAAATGTTCCTGGGGCCAACCCTACCCACTTTTTCAGTAATTCCTATTTGTCTTACTGCAAAAAGCCCCAAAATGCTATATGTCGGAGCATTTTCAAGATGACAAAAGTCTTCGGTGACATTGAACTTGGTCACTGAAGGTTGAGTTTGTGTGTGGGATGTCATAGGGAAATTGTCAGTGTCCCAGTTAGCAGCAGTGCCCCAGTGCGTGAGTCGAAACACAAATAAAATAATACGGCCCAGTAAAAGGCAAACCGCCAAGTTGAAAATGTTGATTTCCTGCATTGGGTTTTACCATCAACAAGCTAAAGTCCTGCTTGATCCCCCACATTGGCTTCTAATCATTGGAGCAAATCTGGACACAGTTGGGACAAAGGCCTTTCCTCCACCACAGCAAATCAGGGTATTATCCTAATGTTTCGGGATAAATCCTGGGTTTCAGAGCGGATGGTTTTGAGGCTTCTGGCTGCGTGCATTCTTCCCATCCCAAATGCAAGGTGGCACATGATGGCCTTGCAACGGAACCGTATATTCAGGGAATGCATCTCTGACTCAAGGAAGATCTCAAAGAAATTGGCAAGGGATCTGCAGTGGTGGCTGGCAGATGCAAGCTTGTTCTGCAGCAAGCTACTCTACCTCCACACCCAGAGTTCACGGTGGTGACAGAAGCAGCACTGCTGAGTTGTTGGTCTACCTGGGAGAGGTGGAATTCAGAGGTGTCTGCTCTCCAGCGAAGTGCCAGCTCCATGTTGGTTTTCTGGCATTTCTGGTGATCCATCTGGCCCAAACAGCCTTACTACAAACAATCATAGGACATCAATTCCGATGTGTGGTACTTCAACAAGCAAAGCTGAGTGGAGTCCTTGATCCTGTGTGAAGAGGTGCTACAGCTCTGGAGGTGGCCTGACCAGCAGAACATATTCGTGGTCGAGCCACCTCTCAGGGTCTCTGTATGCCAGATTGGACAAACTTAGCAGGCATCACCTGGCAAACCACACATGACCTCTTCAAGATGGCACAGGGTGCTTTTGTGCACTGGGGCACACCCTATCTAAACCTGTTCGCCACCAGCAATTCTGCACAATGGAGTTTCCTCCAAAGTACTCATTAGGAGACGCATTCCAAATGGAATTAAAGGAGCAAGTTCTGTGCGCATTCCAACTGCAAACTGTGCTTCCTCAATTTCTGAGAAATGTAGAGAGAGGTAGCCTAATTCAATCTCATTGTCTCAGAATAGGCCAGGAAAGTGTGGTACCCAGAGTTCCTGGACATTTTTACTCCGATTAGGCCTTCACTTCAGGAGAACCTATGTCTCAGCAACAGGGAAGGGTCCTCCATCTGAAAAACTCCACAACTTACACCTCCATGTGTAGATATTCAGCACAACAGATTAAATGCATTTGACTTCCTAACCAAGATGGTTGATGTCATGTTTTCAGCCAGATGCACTTCCAAGAAATTGAGCTGCGCTGGGAAAGATGTGTTGCCTTGGGTGGTGCCAGAAACAAAGACCCCTTGCAAGTTTGGCTTTCTGATATTCTTTGGTTTTTTCTTTTGATTGCCTAGTTTGCAGAGTAATAGATTATTTGTCGACACTCGCGGCCTATGTGTGTTTGCCTGATAAACTGTCTTTGTTTAAATCACTGGTCATGATGAAGTTTATAAAAGGTTTGACACACATGTTTCCTCCCAAACCAATAGTTATGCATCAATGGAACAAAGAACATGGTCTTCACATGTCTCAGGTGCAAGCCCTTGAAGCCAATAGAAAGCTGTTCTCAATGACTCTTAACACTGAAAACTGTCTTCCTAATTGCAATAATTTCAGCATTCTGCGTGAGTGAACTGCAGAAGCTTTCAGTTCCACCACACTACACCACCATTTTTTCCAAACAAATTGATGCTGGGGACCCAAGCTGTCTTCTTGCCAAAGGTTGTGACTGTTTTCCACGTGGGCCAATAGATCACTCTATTCGCTTTCTTCTTCCGCTTTCTTCTTTACTCCACCTCACCACTGCATAGAGTAAAAGTGGCTCTGTCAAGCTTGATAGGCATCTGCTATGCACTGCCCAAAAGGCAGCTCCACATAGGCCTGCAGTCTCATTTACCAGGACTAAGGCTACTACAACAGCAATGACGTGAGGGGTGCTTGTTCTAGACTTCTGCCAGGATGTAACATTTGGCATCAGTACATATGTTTCCAAAGGGCCACAGCCTCTGCGGCCATTTCCAGCAGAAAGGTCACTTCACCCGCAGGGTATGCAGCTTGTTACGTCTAAGTCCACTCCTCGGACCCTCCACCTCTGGGAAGATACTACTTAATCTTTTCAAAAGATGAGGAATCTGTGGTTAGAAATATCAATCAAAAGAACTGTACTTTTTTTTTTCTTTTTCTTTTAATATTTTTTCACAGCAAAAAGGCAATATATGACACATTCATAAACTTAAGGCATACTAAGCATACATCACAGCAGGATTGGTAGTTCAACAGTACATACACCACTAGTGGATTGGCATTTTTATTTCTCACCTACTGTGTCAGCGCGCATGCGCTGCTCGCTCTGCGAGTCATATTGTGGTAGAGGAGATTTCAGAAGGGCACTTGAAGCCCCGCCCATTATTTTCTTGGCTGGCGTCATCGTTAATGCTAAACGGTGGCCTCCGATTGAAAATGAGTCTTCTTTGTTACCGCCCTGTCTCCTTTTGGGACTGCCCATCCGGACTGGATCGTTTGCTTAACGGCTGTCGTGAGGCTATTTCTTATCTAAAGGAGGCGTGTAGTGACTGATCATGTTTCCGAAGTCTGTTTTTTTTTTCTCAATGTGATTATGTCTGCCAGTGACAACATTACAAAACAGCATCAAGCACAGTCTACACTGAAATAAAACGTTCATGCTACTGTATTTTTCCTCACCCTAATTCTAATGTTTAGTTTAAACAGATTTCTGTGCTGATATACATACATCATCTCCCCCCTCTGCCTCCAGAGAACACGTGTGCACCATCTCCCCCCTCTGCCAGCCGCCGAGGCTACCTTCAACTCTTCAACCAGTCACTGCTGAACACCAGAGTCCAGCCTTCCTTTGTTGTGTATTGAGGTCTCAAGACGCCCCTTCACGCCCAAGGGGCTCCTATGGCTTGGCCTTGCTGTAGTGGTGTGCTAACAGTAAAAAGGTGTGAGATCACCATTACTGCAGATAGAGGTGTGAGATCACCATCACAGCAGATATTGGTGTGAGATCACCATCACAGCAGATATTGGTGTGAGATCACCATCACTGCAGATATTGGTGTGAGATCACCATCACTGCAGATGTAGGTGTGAGATCACTTTTACATCAGATATAGGTGTGAGAAGTGTGAGAACTCTATCACTGCAGATATAGGTGTGAGATCACCATCACTGCGGATGTAGGTGTGAGATCACTATTACTGCAGATATAGGTGAGAGATCACTATCACTGCAGGTATAGGTGTGAGATCTCTATCACTGCAGATATAAGAATGAGATTATGATCACTGCAGATATAGGTGTGAAATCACCATCACTGCAGATATAGGTGTGAGATCACTATCACTGCATGTATAGGTGTGAGATCACCATTACTTCTGATATAGGTGTGAGATCACTATTACTGCAGATATAGGTGTGAGATCACTGCAAGTATTACTTCAGTTATAGGTGTAGGATCACCATCACTGCAAATATAGGTGAGATCGCCATCACTGCAGATATAGTTGTGAGATCACTGTTACTGCAGATATATGTGTGAGATCACTATCACTGCAGATATAGGTGTGAGGTCACTATTACTGCAGATATAGGTGTGAGGTCACTATTACTGCTGATATAGGTGTGAGATCACCGTTACTGCAGATACAGGTGTGAGGTCACTTTTACTGCAGATATAGCTGTTAGGTCACTATTAGTGCAGATATAGGTGTGAGATCACTGTCACTACAGATATAGGTGTGAGATCACTATCACTGTAGATATAGGTGTGAGACCACCATCCCTGCAGATATTGGTGGGAGATCACCATCACTGCATATATTGGTGTGAGATCACCATCACTGCAGATATTGGTGTGAGATCACCATCACTGCACATATAGATATGAGGTCACTATCACTGCAGATATAGGTGTAAGATCGCTATCACTGTAGATGTTGGCCTGAGATCACCATCACTGCAGATATAGGTGTGAGATTACCATCACTGCAGATATAGGTGTAAGATCACTATCACTGCAGCTATAGGTTTGAGATCACCATCACTGCAGATATAGGTTTGGAATCACCATTACTTCAGATATAGGTGTGAGATCCCTATTATTGCAGATATAGGTGTGAGATCACCATCACTGCAGATATAGGTGTGGAATCGCTATCACTGCAGATATAGGTATGAGATCTTATCACTGTAGATATTGGTGTGAAATCACCATCACTGCAGATATTGGTGTGAGATCAGTATCGCAGTGAATGTAGGTATGAGATTACTATCACTACAGAAATAGGTGTGAGATCTCTATCACTGCAGATATTGGTGTGAGATCAGTATCGCAGTGAATGTAGGTATGAGATTACTATCACTACAGAAATAGGTGTGAGATCTCTATCACTGTAGATATTGGTGTGAGATCACCATTACTGCCGACATAGGTGTGAGATCCCTATCACTGCAGATATAGGTGTGAGATCACATTACTTCAGATATAGGTGTGAGATCATTATCACTGCAGATATATAGAATACCTATTTGTTCGGTATACAAGGCTTTAAGCTATTTGCATTGTAAATGCAATGCCTTTTATTTATGTTTTAAAAACAAAAATAAAAGGCATTGTCATTTACAATGTCAATAGCTCAAACTGGTGTAAATGCGAGACCTATTGCATTGCAAATGCTTGTTTCTTTTTGTTTGTTGTCTTCAAGACAGTCTTTAGAAACCGATTACTTCATAATACACAGTTTCTCCTAAATGCATCTGTCAAGTGTGCACAGATCTAGGAGAACTACATTTAGTATTTAAACAATATTAGTATGTTACAAGGCAGATTTGCTGCAGTGCAATGATGCATCAGTGCACTCTGACTGGGGTGAGGCATTCCCCTAAGATTTTCATTTCCTTAGATTCTTATGTGTTGAGAGTCAGTAGGATTGTCCTGATGGAGCTCTAAAAGTCCCTGAGTCCGGATGAGGGTGGCGTGAAGTTCTACTTGCTCATTACAATAGACCAATAAGTTTATCCATTGTTGATACTTGGGGCATCTCCCCTTGTCCCAGGTACCGGAAACCTGTTTTTTTGCTAGCAATGAACTCCAGATCGAGTGGATCTGCGAACCCCCCAACTTTGCACCCGACGCCCATCGCCAGAGTGGCTCAACTGTCCATTGACTTTTCCCCAGCGATCTGGACCTCGACTCCATCGATGGCGGACTTCTCCTGAATCCCACAAAGTCGCCTGCAGCCCCGACATGAAGCGCCCCCTGACCGCGACCAGCTCCAGTAAAGAAACTCTGACACCAAAAGGCACCCCTGCATCCTCATCCCCCTAACTCCAGGGAGCCAAGCCAACGGTGCCCAGACCTTACTCTGCATCCCAACTTACCTGTCCAGCCGGTGGTCACCTTCATCCAGCCTCTTAGCCTGAGCCTGCTGCCTCTTTGTGCAACGAGATTCCTCAATTGTTTTGCATTGTGCGCCCAATGCTAATTTGCACCTTGCACCTGGCCACCCCTATGCCGCTGGTGGTGTAGTTTTAGTGCCAGCTTCAGGCCCCCCTTTGCTTGTCTTAACTCCCGGGACCTGAGCCCTGAAACCACCGGTACCTACCTGCAATCTGCACCTTGTTCGGTGCACCCAGTCACCATTGACTAACATTGGTCCTAGTGACGTCTGCCCCTGGCCGCCCCAGTGCCGCTGGTGGTGCAGTTACCTACCTTAAACTGATCCTTGCCCAGTGCTCGTCTATACTTCTGAAGATTGGAAGAGTAAGACGTGTACTTACCCGTTAATGCATATAACTGTTTTTCTTCCATGGGATTGCATTTCTCCTATTGCATTTAAACTGTCTATCTCGTACAAGCTGCTATGTTTTACTGTTTTCTGATTGACAATACAAAGGTTTTCTATTACTGTAAAGCATTTTTACTGCCTTGCAAAACGATTCCTATCAAATGTGTGTGTCTTGTAAAGCGCACTGCTGCCCTGAGGCATCGTGGCGCTGTAGACTGCTGGGGAACCTGTCCTGGCTATCCCTGTGAGATGGTCCCTACTGGGTATCTCCAAGGTAAACCAGGCATCCCCGGCGAATGTGGGTGGCCACTGTAGAGATGAGGCAAGCTAATACCCAGAGTTGCCGAGTGTGATCCCTGGTTAGAGTAGGCACCGAGGCGAGAATTATCGAGTCCGCTGACCCTGGTCCACGACCCTGCCGCGTCGGGAATTGAACCCTGGTCCCGGGCCGTTCTCTGCTTCCGGGTCTGCCGCCTCTAACCAGTGAGCCACACCACTCCACTATCACTTCAAAAGTGTTATTCCTAAACTGTTACTTACCTGCAACTGAGTTCCTCTTTGCTCCAATATAAAATAAAACAGTAATAAATCTACTATACAAAACAATTGGTCTTGGATTCAGTTTTGAGTGTGTGTAATCATTTCTTGCCTGAGTGTGTACTACAAATGCTTACCGCAGCCCCTGATAAGCCTTACTGCTCGGCCACACTACCACAAATCGAGCTTTTAGTTTTATCTACCTCTGGGGATCCACTTGCCTCTGCACACATCGAAATCTTTAGCTATGTCTGTTGACACCACAGCGAGTTCTTCGTCACAATCCTCCACCTCATGTAACACATACATCAATCGTCGCGGGCTCATAGAGGTACTGTGACCAGGCATGAATCCGCATTGATCTGCGTATATCAGTCATGTAACGCTGGGCGCAGCCAGAGAGGAAGCACTTTACAAAGTATCTTGATGCCTGTGTGAATCATCGTAAGTGGCCTATGCGTCGAGGGATCTGACGGAACTACTTTGTGCTTCAGCAGCATGGTAATGCTGCCCTCTCTCATAGACTCTGGAAGCCAGCGCCTCTCCTGCGCCTTTAAGTACACCTCCAATAAATTCTGTGTAACCACCGATGAAAGGTCTGGTAGATCTCATCGGGGAAACCATCCCAACCCGGCGCCTTGCACCCTTGCAGTAGCCCTATTGCCATACAAATCTCCTCCAATGTGAGGACTGCATCCAAGTCCTAAGCTTCAAGGTCTCCCAGCCGTGAGGTCTCCCAGCTGTTGTTGCGGCAATGCTTCCAGAAAGGTCTCAACCGGCGTCCTCGAAGAAGTACGCAATGTGTCCACTATGCCTTCTTGTGTGTAAACCTCCTTGCCTTGAAAAGTGCAGAGGTGCAAAATGACAGAGTGTGTGACTTTCCTCCAAAGAAGCCGAACATGGAGGCGCCTGGATCTGCCCCCCTTCCCATGGAGAAGCTGGCGATACAATTGTGAATTACTTTAGCTTATCTCTTACCTCTATGACTGCTCACGAGGGTCGTAACTCCTCCTGGTGCCCCTCCCCGCTGGCCAGTGCTGACAGCTGGGCCCATGCCAGGGCATCCTTCTTCCGAAGCAGCTCAGACTGCAAAGTGCGCCGCACCCTACACGATAGGCCAATACAGTGGCCTTGGAGTATAACCTTCATGGCCTCCCATTCGGTCACCCAAGACAGCATAGTGGTCCATTTAGTGCGATAAGGTCTTTTTATGCCCCAGACAAGGTTTCCCTCACCCTAAGGCCCTGCAAAACCTCAGGGATAGCCTCCACGTTCCTGTTGTTCACCTAAGCCCTGTGTAACACAAGTGGTAACAGTTCCCAAAGTACTGAGATACGCAGCCGGATTATGGTTACAAGTCAAAGCCCTAGTTGGCGACTATAAATGAAAATGAAAGAAAGGCAGAAAGCAAGAATAATAAAAAAGGGAGTGAAAGGGAATGGAAATGTCAAAGTGTACAGGTTGGAATTCAATGAAGCAGGGGAATTTCTCCTTTAGATCTTAGTGCCCTCACACACTCTTGCGAGTGTCATGCTTCATCGTTGGGCGTTGCTCCTTGTGGGGGTGGCGCTGCAGTCCTCCACAGGCCCCTTCGAGAGGGCTCTTTATCGGAGATCTTTTAGGAGACGCCGCAGTTGTGCATGGGGGGGTGTGGGCCTAAAAAAAGGGTGTGTATGTGATCTCTAAAACTGAGGTTTTTACCCTACTGGTACCTAATGAACGAATTTTATTCAGGGTTCCAGGTGGTAAAGGATAAAAATATACAAGTGAAAGTTAAGCACCTCCACGAAACAAATACAAATGGAGGGGGGGTGTAGTGCTCTGCTGCTTCCCTTAGAAATCCATGCGTGTTTGTGATGGTGAAAGTGTGATATGTGAGGTTGACATGTTCGGCGCAGTGTTGGTGCCTAATGGATCCTAGTGCGCTTCTTCAGGACCGTGTAAAGGTAAGTATAAAATGGTAATAAAAATAGGGTTCAGGGACTGCGACACCCTATAACCCTATGGTACCTATATTGAGGTGAAGTAACGCCAGAGTAGTGAAATGGAACATCAACTGTATGTTCCTAAGGCCAACCTGAAAGACAAAAGCAGAGAAAATGCAAGAGAGACAAGTCCAGCGAACATACCGATGTTAATGTTGTCACCAATAGGTGCAACTACAATCCTGGTGCGTGTTCTAGTTTGTGTGGTGGAATGTGCAGGGTGCTGAAGAAAGTGCCCCTGTTATCCCAACTGAAGTGCCTGCTGTGAAACCAGAGCAAAACTGAAGTGGGCTCACATGCACAAGTAAAAACAGAAACAAAAATCAGGGTATTGCTGTCTTGGGGGCGTGACAGACAATACCCCTGCATACACATAGACACATACAAATGGAAACAATTAAAACCAATGTCAATAGTGCCGGATGTTCTAGTCGCTAACTATGGGTGCACGTGATTCCCCAGTAAAGCGCACTCACTCACATACTGAGATACTGGGAAATAGATCCATACCCCTTAGAAAGTCATGGAGTGCCTCTACGGCAGAGTCTGCGGTGTAGACCCTATGGTACCTCAATATAGGTACCATAGGGTTATAGGGTGTCGCCGTCCCTGCACCCTATTTTTATTACCATTTTATACTCCCCTTTACATGGTCCTGAAGAAGCGCACTAAGATCCATTAGGGACCAACACTGCTCGAAACATGTCGACCTCACATATCACACTTTCACCATCACATACACGCATGGATTTCTAAGGGAAGCAGCAGAGCAATACACCCCCCTTCATTTGTATTTGTTTTGTGGAGGTGCTTCACTTCCAGCAGTATATTTTTATCCTTTACCACCTGGACCCCTGAATAAAATTAGTTCATTAGGTACCAGTAGGGTAAAACCCTCTTTTTTAGAATCAATCATTTTTATTAGGCGGATAGGATATCTCGGAACACAGCCCAGCTGCCTACATCAACTTGCCGGCATGGCGACTTTTCACAGTAAAGACACAGGTCTGGGTCTACATCCCGGAGGGGGACCACGCGTAAATGAAGAAGCTCCGTCGCCCCACCTGAGTTGCAACCACCACTTTTATGAAGGAGAAATCAAAAACAAAAAGGAAAAATCAAGGAAACAAGAGCAACAAAACCCCCCCCTTCTGTACCGTTCACCCAACCGAACCACCCCACCACTCACTGACTGCAAATCAATGGCCCTTCAAGCGCCTACAGGTTCTAAAGGAATAAGTTGTAAAATGTGCAGATATTTCGGGCATGTCACTTCCCCGGAAAAAAAAACCTCTTTTTTAGAGATCACATATACCCCTTTTTTTTAGGCCCACACACCCCCATGCACAACTGCGGCGTCTCCTAAAAGATCTCCGATAAAGAGCCCTCTCGATGGGGCCTGTGGAGGACTGCAGCGCCACCCCCACGAGAAGCAATGTCCAATGATGAAGCATGACACTTGCAAGAGTGTGTGAAGGCACTAAGATCTAAAGTAGAAATTCCCCTACTTCATTGGATATTTTGGATATTTGGAGGGGTATTTATAGAGCGCAGCGTTCGCTCCGGAAGGAGCATCATGGCGCTGAAAGTCCTTGAAACCAGGTCACAGGGTGGTAGGGGGGAGGCTAGATGGAAGCTTTTGTCCAATCGTCGGAAAGATTGAAAATCCATGTTTTGAGAAGTTTTCTGAAAGGCTTCTCAAGTGTCTGAAGTCTTAGGTGTCTGGGCATACTGTTCCAGGCTCTGATAGCCAGGGTGCTTAGGGTTTTTCCGCCTTTAGACTTCAGGTTGAATTTGGTGGAGGTCATGAAATTTTCTTGTGAAGATCGGAGGGAGCGACTGGGGTTGTAGTGTGGGAAGCGTCTGGTAAGGTAGATGGGACCTGTTTTGTTAAAGGCTCGAAAGGCAACAGTGAGAATCTTGAAGAGTATTCTCTTGTGCAGGGGAAGCCAATGTAAGGTCTTTAGGGCTTCGGAGATTGAGGATCTACGAGGTAATTTTAGGACAAGGCGGGCGGCAGTGTGTAAAACACTTTGAAGTTTGGAGAGGGTGGACTTCTTGGTACCTGCCAGGAGACCGTTACAGTAGTCTACACGCGAGAGAATGAGGGCTACTGTTACAGTTTTTCTAGACTCTAGGGGGAGGAAGTCGAAGAACTTTCTCAGGGATTTGATTATGCCGAAGCATTTGCCTGCTACGGTCGTGGCATGATGATCAAATGAAAGATCAGAGTCAAAAAGGTGGGGATGGAGTATGTTGTGGGTTTCCAGAAAGGTTTTAAGTTCTTTGTGGACTAGCTGTTCTGTTATTTTACCCAGAGCGGGGAGAAGGGTGATGGGACGAAGATTGGTCAAGTCCACTGGGGATTTGTTAGCTTTTTTCATAAGTGGTTTGACAACACCCTTTTTCCATGAGCGAGGAACTGAACCAGAACTTAGAGACAGGTTGATAATGTCATTGACGATAGGGTTAATCTCATCAATGATTAGATGGAGAATCTTAGGGGGGCAGGGGTCGGAGGGGGAGCCGGATTTGCAGGAAAGAATCGCTTCTCTGGTTTGAGCCAGAGTGACCGGGGTGAAGTTTTTGAGACTGTTAGTAGTCACGCAAGGTTGATCGGGATGGGGGAGTTTATGGGTGGTAGGGGGAGGGGGGAAGTTTTTTTGAATGGAGGTAATTTTATCGTCAAAGTATTCTGAGATCTTGTCGCATAGCTCTTGGGATGGTGGGATTTCGGTTTGGAGAGCTTTGGGATGGGTGAAGGTCTTTACTATTGTAAATAAAGTTTTTTGCTTTTGGCTGGCTTCTTTAATGGCATTTATGTAGAATGTTCTTTTGGCCGATTTAATGGCGGAGAGATAGTTTTTTCTCTGAAGTATGTAGGTGCTTCGGTCGTCATTGTCGTAGGTTCGACGCCATTTACGTTCCGCTTTCCTGCAGAGTAGATGTGCGGAGGCTAAGTCAGGTGTAAACCAGGGAGCTTTGTTTTTATTTTTCTCCGGGGTTCTATCCTGATGATTGGAGGGGCTCCGTTTAGCAATTTCTTGTGAGAGCCAGTTATGGAGGCGGTCTGCGTCCCTGTCGATGTTACCGGATAGAGAGGGACAGTTGGTTTGGGAAAAGGGATTGAGAATGAGATTATTCTGGACCGTTTTCCAGTTGGTAGAGTGACGATGAGAAATGCGTTTATTGATGTTTGGAGGGTGGCAGCTAGAGATGTGGAAGGGGATCAGGCAATGATCAGTCCATTTCTGGGGTAAGGGGGGAAGGGTGGTGAGAGAAGGGAAATTGGAGCAAACACCATCTAGGGTGTGACCAAGTGAATGTGTCGGTAACGTGACACTTTGTTGTAGGTTGAAAATTTCAAGTGTCTGAAGAAAATTTCTTGTTTGAGAGTCGGCGGAGGTCTCAAGGTGCAAATTAAAATCTCCTAGAAAGGTAAAGTGTGGGTAACGGAGTAGGAAGTGTCCCAGAGCGTCATTGAGAGAGTCGAGGAATTTAGAAGCATTGCCGGGTGCGCGGTATATCAGGCCACCTGAGAGGGAAAGGGATTGGCTGAGTTTGATGGAAAAGCCCATTCCCTTTGCGTCGATGAGAGGGTCAAGGCAGAAGGTGTGACAATGAAAGGTGTTCTTCAGAATAATTGCAACACCTCCTCCTCTACCTTTCTGTCTGTCCTGTCTGTAGAAAGAGCAACCCTGGGGAAGGGCTACGGCTATGTCGGGGTTACTGTCCTCGGTGAGCCAAGTTTCGGTGATCATGAGGCAGTCAAGGTCATAGTCTATGATGAGGTCATGAATGTCTTGACTATGTTTGCACATCGACCGGGCATTTATCAGGCCACCTGTGAAGAATGGTCGTTGGTGCTTGGGGGGGGGTGGGCTGGTCATGGTCGAAAGTGAGTGACCAGCGGCATTTAGTGCAGCTGGCAGAACCGACTACTTTTGACAGGTCAAGCTTGCAGGAGCAGCAGGGACTGCCTCTGAGTCGGAGGAGGTAGTTAGGTGCATACCTCATACTTGGAGAGATTAGGGCATGGGTTCCTGCGCCTGGCGCGGTCTTGGCGCAGACGGGCGCAGACGGGCTTGCCTTAGGCGCGCCTTCGGCGCGCCTTCGGCGCGCAAACGGCGCCCCCGCTGCGCTCGTCCGCTGCGCGTCCTATGCATGCACATTTGTAAGAAAAGGAAGGGGGCGTGGCCTCAAAAGGGGGCGGAGTCAGCGCGCACGCCTGTGGTGATGGCGGCTGCAGGCAAAGAACTAGGAAGGGCGCGAACAGCTATTGTGATCAGCTGTGCGCTAAGATAAATGCGAGCGCTGAGGTGTGCTTTGGATTTTAAAAGCAAGAGAATAGTGACACCACACAAGGAGCAAGAAAGCAGTGAAATGTACAAATTTTTAAAAACAATAGAGTACCTCCAGCTCCCGGCTTCCGCCTCAGGACTGGGTCAAGGGTTTACTAGTTGCTGCTAGGAATCAGCGGGTTAAGTACGGCGGTCAGGGG
Organism: Lissotriton vulgaris; assembly: GCF_964263255.1. Taxonomy (NCBI): domain Eukaryota; kingdom Metazoa; phylum Chordata; class Amphibia; order Caudata; family Salamandridae; genus Lissotriton; species Lissotriton vulgaris. The sequence continues at coordinate 703,469,277 of NC_141689.1, forward strand.
GCGTGGCCTCAAAAGGGGGCGGAGTCAGCACGCACGCCGGTGGTGATGGCGGCTGCAGGCAAAGAACTAGGAAGGGCGCGAACAGCTATTGTGATCAGCTGTGCGCTAAGGTAAATGCGAGCGCTGAGGTGTGCTTTGGATTTTAAAAAGCAAGAGAATAGTGACACCACACAAGGAGCAAGAAAGCAGTGAAATGTACAAATTTTTAATGAATCCCAACCTGTACACTTAAAGACATTTCCATTCCCTTTCACTCCCCTTTTGTATTATTCTTGCTTTCTGTCTTTCTATCATTTTCATTTATAGTCGCCAACTAGGGCTTTGACTTGCAGCCATAATCCGGCTGCGTATCTCAGTACTTTGAGAACTGTTTTTTTTAAAAAAAATTATTTTTATTTTATTAAAGCAAAACAAAAAGGAACTTATACACAAGGCAATAAGACAATACATTCGGACATGTATTCAAGAAGGAGGGCAACTGCAGTATAGTAGAACACAGACATCATTGCTGCAAAAAAGGGGGGGGCAGTGAGGAAACAGAATCAGTAATCATAAAAGCTATACAAGACTTGAAATGCCGGATCAGGGGGAAAGGGGAACCTCCGGGGTCTCCACGAATGGAGAGGTGCATACATTTCCACGGTAGGTGTTCCACTGGCTCCAAATTCTATTCCATTTCCTGGGTCTACCCCGTGCCACATACACGTCTTCTTCCGGGAACATACACCAGTCCATGTTCTCCTTCCATGCCAAAACCGTGGGCGGCCGATGGGAACCCCATAACTGTGCGATGTCTCTCTTAGCAATCATATTCCCAAGGGTCGCCCACTGCGTCTGTGCCACAGTATAGTCATTCGGTTCCCAGACATTCAAGAGGCAACGCCTAGCTTCAGGCAATAACACCACCCCCGTAACTCTTTCCATCACAGCATGTACACGCTTCCAGAACACCACCACCCCAGGACACTCCCAAATTATATGGAGGAAGGTTTCGACCAGTCCACAACCACGCCTACATAACCCATCCGCTGAATAACCCATATGAATCAAGCGCGGGCCAGTGACATATATCCGATGTAGGATTTTAAGTTGAACGAGTCGGAGACGGGCCGGAATCGCAACCTCCTTAGGCGAGGATAGCGCCGACTGCCAGTCCTCGTCGTCCAACTCCAAACCGTTGCTGGTCCAAACCTCCCTGAGCCCGACCAGTAGATCCGTTCGATTATTAATCAATTTCTTATATATCAAAGAAATAGTGCTGTCGGGCACGTAGCCGTCAAGCACCTGATCTTCTAGTGGGGAGGATTCGGGGATGTCAGCACCCCAGGAAAAACCGAACTCAATGCGTGGGTAATCTGTGCATAACGGAAGAATTTCCTATCGCTCAGCTCATATTCTACCTTCAGTGCCTCGAAGGTCTTGATTTTACCCTTGACCCACAGATCTCTCACCCTACTAATACCAATCATATCCCACTTTTCAAATCCTTTAGTCCTCCACAGACAACCCAGTCTTTCAGACGCGTAAAGCGGAGTCGCACGGGTCAGTCGATCCCTACATCCCGTCGCCGGATTCGCATCATGCCACACTCCCTTCCCGCTGCTTTGGAATAAAGGGCCCTGTTATAGTCCCCACCCGGTAACAAGTACTTATCCATGTCGAATGCAGGGTTAGAGGCTGGTCCATACATTTCATGGTTAATCGCTCCCAACTGAGAGGCCCAATAATATTGCCTGATATCCGGAAGTGTTATACCTCCATCATATCAGGGAAGTGTGAGCTTGGCGAGGGCAATACGCGATCGTCCATCCCAGATCAATCGTCTCTGCAGACTCTCCACCTCCCGAAAATAACTCGCCGGGACAACATCAAACGTATTCTGGAGCGCGTATAGAAATAGCGGTAAGAAGATCATTTTAAAAAGAGCTGCGCGCCCTAGTGGTGAAAGTGGTAGCCTGAGCCAGCCTGCAACATCAGATTTTAACCTCTGAAGAGGAGGGAGCAAATTACGATCGTAACGAGCCGCAGGATCTAAAGTTATGAAGATCCCTAAGTACTTAAATCCTGTCTGCGACACCTGGATGGGACAATCGTGCGGCAAAGGGGGGGGTATCACCTGATAGCACATACACACAGGACTTGGTCCAATTGATTACAAGGCCAGAGTTCCTTTCAAACGAGGTGAGCACATCAAACAGTACATTCAACGACTTACGAGGGGACGTGAGGTACAATAAAATGTCGTCTGCATAGAGCGATATGCTATCCTCTAATTCCGGGGCCCACTGAATACCCTTCATCGAAGGCTCCCATCGCAGCCAGGCAGCCAGAGGCTCCAGGGCAAGGGCGAAAAGAAGTGGGGACAACAGACAGCCCTGCCGCGTACCCCTCCCAAGAATAAAAGGCTTAGACACTCGACCATTCACTACCACCTGCGCCATTGGCTCCTCATACAAAAGTTTCATCCAGCCAATGAAACCAGGACCAAAACCAAATTTCGCAAGAGCGGCCCAGAGGTACGGCCAAGGAAGCCAAAATGGCCGGCTCACGCAGTGACAACGCCCTCGCGAGAACACCGTGCAAGCACCTCAGGTTAAGTGCTGTATTGCGGTGTGGGATGAAACCGGACTGATCCAGGTGAATCAAGTCACTAATTACTTTTATCAAGCGGTTTGCCAGCAACTTAGCGAGAATCTTTGGTTTGGCGTTTGAGAGCGAAATGGGCCTGTAGGACGCACAGCGATCCCGCGGTTTCCCCTCCTTGTGAATCACCACAATGGTAGCAAGACGCTGATCACGAGGAAGGGAGCCGATGTCTCGCGACTCAAGGAACATATCCCGGAGATACGGCGCCATTTTGTCAGGACGCAACTTGTAGAGTTCAATGGGAAGACCATTAGGGCCCATAGCTTTGCCTGAGGCCACAGAGCGAATAGCGAGGGCCACCTCGTCAGCTGAGAATGCAGCGTCCATTAGGTCCCTATCTGAATCAGACAGGCGAGGCAATGCAATGTCACGCAGCAACATGTGGGAGTCTTCCTCCGGTCTATCGGAGACTGGGGAATACACATTTCGGAAATGTTCCGCGAAACACTCGACGATCTCATTCGGGTCAGTAACACACACTCCATCAAGTTTCTCAATCACAGGAACCACACGACTCGCCTTCTCCTTTTTATCCAGCCAAGCAATCAGTTTCCCTGCCTTATCTCCCACATCATACAGTCTGCCCTGCATCTCTCTACTCATGAGTTTAGCTGCATCTGTCACCAGGGCACGATAATCCAGTTGTTTGAGGCTAAGGGCATGAAGCTGGTTACGAGCCACACCTTGTTCCAAATCCCTTTCTAGCTCACTTATTTCAGTTTCTAAACGGGCTACCTCCTCATTTTTGCTGTTCTTAGCGCCAGCGATTAACAATAATGCCTGTCCTCGGATGACCTTCTTAAATGCCTCCCACAGAGACACAGAAGAGGACACAGACCCCTCGTTCTCAGCAAAGTACTGATCCAGGGATTTAATCAACTCAGCACGAGTATTAGGGTTGCGAAGATACCAGGGATTAATCGGGGCAACCCGTCCCTCGACACCCATACTAGTGCTGATCTGGAGCCACAGTGTGGAGTGATCTGATACACCTCGGGCCAGATGCCTAATTTCCCTGACAGAGGAGGCCTGCTCCGCCGGCATCAAAACATAGTCAAGTCTAGAGAGACTACCGTGGGCCCCAGAGTGAAAGGTGTATTGTACCTGCCCCGGATGCATCAACCTCAAACAATCTACCAAACCCAGTGTCTCCAAAAACCCGCTTAACCAAGACTGTGACCTAGTGAGGTCTCTTGGGGGGTAGAGATCTACGCTACCGGAGACAACCGAGTTGAAATCTCAGCCCATCACCAGGATACCTTCCGGAAGCCCCAGTACCACACGCCCAAGATCTGCAAAAGTCGAGGTCTGTGGACCAGGCGGACATATACAGAAATCAGCTAAACAGTCCTCCCCTCCCACCTCCCTGTGAGAGCAGCGTAGCGCCCCCTGTCATCAAGGATCATGTTATCTATTTCCAAGGGGAGAGAGTTCTTGACTAGGATACCCGCGCCCCTAGAACCAGTAGTGAACCCAGAGTGTACAGCAAGACGATATCCTCGTCGATTCATGGCGTGACAAGTGTTTCCAATCAAGTGCGTCTTCTGCAACAACACAACATCATGGTAGAGGCGTCTTAGCAGTTGCAACACTACTCCCCGCTTTATCCTATCCCCCAACCCATTGCCATTCCAACACAGTAGTTTCAACCCACTACCCCGGAAATTAATGCAGAATCCACCCCATAGCGAACACAGTACCCAGATCCAGGAATCAAACAATACATTGCCTTGAGAAAAAATAAAACATACCCAAACTCCCCCCTCCACCCCCCCAACATGACCCAGTTACAATACCCCCACCCTGCACCCCTGCGTTAGACTCAAAAGCCACCCCAACTTGCAGTGTGCCTAACATTAAACTAGTCTACAAAAAGAAACCCAGAGGAGGAAAGAGTCCCACTCCCCCGCCACCCTCGGGTATGCCGTCATAAATCACATAAGTTGAAAGACATCAAACCGAGCTGTATGGTTTGTTAATTGTTCGAAGATCAGGAACCACATTGTCATTGTCATTCTTGCTCCGGCACACCACCCTCCGCTCCACCTGAGTGTTCCGTTCGATCGCTCCGCATTGGTAATGTATCCAGCCAGTCGCTCACTCTTTCGGGACGATCAAAGAAAAACGTCCGGTCCTCATATTTGATGCGGAGCCTGGTTGAAAATAGCATCGCGTATTTCAAGTGCATGTCTCTCAACCGTCTCTTCACCCCCTGAAACCCCATCCTCTGCCTCTGAACGAACTGGGTAAAGTCCGGGTAAAAGCTCACCGTTGTGTTTTCAAAATTCACGGGGCTGCCCACCCGCGATGCCTGCAGGATAGTGTCTCTGTCTCTAAAGTTGAAAATTCTGGCAATAATCGGCCTCGGGGGGCACCCGGCTTCAGCTTCCCACCCGTCTCTCGTTGCGCACGTTCCACAGCAAAGAATTTACTTAGGCTTTTGGGGGCGAGATAATTTAGGATGAGATCCTTCACAAGGAGATCTGCAGCGGGATTCTACGATTTTTCAGGGACCCCAATAATACGTACATTATTGCGTCTGGCCCTATTTTCATAATCCTCTAGTTGACGAGCCATGAGATCATTGGAGGATCGCAGATTGCCGACCTCCGTCTGTAAGTCGGACACATCGGTCGTGAGGCTGGAGGTCTTCCGATCTAAGGAATTGACCTTCCCATTAGTCTTTGATCAGTCCGCTTTAATCAAATTGACGTCAATGGCTACGGTATCGAGCTTAAGGGCGAGAGCCTCATATTGCTGGCCAATGGCAGTCTTAATACCAGCAATGGCGCCCATGACATCCTGCAGAGTCAACTCGATCGACGCAGCCGGGTCTTCCTTTGCCTCTTCCAGGGCTCTATTCGTACCACCGGGGGACCCCTTGGGATGGGTATATCGATCCATGACATTCGTTTGAATAGTCCCCCGAAGAGGCGTCTTGGTTTTTCGCTTCTCATTGTCAGGCCTGCCCGCCATGTTGGGCGATGTGCCCCCGAGGGGCCTGTGAGACCTGGTGGAAATGGCCCTTCGCGGTCAACCCACCGAAGTCTTCAGAAGCAGGCGCCAGCAGTTCAGCACACAGATGGTCGCGACCGTTGGCACACAGTGGATTCACAGAGTTCGGCTAGGTCTCGGGCAACCAGATCGATCTTGAGATAGGATAAGGCCGAAGACCCAAAAGAGAAATCGAAAGTTAACTCCAAGGCAATGAGCAGATCCCCGAGGGCCGTTGTTGTTCAACTACTGCCTGGGCGTCTGAACGACTTGAGCCCCAGGCGTCGCCATGGGATGGGCCTCGAAAGTTCAAGTTGTTGTAGTTGCGTTTCCCGAAGTCCGAATCAATTTTTGAAAGCAGCTAATCTATCAGCTGAGCTTCATCTCCAAAAACCCGTCTTCGTAATCAGGATACGGTTCAGGATATATGCGGGAGGCGGCAAGGGTCTCGGGAGCCCTGTGCTCACGCCGCCATCACAGATGCGCGCGAAGCTCCTCCCTTTGGGAACTGTTACCACTTGTGTTACATACGTGTTCTTGGGAGCATTGGGACTGGACCCGCCTTTTCCAAAAACGCTCCCGGTCCCCCCCTTGTATGTTTGAAGTTCACCTAACCCCCCCCCCCCATGCAAATTCACAGTAATCTGGTGCATGGTCCTACAAGTAGCGGGTGGGATGAAATACCGCTATAACATCAGGACCCAGCAAAGCCGCCATAAGAATGTGTTCAGGACGCATTATTCTAATGTTACTAAAAAGAGTTTGTTTGGACAGTTATACATTTTTATCGGTAAAGCCAATCCCCAACCACTGGAGTATTCTTTAAATACTGAGTTTGTGCTTCTACAAACCAAACCCCCATAAAATACATTACCTACATCCTCATTGGCTCATGTGACATTCCCCGTAAACTGATTTAGTGTCTCTGTATAATGTGTGCTGTTATGTAAAGTACTGTGACACCCTACGCTAATATGAGTAGCCCTATACAACGAATGGAATAGATATGAGAGAGGGGCAACGGAGAGATGAGGGGCACTAGTGGAGTGTGGCAGTGAGGGAATCCCAGGAAGAGGTCATGGGGTGAAGGGGAGCTACGGAGAGATGAAGGGAGCTGGTGCGGGTGGCAGTGAGGGAGTCAGAGGAGGTGGTCACGGGGTGGGGGGGAACTATAGAGGGATGAGGGGCATTAGTGGAGAGTGGCAGTGAGGGAAGCCGAGGAGGAGGTCACAGGGTGGCGGGGAACTATATAGAAATGAGGGGCACTAGTGGAGGGTGGCAGTGAGGGAAGCTGAGGAGGAGGTTATGGGGTGGGGGGAACTCCAGAGAGATGAGGGTCTCTATCGGAGGGTGGCAGTGAGGGAGTATGAGGAGGAGGTCACAGTGTGGGGGGGAGCTACGGAGAGATGAAGGGCGCTGGTGGAGGGTGGCAGTGAGGGAATCTGAGGAGGAGGTCATGGGGTTGGGGGCTATAGAGAAATGAGGGGCACTAATGGAGGGTGGCAGTGAGGGAGTCCGAGGAGGAGGTCACAGGGTGGGGGGAACAACGGAGAGATGAGGGGCGCTGGTGGAGGGTGGCAGTTGGGGAATGTGAGGAGGTCATTGGGTGGGGGCTATGGAGAAATGAGGGGAGGTCATGGGGTGGGGGAAACTACAGAGCGATGAGGAGCGCTGGTGGAGGGAGCAGTGAGGGAGTTTGAGGAGGAGGTCAAGGGGTGTGGGGGAGCTACAGAGAAATGAGGGGCAATGGTGGTGGGTGGTGGTTAAGCTATCTACAGAGAAGGAGGTCAAAAAAGAGGTCAAAAACACATTTGCACCAGCACTAAAGCCGGCCCTGTCATGGCCTTTCTGTTTGTGTTTATTTAATTAACAGTCTGGTGATTAGGACAACTGTGGAGCATACTTTAACATGCATGCTAATTACATTTACTGCTATATTCAATGTTTCAAGTTTGAAGGAGATTTTACTATTGTTTTTACTGGGAATAATGAAAGTGGAACTGAATGGTGGCTGATATGGGGCTGGGGCCTATGAGATAAGGTGTAATGGAGAGGGGTGGTAGAAAAATGGATAATCAAGCCTGTAAGGGAGTGCGCTGCAGAGTCAGGAGTCAGGCGGAGGTAGTAATGTAGAGGGATTCTCCCTGAAGGCTCACACAGAGGGAGCCCTCGTAGAGTCACTTGCTAGATACTCCCACCTTAGAAACCTCCTTTTCCCATCAAAGGGACATTACATGGAAGATAAGTACTTTTTTAGGGTGATTACATTTAGAAATAGCCTTAGAAAAGAGTGCGCTTTACTGTACCTTGCAAGACTAAGGAGAGATAAAAGGAGGACCCAGAAGCAGGCCTGGCTAGATATATAAGCGATAAATCAGGCTAGCAGTGGCCCACCCGAATGTACCCTTAGCCCACCCAAACAAAAATTCCTGGAGCTGGGCCTGGCCGTACTGCTCCTAACATCATTGTTGTTGGGCCATTTCTCCAACCCCCGGACTCTCATCCCCTACAGTCTGCTCAAGCACCACGGCCCTCTCTGGCCCTGATCCTGTTGGGGCGGGCCACTTCATCCTCGCAGGCAGTGCTATAGGGGTACTCACTGGCCCCAGGGCAGGCAGCCCTGACAAGCTGCCTGCAGCCTTTTCCAGCCGTATGTCTTTGGGGCTGGTAGCACCTCCCCTGCAGTCATTCACCGGCCATGGGGTTAAGCCACTCTCCTGGGACTCCACTCTCCGCCATATAGGTCGCTGAGCCCCTCCGCGGCTGGCGGGTAGAACTCTGCAGCTCAAAGATGCCGCCACGCCCAGCAGGCTGCAACCAGCACCCTCTGAACAGTCGCGGCCTGGGGCTCAAATTAACACCAAACGGCGACCAGGTGGTGGTGTTAAACTCAAAACAGCATGCAGTCGCAGCCCGCATGATTGCGGGGAAACAGGATTATGAAGGATTTTAAAATCCGGGATCTGGAGCTCTCTGAAGGCACGTGCGATTAGCCACTTGGCTAGCCACACCAGCCAGTGGAAAGGGAAATTAATTTATGTTTTTCCTCCAATGCCACTGGCTCTCAGAATTGTTTCAAGATCAAGAGAAAGTCATTCACAGTAATTATAATCACACCAGCATAGTCGAAGAAATTGTGTGTTTGGGAGCAATTAAAGATGTCCTTACAAACTCCAGTGCAGTTCAAGCGGGGTGCTCTTTTGCTGATTCGTCAGAAGTCCTGGATATACAGCATCACGCCCCACTCTCCCTACAGGTAACAGGACCTCGAATTTAGAACTTTGAACTTTCCTGATTTTCTTAAAGTACTGCAGGCCTAAGGGCATGAACAACTCTTAATTCATTTAATATGAGGTGGAAAATAGTTTTACTTTGAACTTAATCCAAAATTCAGGTTTCGTTGAAAATGTCTTCTCATCATTTTCTGACTCATCTTTGGTACCTAACACAAGAGGGTTGGATGAGATACTCTTCCATGGAAGTTAATGTAGCTGCAATTTCGCTGTTCTTAAGGACAGCTGCTTGACCATCTTTAGTCTTCGAAAGAACATTCAAGGAGTTTATGAGGCGTTTGGTTTGAACATTTCCCACAGAGGCGAAGATGTCTCCAACTTGGGAGCTGAACACAGCATAACCTGCATTGTTCCAAGGCAAACATTCTTTATTGTTTTGTTTAGTTAAAACCATAACAATTTAGTCATAAAACTAATTACGTTTGTTATAAAATGATACACAATAAAAAACAAATGATTTTCAGCAGTGCAATTATTACGCAGCTCGTTTTACATGTTAAAACATTGAGAGTATCAGACTGGACTATTTTGCCTTTCCCCTCAGTCACTTATACTGAATAAACATTACAGTGACACAGTAAACTGAAAGCTGAGCAATAAATAGTCCATTTTGTGAATCTTGATGTCTTTGATGCAGTCCGTCCTCTAGTTTTTTCCGTACAAGGTTAAAAATGTTACTAGGTTCATGGGCGTCCGCAGACATTTTTCCAGGGGGGGGCAAAATGTTAACATCATCACCAACCTCCAACATGATGTGTGCCAGGTGAGGCACAAGAAACACTGGGGCGAGGAACTGGGATAGACTCAATTAAATGCCAGGAATCCAGGACATATGACTGACCCTGCTACAGGCCAACAAACACCACCTGTAGGGAAAACGCTAAACTTTCTGACAAGGTGCTCTGTCTGCTAGGTGTGCAGACTTCCGGGTCCTCGATCCAACACCAATCAAGGCTGTCTTCAGCACGATACAATTTTTAGCAGAATACTTTAAAACAGCCTATGATTAAAGCATCAGATTGAATATACTGTATGCACAGTGTATGTTAGGGATTATTTGTAGCACACATATTTACCAATATTGGCTTCTTGGTGCTAGAATTCATGATAACTTTTATCCAAAGTTAAAGCACAACGTCAAAGTTAGTAATAAATAATGCAGCAATCACACCCTCTCGTGATTTGCCAGTGGGTGCTCCCTTTACTAGAATTCCCCGGGCATTGCTAAATTTTACACACATTCAATTAATTTATACAAAATAAAATGTATAGGTCCAAATGTTAGCTATATTTTTGAAAAGAAACTTAGAGTCCCTGTACATGTAGTCAATGTCAAACTGACATCATGCCCACGTTTAGGGATACAATAATGGCCAGCTCCCTTATGCGGAAGCCTAGCCCCATAAATGTGTGGCACATGCGGCGCCCGCAGCAGCGGCACATCACAGGTCCAGGGATGCTTACACAGTGGTCAAAAGGGGGGAACAAAAGTAGGGGAACAGTGGGCGGAGAATCAGAGGGCGGGAATAACCCAAGGATTGGATCTGTGGGTGGAGCCAGAGGTGTGGCTAGAATGCGCAGACATCCCAATTTTTAGTATTTGCTTGGCATTTCACTGCCCAGTTTAATCAACCAATGGATACACATGATTATTTAAGGTTATAATGAGTTATTAACATTACAATATATTCACAAAGTGGGATATGCTTCTAATCACAGAATGTACCAAATACGATAAAATGTGGAAACACAAGCCATTTGTCTCCGAGCCATGGAGTTTCTGTCATCAGCACTACTCCCTTTTTCCACAACAGCAGTTCAAACATGAATGGCAAAATATCCTAGTTTGCAAATGTTTTCTCTAAAATTATGGCTCTGCCATATTTGCCTCATAATACAAGATCTGCTGCAACTAATAAATTGTTTGTAGCTCAAACACATCAAATGTTAATATAAAATGTGACTTGTGTTGCTGCGGAGTGGATGGCCTATTGTAAAGGTTGACTGGTTACCTTTCTCACTGCTGCATTTGTATGTTACACTGGTACTAATAAGGTAAAATCTTTCCAGAGACTGTTAGCATGTGTACACACGTCAAAATAATAAAATATCTGAAAATATACTGCATTACGCTGCAGCCTTTTTTTTAATGCATAATTTAGTCAACACTACGGCATAATGTTGTCATCCTTTGCTGCATAATTAATTCCAGTGGCCCCACAGCAGGCAGCACATGTTAAAAGTGCTTGTGAATGAAGCTGGGTGGCTGTAAGTTTGCGAACTTAGTTTGGTGTGCGTGCAAGTCCTGCATTGCCAATCCCTGATGAGTTGCAGCTACTACTGCTGAAACAAGGCCAATGGAGGTACCTTTGGGTGAGGCAGACTGGCCTCAAGGGCAGGGCCAGCCATAGCACTGGTGGTGTCCTGTGCATTAATGTTTGTTAGTGCCCCCCAATGACCACCTCTGCCATGGATTCCCTCACTACCACCCTTTAACTGTGCCCCCCAAGTCTCCATAACCACTCTCTCTCAGATGCATTTAATTTGATTTACAGCGCCACTCATACCATTGTAGGGTGTCAGAGCACTTTACATCACACACATTACACAGAGACAATCAATATGTGTGTAAATCACTGTATAGAAAATGTTACAAAAAACTAAGGACTACAAGGTGTAGGAGTCACATGACAAACGTACTAGTAGCCGGTATAGTTTTATAGTGATTGGTCTGGAGAAACACAATACCCGAAATTTAAAACGTAATACCATGGTTGGGGGTTCTCCTTAATAATCAGAATTGATTTCTGTCCAAAAGAACACTTTTTGGGACATTAGGATAATCAAAGACTGGGGGGGGGGGGGCGTGGAACATAACTCTCTAATTTATACCTTGCAGTTTGTATGCAGCTCTTAGATGACAGACAGTTAGTAGCTCACTGTTCTAAGTTAAGATTTTAACTTATAAACTGCAAGTAATAAAAGGATCTCTCTGACAAAAGCAGTAGCCCACTGACCTATTTACATTATGCGCACTTTGTGATCTGCATGGCGCATGTTCTTTGCAGCCGGTACATTAACCCTCTGAGCTACCTTTCCATGAGTCAAAACTTCCACTAGACAAAATTCTGATCTCTCTCTCTCTCTAGGAAGAACATTAATCACCAGAGTCATCATGACATTTTTATTGTTGCCGAAAATTGCTGGAAGCCAGGAAGGAGGCAGCAAGCGTTTTTAAAACCATAATATACTTGCAAACATGATGCCTTCACCAAAAGTCAGCACCCGGTGTGGTCACACTGGTTGCACCGCCCTAGAGCTGGCCCTTCTCAAGGGTCCTGTGACCTCAGTGACTGTTGTTCTCGGGTGTGCTGCTTCATAGGCCTGCCCGCAAGACTGGAGGTGAACTTCAGTATGGATAGTGGGGGACAAGCCTTGAAAGTTAACCTACACTTGTCATGCTTGGGCCCACCTGCTGGTACGAAGACACCAGGACTACTAAGGTGTTGTGAAGCCTTCTAAGGTCTAGCATGTGATTGTGCTCTCGCAGGAGAGTGGACTTGTTATTAAGGCTGAACCTAGTTCCCAGTTCCAAATTCAGCAGCTCTGACCATAGTGCCACATGCTCTCCTCCACTGAGAATAACTCCCACTGTTTTCAACTACAACCCAATTGTTGCCCGCTATAAACACCTGGATGCGCAATTTAAATTACGCTCTAGACAAGAGCAATATGCGGCCTACAAAAAAAAGTAACATCATCCTGGAAGAAGCAAACACTTATAGGGAATGCAAAATTTAGCAAACCATGGGAAATGTAAGCAGGAACAACATGGTTACCTTAATGCTTTTACACTCACTATTCAGAAATCAGTGAGTGCTTTTGCCTGAAAAGTCAAGAACACAACTACAGGGCCCTGAATGGACCCATTTCAATGGCTGTTGGTTATATCTTTACAAAACATAAGCAGTATGGTAAAAAGACCACATCCCTGGACGCAGAGCCGCAGTACACATTTTGTTTTCCAATTCACACATTGCAGTACCTCCAGGATTGGTGCACTAGTTGCAAGCCAAGGAAAAACAAAGTCAAGAAAACAAAAATAGCGCTTCACTGGCAAACTCTGTAAAAGTGGCGCTAATGTGTTTCAGTGTGAATAAAATCAGTTTGGCCAGTTTGCTACCACTCTGTCTTACTTCATTTAGTTATTTATCTTTTTTTCACATTTTTAGGCTTTTATTCCCAATGCTGCACTTTGGAATGAAAATGTCGGAAAAATTTGCAGCAAAAGCGTCTTTCTTTTTGGATCCATTTCACAGGGAAGCAAATAAAAGAAAGGAGAGGAAAGAGAGTGAGGACCCAGTCTTGAAGTCACGGTCTTCATGGGCGTCTGCAGGGGGGGCAAGGAGGGTCGCTCCAGGGGGGGGCAAGCGCCCCTCCTTGCCCCCCCTGCGGACGCCCATGACTAGGTTACAGTTGAGCTGAGTATCGTTTGAATCGAGACATTTTAGAATTGCCGATCTACAGGTGCAAATGCCCCTTGCGTTGAATAGTTTTTCCCATTAGCTGTAAAAGTGGTTGCTTTAAAGTTGGGCAGATGCATATTAGATTGGGTAAAGTCCTTCTTTGGTGTTCCACACAAACTGCATGCCTTTAGGCCTTTGTATTGCCAGCTTGGTTGATCAGCGTTTGATGTAATGCTAAAAACTTTGTTTTGAAATATGAGGGGTATTTCTGACCCAAGTATACTGCGGGTTGCAATTTAGTATAATATTGTTAAACCATTCATGCGTGGGCTCGCTTTATTTATTTATTTATTTATTTACAGACTTATACCGCGCTAGGAACTCGACTCCCTGAGGAGTATCTCCGCGCCTTTGGCAACATCTGTGAACAAAAGCCCTGTCTGATGTGTATCAATTGCCCTATCAGAATTAATAATTGAACAAGAAAGTTTTTTGTTTTTTCCTAAAAGGAAAATGTTCCTTACAAACTCTGATGTCAAAGGGGAGATCATTCCAGAGCTTTGGACCAGCTACTGACAGAGCCCTTCCCCCTTGTCTGGACTTGCGAAACCTAGGGACACATAGCAATTCTTGATCTCCAGATCTCAGGGATCTTAAGGGGGTGTAGGGAATGAACTTTTTAGTCAAGTAGTCGGGACCTTTACCAATGAGGCATTTGTGGATGGTGCAGCATGTCTTAAACAACACCCTCTGTTTCACAGTGAGCCAGTGTAGTTTATTTAACAGTGGCATTGAGGGAGTGCGGGCCGGGGCATTGAAAACAAGCCGTGCAGCTGTATTTTGCACGACCTGTAGTCTGGCCATGACCCCCTCATTGGCGGCTAGCAGCAAACCATTACAATAATCCAGTCTGCTCAGCACGAGTGACTGAATTAGTGTTTTCCTGGTGGTATCAGGTAACAGGGGAAATACCCGTCGGAGAAGACCAATAACATGGAAGCAGGAGCTCACAACTTGATTAGCATGATGTTTAAGAGCAAGCTCCTGATCCAGCATGACTCCAAGATCTTTCACTACTACTCTGGGTGCAGGGACTGGGCCTAGATCTTTTGGCCACCAGTCTGGAGTCCACAATCGTTTGGCTTCCCCAAAGAGCATAACCTCGGTCTTGGAGACGTTACACTGAAGGAAATTTGCTGCCATCCAATGTGCCACCTCTTTCATTCCTTGAGCAAAGGAGTTACGCACCTCAGGAGTCATGATTTTAAACGGGAAGTGGAGTTGAGTATCGTCTGCATACGATACAGGGATGAACCCATGAGATCTCATGATGTTAGCTAGGGGTGCCACATAGATGTTAAAGAGCGTTGGGCTCAAGCAGGAGCCCTGTGGCACCCCCTTGCTTAATCTTGCTTTATCCTCATTGCTTCCTACCTCAAACCAACATTTTTCTTCGAAAATAGCTTTTCTGTTATATATAACCTTCCATGAGTTGGTGAAATTCAGGCATTGTCTATCAAGAATCTATGCCTAATGCTTATTCAAAGATAGTGTTTCTTCAAGCACATCCTTAATTCATTCCGGATATGTATTTAACTTCTCATGTAAATAAACGCAATGTTTGCTGACTTTTTCCCAAATCCTTCTTCGATCTCTGAAAGCATTTATTGGGCATTAAGAGGTGCCTTACGTTTTGCTTGAAACAGAGATTTTTGTGTTAATTTTAGATAAGTAAATTGGGGCAGATCTCTATCTAAATAAACTTAGGTTAAATGGATTGTATCCTGCATTATTATTCTTGCTCATAAGATTAAGGGCAGGCCATGTATATGTATATTCTCACTCAACAAAACAATTTTTTTATTATTTTTTTTTGTATGTTCTTATATAGCGCTCGACTACCCGGAGGCATCTCGGCGCTTGCCTAGGGAACCCATCCTGGCTTTTCCCTGTGAGATAGCCCCTAACGGGCATCCCCAAGGTGAAAGCCAGGCATCCCGCCGCGGGGGGCCGTTGTGGAGATTAAGCAAGCTTAATGCCCAGAGTTGCAGAGTGTGAACCCATGATTAGGTCAGGCACCGAAAAGAGAATTATCGAGTCCGTGGACATTTAAGCTCAAGACCCTGCCGCGTCGGGAATTGAACCCGCTATAGTGCCTTCATTTCCTGAAACAAGTCTTAAGGACATTGGCATGCCCTTGCCAACCGTTGCTGTATCGATTTGTAGATGAAAACTGAAGCAATATTGGAATAATCACTTCTGTGCAATTTGTGTGCTTAAAATGAGCCTAATTTCCACGTTATATTTATATATTTACAATATTTACTGCTATTGCAGTCTGTTTTCAAGAATATGAATCCAAGAAAAATCCAGTGCTGAAGAAGAAAAAAGTTACTCACCTGTAACTGCAGTTCTTCACCATTGGTCCCTTTAATACATTTACATGGGACCCTCCAGCCTCCCCTTCATGATTAACACTCACTAATGCATCATGATAATCAAACTAGCTAAATAAGGTCTAACATTCGGAACTTCTGGAGGAAGTCGAGATGGATGGATGACTGTCTTTCTGATTGGCATGTCTTCAGGTCACAAAATGAGGTAGATAGGCTGTACAGTTACATGAATTTCGTGTTGTTCTGTGTGCAGGTACACTTGTATAAAACATTGCCTACAGAGGGTTCCCAGACTGACAACTGGGAAGGCAACAGGGTTCTGCCCTGAGCCCCACCCTGTTCAACCTGTACATGACTCCTTTGGCGGAGATAGTACAGGGTTTTGGAGTTGGAGTTGTCTCTTATGCTGAGTACACCCAGCTGCTGATCTCCCTATCCCAAGCACCGGAGGTAGCGGCCTCTAACTTCAGGGCTTGCATGCAGGAGCTGGCCTCCTGGATGGATAAGAACTGTCTGAAGTTGAATGGCAGCAAGACAGAGGTGCTTGTGGTGGGCGGTGACACATCGAGCTGGACGGCGGCTTGGTGGCCTCCGAGTCTGGGCCCTACCCCATTCCATGCACTTAGGCAAAAAACCTGGGGGTCTGGGTGGATTCCACTCTTTCCTATAATGGACATATTAGAAGGGTTTTGGGGAAATGTTTTGGAGTCCTAAAAAATCTGCGCAAAATGTTAGATCTCCTCCCTATAGGAGCTTGGAAGACGATGGTGCATACTCTTATTACATCTCGCCTAGACTATGGCAACATCCTCTACCTTGGGGCTACAGCAAAAGGTCTGGGGAGACTACAGGTCTTGCAGAATGTGGCTGCACGTCTAGTACTTATGCAGTCTAGGAGGGTGGCTTCAAAAAACGCCTTGGACACACTGCACTGGCTTCCAGTAAAGAAAAGAGTGATGTTTAAGGCTTTATGCACCTGTCACCTCATCTCCCAGAACCTTGGCCCCTCATATCTGAGTGACTTGGTCACCAGGTATGTGCCAGAAAGGTCCCTTAGATCCAGTGGGACCGGCCTGATGAAAATTCCGAAGGTAAAGAAGCCCAGAATGGGAGGCCGTTCCTTTAGGTTTCGGGCAGCTCAGAACTGGAACAAACTCCCTGTAAAACTCAGGGTGGAGATCTCTGAAGCCAAGTTTAGAAGGGCGTTTAAAACATATCTGTTTTCCGCTTAGCTTGGAGGTGATCCTCCGGTGTGGCTAGCATGTCGCTTCCCTCTCACTCAGCGCTGGGACACGCCGGGATGGCGTAACCATGCGCTTTATAACTTTCTTAATTATTATTATTATTATTATTATTATTATTATTATTATTATTATTATTATTATTATTATTATTATTATTATATTAACTCATGAAAGATGCCAGTGCAGTTCCCGATAAGTAACTTTTTATTATTATTTATTGAATGTATCTATATTTTGGGCATTTGAAAAATGCCCTCAATGTAAGCTAGAACAAGGGAGTTTACCTAAGCCTCTGATGTTAATTCAAACAGTTAATGCCTGAATAAGGATGAACAAAATTGTATTAGTTTATCCTGACATTGATTTATGTCATTTTTCTTTTCAATTAATTAGCAATTTTTTTTATATCTAGACAGAACAAGACCGTCGTCAACTTCACGTATTGCCATACAATTTATAACACGGTGAAACACAAATCATAAACATTTACAGTGAAAAAACATGAAAGTGAACATATGATTATAAATACAAGAACAATGTGCTCACGATTTCCAAGAATGAATCAATTGACAGTTGCCAAAAAACAATAATCAAAAACTGAATCGTCAATACAATTCCTGTGGGGCGAAAAAGAGCTTTTTGTATACCACCCCAGTCCCTGTTGCAATATCACTCTATTCTTATTTTGATCAGGGAGTAGATGCCATATAACAAGCAGATGTCGCTGGCTCATTCTACAAGAGCCAAGTCGTCAACTTCTGCTTTGGCCAGAGGTGTACCTGTAGTGGACATTTGTAAGGCAGCGACTTGGGCCTCCCTCCACACTTTAGCAAAGCATTATTGATTGGACTGAAATGAGGATGGAGGGCCACTTTGCACGTTCTGTCCTGCAGTATTTTTAGATATAGAACACTAGACATCCTCCTCCAGGAGGGGGACTGCTGTGGGAATCTATTCATAAGGTGAGGAATCCACAGGTAGATGTATCCATCAGAAGAACAAGTTACTTACCTTTGGTAATGTTTTTTCTGGTGGATACAGTATCTGCCTGTGTATTCCTCACTGACCCACCCTCCTCCCCGATGTCCACCTTATATACCCTAAAAGTGTTTTTGTTTAACATGTTGTTTAATATTTGGT
The DNA here is from genome assembly GCF_964263255.1 of Lissotriton vulgaris. NCBI lineage: Eukaryota > Metazoa > Chordata > Amphibia > Caudata > Salamandridae > Lissotriton > Lissotriton vulgaris. The sequence goes on from NC_141689.1 coordinate 703,487,456, forward strand.
GCTTCATTTTGCATTGTGTGATTTATAGGAAATGATTTTGCTCTTTGGCTTTCCTTTTGAATTTACACTATGTAGTTATTGAATATTGTGTAGTGTGTATACTTTGAATCTGTTGTCATTCCATCCTTTCGCCTCAGAGGCATGGGAAAAATGGGTGGAACTGACGTCATCACGCCGACGAGGCTCTCTTATGGCTCTGGTGGCGTCATGCGGAGTCGCGAGCGGAGCCGTGGCATTGTGACGTCCTCGTCGGCGTAGAGAGCTAGGAAAAGATTCTGCAGAATACTGGCGCAGGGGATATTCATAAGTTGAGGACTCCACAGGCAGATACTGTATCCACCAGAAAAAGCATTACCGAAGGGAAGTAACTTGTTCTTCAGCAGGAAAAGTTTTTCTGAAGTGACTTTATATAACTTTTTTTGATGGGCCTTCAGTGCAAAAAACGTAAAAACTAATTTGTGAGCTTTTTCTCTCTTTCCCTTGTGATCGTTGACTATGTTATGATTTCAAAAACTGTACACAAACGACCCCTTCCTGAATTCAGAATTGTATTTAGTTTTCAAAAATGTATGCTTTCCCGGTTCATCTTCTGCTTTCACACCTGTTTCAAAAACCAAAGTCAAGTAGGGAGCAACTCCAAAAATAGGAAGTATTAGCTTTTAGATAATTGCAAAACTGGTGAAAAAAAGATTTATATTCAATCATTCCTTTTTCAGGCAGCTGGGAAGAAGGCAATATTTGCACACTTACCTTTTGTTGATGCCGTTAAAACAATCCCAGTATTTTTATTTAAAAATAAATAATTTAGCTTTTTTTCTCAGGGCTCTCTGGGGAAGCCCTAAACCCTGCTTACCTGTACAATAACCTATATGTAGAAAGATGGGTGCACAATTAGAGTGGATACCTTCTTTGTGGAAAAAAACTTAAGAAAGCTTAAGTGAATACTGCGCTGAATATAAACAAGCATAGGCGAAGCCAATAGGTCTTGGCAATGGCAGAGCTATTGGCGTTGTAAATTTGAATGTCTTTTAGCCATGTTTGCTAGCAGCACATCTGCTGTTCAGCATTGCTGAAAGCCCAGAATCACAGGATGTTGATTAACCTTGTGCGTAGTTCGCGAAGTAGCGCTAGGCGTAGCTACGCAAAGTGCACTTCGCACTACGCAAACTACACATAGCGCTACACAAACTGTGTAGTGCGCTGTGCGCAATGATTGCACAGTGCTGATGCTTGTCCGTACTGTGGAATCATTGAAAACAGCATCTTGCAAAGTGCGAGCTCTCGTTTTCCGCAGCTCAAGTAGATTTTCACTCGAGCGCCATCTTTCTCAACGCGTGTAAAACAGAGCAAAGGTTTTTAGTCGGTGGCGCACAGCTAAAGGTAACGCAAGTCATTAAATGTAGAGTTTCCAATTTTTCAAGGTGCAAAGGGGCGAGGGGATAAGCCCTATAACCCCCCAGAAAAGTGCTAACAGAAGTTAGTACCAGAAATTTAACCAGACATGATGCCCATGCACACTCAGAATAAACATTGAACAATGCAGTCGTTGTTAACAGTTTTGGAAGAAACAAAGGTTAGTCAAAAGTACAATTAAACAGTATGTAGCACGATCAATCAAGCGTTGATGTAGTGTCTTTTATTGTTCAGATGCGAGAAAACCAGCCGACACGTGTTTCGTCGTATGTGGCACAATCTGCCTACGACTCTTCAGGGCTGTAACGAACAGGTACAGATTAAAAGGTCGCTGTATCGGTGTTAATTCCGACCCGACAGGGCCTAGGACCGGTGGAAAAGATATTTAATTTGTGTGTGGAGACCCTCAAGCGACAATCAAATGAGAATCCGACTCAAAGCATCCAATCTAGGTGATTATTCCGGTGGTAATCAAGAATAAATGGTTAAAACTAAATCTGCGAACTAAGAAGCACGGCGGGGTAAAGGCACGTGACTCCTGGTATGGTTAGATAAAGTGGGTAAAAGGACGGGTGCATCCAAAAGACATTCCTCGTGTGTGACGGATAAGCCCACAACCAAGATTTAGTTTTAACCATTTATTCTTGATTACCACCGGAATTATCACCTAGATTGATTGCTTTGACAGCCAGGCGTCCCTCCACAAAAACGGTATATGCCTGTAGGTGCAATACGTTTGTGGCATGGTGCACAGCAAAGGCTGTGGATCCCCTTTCTGCCCCTCTTTCAGAGGTCCTTCTTTTTCTTATTTCTTTAGCCCAGCAGGGCTCTGCTCTGGGCACTATCAAGGGCTATCTCTCAGCCATTTCCACCTTCCTGAGGCTTCCAGATCAGCCTTCCCTTTTCAAGTCCCATGTGGTAAATAGAATCTTGAAATGCATCACGCACATGCTTTCTCCTGTTCCGTTCGTGACGCCTCAGTGGGACATGAATCTAGTTCTTACCTTTCTGATCTGCTCTCCCTTTGAGCCACTTCATAATTGCCCTCTTTGTCTTCTAACTCTAAAGACTGCTTTCCTGGTTGCCATCACCTCTGCCAGAAGAGTTAGTGAGCTCCAGGCTCCTTCTTCCACACCTCCTTTTGTTTCTGTCCTTCCGGACAAAGTTGTTCTGAGAACTCGTCCTTCCTTTTTGCCAAAGGTTGTCACTGCCTTTCACATCGGGCAGACAATCACTCTACTAACCTTCTTTTCATCTCCTCATCCTTCTAAAGAGGAAGAGAGGCTCCATCGTCTGGACCCAAAACTTGCGCTCTCTTTCTACCTGAGCCGCACACAACAGTTCTGGGTGGATGACCAACTCTTTGTTGGCTACGTGGGCGCTAAGAAAGGTCGGGCAGTGCACAAACGGTCCATTTCTCGATGGGTCGTTTTGTGCATAAAGGCTTGTTATTCGTTGGCTAAAAAAGAGCCTCCGCTGGGGCTAGGCGCCCATTCCCCAGTGCAACGGCAGCCACTACTGCTCTGGGACGCGGCGTTCCCTTGCAGGACGTTTGTCAGGCAGCTACATGGGCCTTGCTTAACACTTTTACCAAGCACTACTGCCTGGACAACCAAGTCCGGAGAGACGGCTTCTTTGGCCGTTCTGTTCTCCAGGACTGTCTGGTGTGATCGTGGTTCGTAGACCCACCACCGGGATTGGTATTTCTGGGGTATATATTCTAAGGTAAGGAATCTATCACTACGTGTTTCTTTAAGATGCACAAGTTACTTTCCTTCGGTAATGATATATCTGCAAGAAACATTAGTAGTGATAGATTCCTTACCGCCCCACCCATCCTCTCCGTTCTGTGAACTGATTTCTAGGGTTACGGTCGTCCCTTTCACGGCCCAAGTATCATGGCACCAGTGGTCAGTATCTTGCATGGCTCTGCGTTCCATGCGCGGAAAGTCGTGTACAGAACTGACGTCAGCGCGCGTGGGCGTGTCTAAGTAGCTCCGACTACGTCATCTCAATGCAAACGACTCACGCGGAGCCGCACGACGATGTCTACCGATGCTCGGGGGTACTGCTGACGAAAAAACTTTCCGGATCCAGTCTGACGCCTGGGGGTAATTCTAAGGTAAGGAATCTATCACTACTAATGTTTCTTACAGATATATCGTTACCGAAGGTAAGTAACTTGTGTGTTAGAAAAATAGGTTTGTGGGTAGATATTTTTTCTTTCAAATGATTGCATAACAGTGTCAGAAGTAAAAACAATAAGACGTTTCCTTTCTTTGAGAGAATGTTCATAATGTTGTTTAAATTTTCGTTTCAGCCTTATGTTTTTACGGAACCTCCCATCAAAAGAGTTACTTACGGAGGGATTTTCTCAGAAGTCACATGCTTTTTCCATCATGTGACGCACACAGTACGACTTTATCACATGCAAGGTAACATGGTTAAAATATATGTTCAGAGATAAAACCCATCAAAAATGTGCTGATAGATGTACCTTTTGGAGTGATCAAAGTTTGAACAGCATATATTCACTGAACTTTATCTAGAGAATTTCATAAATATCAACCTTTTAAACTCCCGATATTCACGTTAAACACACTGTTTTATCATGGTGCTTCGTGGAGTTTCTTTTTGTGTGTGGGATTTCATAGGGTAAGTTTTTTGGACCAGTGGTGCTCTGCATTGTCCTCCCGGTATATCCCTGAGCAACTTTACTTCAACAAAATATGCAGTTAGCCTTTATTCTGATAAATCTGCTGTAGTACGTAGTTTAGGTGACCTTGTTTGTATATTGGGATTTTTTGCCGAATGGTGCAATGTGCTCAGTTATTCAGTTCTCCACCTTCTGCCTTCTAAAACGTTTTGAACCATTAATGTATGTAGACGTATGTAGATGTGGGTCTCCCTCTCTGCCTTGTAGAAAAATAATATGTAGTTGGCCTTTATGTGAGAATTTGGAAGGTCCTTTTCTAAAACGATACAGAGTAGTTAAGTTTTCAAGAAATATACAGAAGATCCTGTGATTTGGTTTGCCTGTCAAGGAAAAAAGGAATGAAGGTGTCCAACACTCTAAACCCTTGTTTTTTTCTGTGTTTCATATACTTGAATGATAGTTGTTGGTTCTTCAGGTTAGAAGTGTTTTACAACTGCATTAAATGTGAGCAGGTGCCCATCACTATTGAACTTGATGTTTTGTTGATCAGAATAATACATGAAAAACGTGCACCTGTAAGACCACAAAAGCTTGGCACTCAAGTTTGCCCTACAGAGAATCAGAGCCCTTTGAGTACGAGGCTTGCTCCCTTAACTTGTAGGACTGGAGCTCACATCGGAGCCTTCCGAAGAACCGTTGCCAAAAAAGAATCAAAAATAGGATGAGAAATTGGAGTGAATCCCTGACTTATATGTAGACATTCATCTCAAAGGATCAAGACAGCTCTGTTGCTGAGAAAGAGCCTAAGCCAGCTGTGTTGTCATTTGTTAAGGAGCTTCAGGGGTAGATGTTTCGTTGATCCTCTGGTGAGGCGATGTTGACAATGGCAGTGAAGTCGTCCCTGATGTCAGTTTAGTACTTTAGAGATTCTTTCTATATTTCCTAAGTGAGATAGTAGTTTGTGTGGTCTGCGTTGAAGGTTTTGTAATGCCACCTAGCCTCACTAAAATTTCAGGGTGCAGAACTGGGAACCAAAGTGCCTGGTTTGAGGAGCCAGCCAAGGTACTATGCTTGTTAACCGTTCAAGTGCACCATCTAGTGATTCCTTCAGTACTGTTACTTTACTCTACAGCAAAGCCAGATGTAGAAACTGTTTCCTGCTGACAAGGTGGCTCCATTTCTGACTGGACAATCTCGGCATTTCAGTGTTGCACCAGAGTGCAATCTCAATTTTCTATTACAATTCAATTGATCATAGGACTAGAGGGTCATCAACCTACATTGAGCATGTTTTATGTGAAAAGCCAACAGGACCATGTGTGTAAAGGTCCATTGAAACTTACGTCTTAATGGTACTTAAATGAACAGAAAAGAAACGAAATGAAAAATATTAGCACAAAAATTGTCTAAAAATATGACGTAAATGATTTCATGGAGGTGGTTCTTGATGGTGCACGTATATAATAAAGTATGAAATTCCTCCACTTAAATAGGAAAAATATACTCCATATTGCCTGTTACTATAAAGACACTGGTCTTGTAGTCTATACATCTATATAATAAAGGCCCGTTCCTGCGTTAAAGGCCCAAGCCGAAGGCGAGGGACTTTAACAAGGGACGGGACTTTAATAGCCGGTATAGCCCTGCTACGAAGGGCTATAAGGCTAATAGAACATTCTGCCACTAGAGGGCAGAATGTTCTAACAAATTAAACAAATGCTTCTCGAAGCTCGAGGGGATTTAAATCCCCTCAAGCTCCGAGAGGCCTTTGTAACACATTGGAATGTTGCTCTGCTGGCCTTTACTGGCCCGTAGAAGCAGGGAGCACTCCATTTTCTACAATGGAGCTCCAAACATTCCAATGTTCTAATATCCTCTAACATATAGGTGGATAGTACTTTTTCCATATTCACTGCTGATGATATGCCTGTTCATTGGCATCAGCCCCAAATCTGGAAGTCTTTCAGGAGCAGAAATCAAGCCCAACACTGTTGTAACCTAGTCTAGTTCCCCCCAAGCCTTGAGCCAGTGGTTTCTACCAGCTCTCCTGCGCGAGAGCATCCAAGGTTCCCCGCCGTCCTCATTGGCTCCCTAACATTCCACACTGCCCCTGTCACCTTTCCAACTGCCCAACTGTCATTAATGATATTGGCATTCTGACCTACGCACCGCTTGAGGTGTGGGGCTGTTAGTAATAAACTTATTACTATATACTACAACCTGACTGCGACTACTTTCTACAAGTGGCGACGAGGACCTCAGCCCCTCACCGCGGACCCACCGCTTTCCAGCAAAAAACAGAAATGACATCTGCAAAGGCACAGCGCTTCAGCTGAGCCTAGGAAGAACTGGCTTCCTACCTTGATTTATCCTGGTGCGTCTTCGCTGATTTCTGTCGATCCTTCTGCTTCCACATTCAGTCTGGAGAGTATGCTGTTCGGCGCATCGGTCCGGAAGGAAACATGAACCCGGTGTTTGCCTGCGTGATTGAATCTCCCCAGCGAGCCTGAATGCGGTGTCAGTTTCCAGCCGATAAAAGGAAGAAGGTACTGTTCTGCGGCATTCAGTTTCGTTTCCAATGCTGTGAGAAGCTCTGCGCAAGTCCGAATAAAGGAAATCCGGTCAGGGGATTTTCGCGCCACTAACGCCTCTTCTGCCACCCCGTCTGCGCATGCGCAAGGGCGTGCCACGTCATTGAAACGCAACGTAAGGCGCCATACTTGGACATTCAGTGCTGTGATTAAGATCGGTGTCTGGAGTTCGAATCCTGTTGGAGCACACTCTGTGATGTGAATTTTAAAAAATCGAAATTTATTGAATAAAAAAGGATAAAATATTGAAAACAAGCATTTGTTTCAACGGTCAAAATTAGCACGATGAGTTAAATAAAGAAAGGAAGAATTAATACCAAACAGCATTCTTCTGCATTCCCATGTTCTTCATCTAGGAATGTGAACTGATTGATTTCTGTGTTCTGGAAACTGTCTCGCTTGCACTTGAAGGTCGTGTTCAGCAAAATTTGACATATAAAGAGAAAAGAAATTAATGGTATTTACCTTTACTGGAAAACGCTATTTAAGCTACGCAAATACTCACCAGTGCAAGCATAGCTCACCTTCTAAATACATTTTACACAATGTGTGCTCTTAGTTCGCTGAATCTTACGCAACCCCAGGCGTTCTTACCCAGCAAAGGTGCTCCTTGCATACCATGGAAGGAGTGGAAAGAGTACTTTACTAATTATATTGAAACGGTGGAAGATGGGGACTTCACAGCTGAGAAGAAAAAGAATGTTCTGTTGTACTGTTTAGGTCCTGGTGTCGTAAAGACTTACAACAACATTGAGAAAAAGGCGAGAGAAGGGGATGATGTCTATCAGCATGCGTTGGATTATCTTGATGCTCACTTCTCACCCATAGTTTGTGTAGCTGTTGACCGTTACAAATTTTCAAGAAGAAAGCAAGGTAAAGAGGAGAGCATTGACGATTATGTCGCTGCGTTGAATAATTTGGCATTGACTTGCAGATTTGGTCAACTACAAGAAGAGTTTGTTCGTGATCAAATAATCATGCATGCCAGCAATCCTAATATCCAGGACAAACTCTGGGTTAATGGTGAAGCTTCATTAAAGGAAGTAGTCGCTTTAGTCAAAAAAGCTGAACTTACAGGCAGATGTGCTAAGGCTGTTCTTGAAGAACCTGTAGTAGTAAAAGCCATTAAATCTTCCAATGCGGGCAAGCTAAGACAGAATGAAAAAATGAGAGATGTTGAACATGATAGACATAAGAAAAGTGAAAATTTCAGATCCAAATATAGCAAAGAAAAACATCGCAGTACAAGAAACAACGACTTCTCTGAACTTAAATGCTATCGTTGTGGGTCTCCCACCCACCTAGCTGATTCAATAAAGTGTCCTGCAAGACATCAAAAATGCACGTCTTGTGGTTTGACAGGTCACATTGCTAAAGCTTGTAATAGAAGATCTTCAAAACAAAGTAAACATGTCAAACAAATTCAAGAGGAAAGTGACTCAGACGAAGAAAATTCAGAGTATTCAGATTCTGACAGCATCAGCTATGTTTTCTCAATTGAATATGATGTTCTGGAGCTCACACCTACGAGGAGAAAGAAACCCATGTGTGATGTGAAATTAGGTGGGGTCACAGTGAATCTCATGGCTGACTCAGGGTCTCCTTTCACAATCATAAATGAGAACGTGTGGAAACAATTCAATGACAGAATTGGTTCTTCTTTGGAAAAATCAAAAGTGATTGCTAGAAGTTACACCGGAAACAACATAGAATTCCTAGGGACACGTGATCTTGAATTTGAGTTCAAAAACAGAAAAGCATTTTGCAGGCTTTTTGTGGCTAAGAAGGGTCCATCAGTCTTAGGTTGGAGCGACCAAGCTGATCTGGGCATTATCCTTAACCCGAACAGCGATGATCCTGTACTGTCTGTCGATGAGTCCTGCAAACGCACCATCCAAAATGACTTTCCTGAAGTGTTCTCTGGTAAGGTTGGTCTTCTCAACAGTTTTCAACATAAAATTAAACTTAAAGACTCAGCCATCCCATGCATTCACAAGGTAAGACATTTACCAGTGTCAGTAAGAAGTGATGTTCAAGTTGAACTGAATAGACTTATCAAAGATGGAATAATAGAAGAAGTTGAGTCCGCGGAGTGGGTTTCTCCCTTGGTGGTGGTCAAACGTCCCAACGAAAAAATTAGACTCTGCATCGATCTCTGGGACCTGAATAAGAATATTATTGTTGATCAATATCCCCTGCCACGCATATGTGAAATGTTTAATGCCACCAATGGTATGTGTATATTTTCAATAATTGATTTAAAATCCGCATATCACCAGATTTCCCTACACGTGGACAGCAAAAAATTCACCACATTTATCACCCCATTTGGTTGTTATCGTTTCACCAGGGTGCCGTTCGGCTTAGCCTCTGCCGCAGCGCTTTTTCAAAGGGTCATGACTACCATTTTTGAAGGCGTCAACGGTATCAGGTTTTTCCAAGACGATATCCTGGTCATGGGTAGCAACCAATCTGAACATGACACACATCTTAGGCAAGTTTTTAATAAAATTAAAATGCATGGTCTGACTGTTGAATTAGACAAGTGTAAAATATCACAAGACAAAGTAGTATACTTAGGGCACACCATTAGCAAAGAGGGCATCAAACCCAAACAAGGATTAGTGGACGCCATTCTAAATGCTCCTTGCCCATCGAGCAAAGATGATGTCAGAGCGTTTCTTGGTCTGACCGAGTATTACTCGAAATTCATAAAAAACTTTTCTGAGAAAACATACAGCATTAGACAACTATTGAAAAACAAGACAAAGTTTGAATGGTCCATGGATTGCCAAAAGACCTTTGAAACAATAAAAAAAGAAATAAGCGACGCTCCTTTTCTCAAAGGATTTGATCCAAATGCAGAAATCTTTGTGACCACCGATGCTAGTAACAAAGGAATTGGTGCAGTGCTAGCACAGAAGGATACCTCAAAACAGGAATGGGTTGTAGCATTTGCCTCGAGATCACTCACCTCTGCTGAGGAGAAATACTCAGTAATCGAGCGCGAAATGCTGGCCTGTTCTTGGGCGCTCAATTATTTCAGAGCATACATATGGGGTTACAACATTCATCTTCGCACAGACCACAAACCCCTAATCAAGATACTGTCTGCCTCCGGTTTACAGAATGCTTCCCCACGTCTAAGCAAAATGTCTATAAAATTACTGGACTATTGCTACTCTGCTGAATATTGGCCAGGAGTCAAGAATAAAATCGCCGATTTCCTCAGCAGACTACCACTCCCACACAGTAATGAGGAAACTGATACGTCAGAGGATGACGAAAAAGTGGCTCTACTCTTCAATACAGAGTTGGACGGAATATCTGCGGGGGAATGGGAACAACAAATGGCACGAGATTCAACCCTCCAAGATGTGTGCAAATATGTGAACACCATGTGGCCAGAGAAACGCCATCTTAGCGACAACGTGAAAACTTTCTGGGAAATAAGAAATGAACTCAGTTTGGAAAACTGAGTGCTTTTCAGAATTGGTAAAGCCATAGCCCCCATCACACTCAGAGACAGAATACTTAAACTCTGCAACATTGGTCACCTGGGCATCTCCAAAACCAAGGAAAGAGTCAGAGCCAGTTACTGGTGGCCGGGCATTGACAAGCAAATTGAAACACTAATAAGGAACTGTGTGGAGTGCAGTGATTCAGACAAAACTCTCAAGACATCTAAAGTCTCTCTCTCTCCACTCCAACCCCCCTTGATGGCCTGGGAGAAAATTGGTGTTGACATCGCGGGCCCATTGAAGGACATGATGGGGAGATCAAGTACATCCTAGTGGCTATAGATCATTTCTCGAAGTGGCCTGAAAAAAGGATTGTAACAGAAATAGATAGCTCCACAATTATATTGTTCTTGGACAAACTGTTCATTAGCGAAGGATTACCAAAATTTGTGCTCACTGACAACGGTCCACAATTTTGTTCTGAAGCGTTCAAAACATTCCTAACGAGAAACTGCATAACTCATCATACCACTTCACGGTACCATCCTGAAGGTAATGGCCTCACCGAACGTTTCAACCGTGTCCTGAAAGGTCACGTACAGCTGTCAAGAAACGCAAATCTAAACTGGGAAGAAGAGGTATTCAAACTCATTTGGGCTTTCAGAATAGCTCCCTGTGCCAGCACCCGAGAGGCGCCCTTTGTGCTCATGAGAAGTAGACAGCCCCTGAGTAGTGATCTGGGATGGATGCCAAATTCAAAACAAGTTGCATGGTCACCAGACGTAATAAGGAATAACATAATAAAAGCTCAAAAGTATTACAAAGAATGGTTTGATTCCAAACATGGTGCAAAAGAACATTCATTTAAAGTTGGTGATTTTGTAAAAGTTCGTTTAGAAAAAAAAGTAAGGAAAGGAGAAAGCAGATTCACCGCTCCAATGCAAATTTAGGAACTGTTCAACAACGCGGCCAGACTCCGCGATGGGAAGGTTTGGCACATGAGCAGATTTGCTAGATACCGTCAGGGGACAAATGTTTCCAACCAACTGCAACATGGGTCACATTGCAAAGACTTGTGGGTTGATGTTGATAGATCCAGTGTAGGACATGGTACCAGGCTCAGAAATGCTAGTTCACACGCTCTCCCACTTGCCACTGACTCAGCTGACTGTCAATCATCAGACCAGTCTGAGGGTGTCATTACCCACACTCCGATCACCAATCGGAGTTGTTACGGTGACTCCCACTCTGACTCTGAAGCCACGTCTGGCGGTCACAGCTTCAGCGGTAGGTCGGGTAGAACCTGTAATGAATCTCACTCTGACACAGAAAGTGTTCCCGATGCCCTTGTTGCCAAGGGAAGATTTGGGAGAACCATACGCAAACCTAAATGTTATGAAGACTTTGTTTGTGATTAAAGCCTACCTGTTTATTTAGCTCTATTGTTCCCCTTGCCACACATTGTGGCCCATCTGTTAAAACTCGCAAGAGAGGAAGATGTGTTGTAACCTAGTCTAGTTCCCCCCAAGCCTTGAGCCAGTGGTTTCTACCAGCTCTCCTGCGCGAGAGCATCCAAGGTTCCCCGCCGTCCTCATTGGCTCCCTAACATTCCACACTGCCCCTGTCACCTTTCCAACTGCCCAACTGTCATTAATGATATTGGCATTCTGACCTACGCACCGCTTGAGGTGTGGGGCTGTTAGTAATAAACTTATTACTATATACTACAACCTGACTGCGACTACTTTCTACAAACACAATATGGTAGCTCAGGCTTCAGCTAGATTTGCTTCTTCACCACATGGGAAGGTACTTGTTTTTTAATGGTGGGGCAGTGTGAAAAACTGGGTTGCCACAATCCTTTTCAGGGTGAACCACAAAAAGTCACACAATTAACCTGTGCTTAACCCTGGTAGCCGGGTCAAAAAATCAGTAAAGCTTAACTTAGAGGTAGTGTGTAAAGTATTTATGCAGCACTTGTACAATAATGAAGTAAAGACACAAGATAAACCTCACAACAATTTAGAAACATAGAGGGCATTTTAAATATTGGACACCAAAACAACAAGAATCCAGTCTGTAGATGTGGAGTTAGCAATTTAAAAAGTTTAAAATATAAAATAGTGCTTAAAAGATAAAAGCGACAACTGCAGACATCTAGTCGCACAAGACTGGGGCAAATTCGAACGTTATGGCAGACGGCAATCGAGCGCGGTTAGTATACACAAAGTGGATTGGGCCCGATCTCTGCTTACTTTCAGATTTAAAAGAACTTTTAAAGAAAAAAGTCTGAGCTGGTAAAGTTCAGAGGGGAAAGCCAGCCAACGGTGTTTGAGGAGGAGGCTTCAGCGAAGAGGAGCGACTGGATGAAGTTGCAGTGAAGATTTTCACGTTCGGACTTAGTTCAATGTTTCAACATACCTGAGTTGTCCATTCAGCGTTGCTGAATAAAGATGGATTTTAAATGGATACACAAGACTCCTCAATGATAAAGTTTTATTAAATTACCGATATAGGATATGTTTGGAAAAGTCCAAATCTGTTGATTAACAGAGTGATACTCTTGTTTTGTAATTCTGCACTCCCATTCAGTTGCTGAAATTGTTGTATGTTGATTGTGGCTTCTAGGCATTGGGGTCACAAAAAGTAGAGCATGCTTGAATTATATACTAAATTAACAATACACTACTGCACCATTATAGCCACCACTGCTGGTGCGCATATATTTTTGCAATGTGTATAGAATCTGTGCAGCACACAAACAGTAATAAAGCGAAATCTCACACTGATTTAGAAACATAGAGTACATTTTAATAAATTATTTGAGACCAAAACAACAAAAGTCCAATCAGTATCAATCAATCAATATTCTTTATTTGATTTAAAAAAAATCATAAAAGTCAGACATAGTAAAAAACAAATCATAAATGTTGACATCAGCACAAGTTACATTTGGTTTGCTTTAAGACCCCAGACAGATAACATGATATAAATGAGCATACTGTGGCTGTAGTTAAAAACTGTAAAAACAATAATGCAGGTCTCACTTGGTTGAAATTCATGGGCTTCAGAAGTGGACGTATGAATTTTAAAACACAGGTCGTTGTATTTCAGACAGGTCAAAACTATATGTAGAGTATCATTAACGGAGACATTATCACAGTCGCACAAAGACAGCATTGAATCTTTTTTTTAAGGGTGAAAAAAATAAAAAACTTTATTTTTTCAGCAGAATAAACAATACTTTCCCCCCCCCAACATTGGCATCAAGGTATAGAAAAAAACATGTGTACACAGTTCACACCCCCAGCACGGCTGCAACAGTTGCAGATAAAACAGGAGATGCAAGATTCAGATCCACGGGATACAGTGCAAGTACAGAAAAACTGACATAAGGAACATGTGCGTAGTCATCAGGGTAGTACCTCAGCCCCTACTCACCCTCCCCATCCCCCGCCACCCCTTCCTCAGGTTCCGATTCCTCGGACGAGAACAATGCAGCACTAGTAGCATCAGAGTCGCTGGCAGTCGACCCCCCCGCACACATCATGCGCCATGCAAGCAAGTCCTCCTGTAGCCGCTCATCCCTACGCGTATGTTGCATGTGCGTTTCTTCAGCCAATGTCCATTCCCCCACATCCTGAAGCCATAATGTCATATCTGGCGCCCTTTGTCCCATCCAGGTTATAGCCGCCCGCCGTCTAGCCAGCACTAAGAGCAGCTGCAGCATTTTATAGGACAGGTTCCTCTTCTTAGGTTTGGGGACTAGGGCTAACAAGCAATGGATCGGGGACAGGTCAAGACGCAGTCCCGTGACTCTCCGGATGTAGGCTACCACAACCCTCCAGAAGTCCCCGACTAGTGGGCACTCCCAAGCTAAATGGAGAAATCCGGCTCCTACTGAACCACACCGAGGACAGGCATCCGATTTATCCGGCGCAATGCGGCGCAGAGCAACTGGGGTTACGTAAGTGCGGTGCCTGAAATTAAAATGGATTAATTTGAAACGTGCGTTACACGATACCTTCTTGGTGAGCGTCCCTATCCGCCCCCGCTGTCTCGGGTCCAAGGCAACCCCTAAGTCTGCCTCCCACGCCGCCCAGGACGGAGACACCGGAGGCGCCGAGTCGCATCTCATCGCTGTATATAAAAGCGTTATCAATCCCCGTCCCGTGCCGCACGATAGCACGATATTCAAAGTATGGGACACCTGGGGCGCCTCAGGGAACTGTGGCCACGTCGCTCTCGCCATGTCCCGCAGGCCTCCATAGTGAAGGTATTGGCCCCCAGTAAGACTGAAGGCCTCGATGGCTCTCTCCAGGGTCACAAAGGACTCGTCCGGGTATAAGTCTGCCAATGTGTCGCAGCCGCCCTCACGCCATTCCCGAAACGACATGTGCTCCTCCATTAGAGTGACCGGTGCCAATATCCATATCGGCAGCTCCCTATGAAAAGGGGCCCGTCTCAGCACTCTCTCCACCACTCGCTGCCAGATCCCCGCAGTATGCCGAACAATGTACGGCAGGTTGCCATCCGCTCCTCTGCCACGCATCAGAGCCAATTGCAACACCCTCTCATCTGCGCTACCAGCCAAGAGTCGCAATTCCCAATTGTCCGCGCCCGCGAACCAGCGCGCAGCCAGTATAAGTTGGGCCGCGTAATAGTAGAGATCAAAGCGTGGGGCCTCCAAGCCCCCCTCCTCCCATCGTCAGACCATCGTACGCAGCGCAACTCTGCTGCGTCTGCCTGCCCAGAGCAGGGAGGTAAGCATCGTATTGAGCTTGTTGAAAATTCGAGGAGGAAGAGGACAGAGGGTATTCTGTAGGATATACAATATTCGAGGCAGCATCACCATCTTTGAGACGGCCAATCGTCCCATGAGTGAGAGTGGCAGCGTATTCCAAAAGGATACAGATTGTTGTATTGAACTGAGCACACGGTCGGCGTTGCGGGCCAGCAATTGTTCATCAGAGACAGCCACCTGAATGCCCAAATAGCGGAAGGCCTCCATCTCCCACCGCAGCCCCAGGGGCGGGAAACCCACACGAGGGTCTTCACCGCATCCCGCAAGGGGAAAGATAAGGGATTTCTCAGGATTAAGACGCAGCCCAGAAGCTGCACCAAAGCGTTCCAAGTGGTGTAACAGGATCGGCAGCGACTCCCGCGGGGAGGTCAGGTAGAACAACGCATCGTCCGCATAAAGCGAAACCAGGTGTACCACATCCCCCACTCGTATTCCCCAGGGTGCCATCTCCGTGCGTAGTGTCACTGCAAGGGGCTCAATCGCCAGAGCGAACAGGAGCGGTGACAGGGGGCACCCCTGGCGGGTGCCCCTGCCCAACCGCCACTCCTCCGAGCGGGCCGCTCCGAGCCTGACCCTGGCCGTAGGCGCACTGTAAAGGATACGAATCCAATTGCAGAAAAGGGGCCCCATCCCCGCTAACCGAAGCACCTCCAATAGGTACCCCCAGCTAACTGTATCGAAGGCTTTAGCCAGGTCTATCGAGACCAGGACCTGAGGACCCTCCCTATCGCGCACCTCATGTAGAACGTGGTTCAGACGCCGAAGATTCATGGCGGTGTTGCGGCCGGAATGAACCCGCACTGATCATGGTGAACCAGGTGCGTCATATGTGGGGCCAGCCGGGTGGCCAAAATCTTAGTAAGAATTTTGGCGTCGGTATTGATTAAAGTGATCGGCCGGTAGGCCGCAGGATCACAGTCATCCCCACCCGGTTTCAGGAGCATGCAGACCTCACCCTGCTGCATGGTGGGCGGGAGCGCGGCTCGCACCATCGCTTCATGGTAAACCTGCAAGAGATGGGGTGCTAGGGTATCAACAAACGCTTGGTAAAACTCTGGGGGAAACCGTCTCCACCCGGCGACTTAGCCTTCGGCAGGGCGGCCACCGCCACCCTGACCTCTTGGAGCGTCACTGGAGTATCCATGTCCTCAGCATCCTCTTTAGAGAGGGTCTGAAGGGGCAAATCCCGGAGGTATGACTGATAGGACACCTCTGTCACCAGGGGGTCAGCAGTATAGACCTTCTGCAGATGTGTGCGGAGCACCGCAAGAAGGTCCCGTTCCGAGTGTACTAGGACCCCAGCGGGATTTCTCAACGCAGCAATCCGCGCACGGGCCGATTCCCTTCGGAGAATCCAGGCCAGCAATCGGCTCGACTTGTCCCCCTCACGGTGAAGGCGTTGGCGATATCGACCAAGAGTGAATCTATCTAGCCGGTCTAGGATATCATGGACGCCTTCTCGGGCTGTCCGCTCAGAGTCCCCGTTCGACCCATCCGGGTCCGGTAAGGACTGACAGTGGCTGAGGCACTCCTCAGCACTCCCAAGGTCACGGAGCAGCTGTTTGCGAACTCCATATGTCAGCCCCATGCAAGCGCCCCGCACGACTGCCTTAAGGGCATCCCATTTGGTCGCAAAAGGGATATCACCCACTTCCCAGTTCAGGTCCAGATAAGTACGCAGGGACGTCTCCACATGTTCCCGTCCCACCGGATCCTGCAGAAGATCCCCTGGCATCCGCCAGGTCCGTGGGCGGGAGGAGCGGTCCACCCACTGTACCGTGCACGTCACGGGCGAATGGCCGGATAAGAACCGGGCCTGATGTGTGACCGATAAAACGAGGGATGCGCCAATGTTGGCCGCGAGGACCCTGTCGAGCCTGCTATGTGTGTTATGTGTGGGGGTATAGCAAGTGTAAAGCTTCAGGCCCGGATTGCCGAGTCGCCAGGCATCCACAGCACCCAGATTCTCCATTACCTCCCGGAGCCGTGCCGTCATCCGAGGTTTTGTACCCGCCCGGGGGGGATGCCTGTCCAGCAGTGGATCCAGTACACAATTAAAATCTCCAAACCAGAGGAGGGGGGCATCCAGGTCCGTCGCTATAAGCTCCTGCAGGCCAGTAAAGAAACTCAGGTCATCTATGTTAGGTGCATAAGAGTTCACCAGCAGGAAGTCCCTCCCATCCAGTTTCACACGTATAAGAACATATCTGCCCTCTACATCAGCCTCAACATACTGGACTGCTAGGGGTACCCCCGGAGCCACCCAGATCAGGAGCCCCCGAGCATAGGTAGAGAAGGAGGAATGGAACACCTGACCCCTCCATTTCCTTGCCAATTTAAGAGCACCCTCCTCATTCAAATGCGTTTCCTGTAGGCACGCCACTGACACTCCATGCCGACGAAGGAAGGATAGCACCCTATGCCGCTTGGAGCAAGTACCCAGGCCACGCACGTTCCAAGTTAAAAATTTGAATCCCATAAGCGTTGGTCTTGCCCATCCGGGCACCCAAGTTTAACTTCTGCAAACAGCCTCCTAGCGGCACGAACAGTAGTACACACCATGCCAAAAACAAATACCCCCCCACAACTCCCCCCAACCCCACAGTACCCGCAACCACCCAACCCCAGAAACAACCCCCCCCCCTTCCCCGCTCAGAAGGAGGAATGACTCAACCGGAAAATACACCATCCCGGTCATCCCACACCAGCGCCATTCAAAAACAATGGGACCCAACACCCCATCAGAACCAGTCCCCCCCCCCCCCCACCCCCACCCGCGAGCAAAAGGACAGCAACAACCAAGAACGCTACCCTGCCCTTCCCCTGCCAGTGCCAGGATGTGCACAGCCACCCCATACACCACACGCACCCCACACTCACACACAACCAACCAAAACCACCCACCCTCCCCCCCAACTCCCCGAGGACCCAATGTTCCAGGACAGTCTCTGGGAATGTTCATGAAAGTCAATTCCAATGCTGGGCGACGGTACGCCATAAACTCTGGGACCTCGCACCACAACGCCTCGGCCAACATGGTGTCCATCCTCTGTTCAGCCCACCAACCAGGGTTCCCAGCGCCAGGCAGAGACAGCACCGGGCAGGCAAAAACCAGGAGAGGCGACCCATCCAACCTCCCAGGGCAACAACATTTTAACAAGACAGTACCTCATATCAGAGTTCACTCAGGCCGTGTTTCGGAGAGGGCGGTTTCCGGTATCACCGGGGGAGCAGAGTGTACCTCCAGCAAGGTTTCCTGCAAGGTATCTGGGACCAGGATCTCACCAGGTGCAGGGGCCTCAGGTGACTCCGGATCGGCCCCCGCCGTTGATGGTCTCACGTGGAGCGCCCCATCCTCGCCTACGGTAATCCGGGGCTCGGGAGAACCCCGGGATCCAGACCTGCGTCTCCCTCTGCCTCGTCGACGCCTCTGCGGCCGGGTCCCCCAGGTCTTGCGTGGGCCACCCCGTTCACCAGGAGGTAGGTCGTCTCCCCGTATCTCGAGCCACTCCCACACTTCCGCCAGGGACTCAAAGAAGTGAGCGCGCCCTTGGGAGAGCACCTTGAGTTTGGCCGGGTACAGGAGCATGTATTGTAGCTTCATGTCCCGAAGTTTCTGCTTGACGCACAGGTAGGACTTCCGTTCAGCATTGAATCTTTAAAGCAGCCATGATTAGAAGGCAGTAGCCGGGGAAATAAATTAAACCTGAAGAACGTCACTAAACGTCGCTGGTGGTGAGACATATTCCAAGTAAGATAAGGCTTTAGTACACTAACAGTTTTCACCAGTGTCACGTGACGTACCAGGTGTTTATTTAATGCTACAGCCTGGTATCTAAACGCTTCTTTAACCCATCTATGATTAGTTTTAGATATACTACTTGGATCAGTATACAGTTTGGGTCTCCCTAAGGTTTTCATGTTGGATAAAACAAGCCAACCAGGGGATCAAGGAAATGCTGTCCAGGTTCATGCAATCTTTTATGATCAGTCTATTGAGACCCAACTCCTCCTTTGTCAAACAGAAAGCCAGAGCTTCAAGGGTCAGACCCGAATATCATCAATAACATATTCCATGCCCAGCTCTTCATTCACAACTTCAGGGGGTATAGTTTGTGCAACCCCTAAGAGACCCCTGAGGAACTTGTTTTCAGCTATTTGAATTGGGGTGACAGGCCTGTATCCCGAAATACTATATCCATAGCTAGCCATTGGAATGCACTTAACCTTGAATATGTCCAACACAGTTTATACTTGGGTGCGCCCCAGCCGACGGGAAAAGTCTCCTATACTAAATGTACCCCTGTTCGATATTAGAGAGTGACAATTAAGGCCAGAGTCCAGTTGAACACCCCAATAGCGAAACTTATCAACCTGGCTAAAATGGTGGCCTTCTACTAAATAAATTCATGGTTTTTGTTTTGCGTGGGCCAAACTTCATCACAAACGGCTTAGGAAAATGAGTGTACAAATCAAGGCCGTTCATAAAATCAATAAAAAGATCTAAGAGTCTATGTAACCCTTTGGCCGTCCAAGCAATTAATACAGTGTCATCTGCGTAAAGGAGGGCAAGGATTGGGTGACCACCAACATTAGGGACATCCAAGAGGGGGTCGGTCAGTGCTAGTTTTAATTGATTGATATAGAGAATAAATGAAAAAAGGTGCTAAAATGCAGCCCTGGTGAACCCTACGTTTCAGTTTAAAGTGCTAAGTGCATTCACCATTAGGACCATATCTGACAGCTGCCGAGAGGTCCTTATGCAAATCATGCAAATAAAGAACAAATGCGGTATCTATTCCCATCTGGACCATCAGGGACCACAACTTGGAGCGGTTAAATCTATCAAAGGCTGAGCTGAGGTCGATGAAGGCCTGATGGATTGCTGCCTCTCAGCATTAGTGTACTTACACATCAGCAGATTCAAATTTTGCTCAATGGTGCCCCGCCCTACCTAAACCCATATTGCAGGTCAGATAATATACTGTGCTGCTCTGTCCACGTTGAAAAGCTCTCCAGCAAGACCCGGCCAATAATTTTCACATTCAAATCAATGAAGGATATGGGCCTATAACAGGCTGGGTCTTACCTATTACCCTTTTTAAAAATTGGGACTGTGACCAATTGTTACCAGGTCTTTGGAAGCGGGCCTTTAACGGCTGAATTTAAGTGCAAGGTAATTAAAGGGGCCCACAGAGCAACACTAATTTTAAAAAAAGTCCCCGGGCACTCCATCAGGTCCAGAGGCCTTGTTGGAGGGAAGGCAAGAGATCGCCGAGGTCACCTCTGTCAGGTGGAATACAAATGTGTGATTGTCCCTAATTCCATCTAACTCTGTGGCCTCTTCCTCACTATTATAATTGGCTTTGAAGTGCTTAACCCACACTTGTGATGAAAGGGTTGTCGCCTGATTGGAGAGTTGGTCACCATTAAAGAGGGGAGATTTACCACTCGCCAAAAGGCGTCGCTATCTCGCAGCGCACTTGCGGTAAGTAGGTTAAACCAAGTTTCCTCTTTAATCTGGGTCTTGCTCTCCTTACATGTCAAGTGATAAACAGTTGTGGCCCTAGTAACTTTTTCCTGACACAAAGGTGTTTCATGCAGGAGTTTCAACAAATCTTTGCGTGCTTTTGGGCATTTTTTATCAAACCATCTATATAGATGGGGTGTGTAAGGGGCACCTTATTTACAAAGAGCAGATTTAATGAAGCTGCAGATGTTCAAGAAAGACTGCATGATGCTTTGCCCCAAAGCATCCTCTGTGAGACGCATATAAAAATCGGTTTGGAAAGTAGTAACCATTTAGAAATAACATCCGAAGGGACAATTGAGTCCCACCACACCCTCCGACCCTGGGCGGTGGATGATATTGACTCTGTATGTAAATGTGCCATGTCAGTGAGCTGTTTATCCCAGTAAAAGGTAGCTGACAGAGGGTTGTGGTCACTTAGAGTATCTCATGTAATTTGAAAATATATGAGAACTAAGGACAGACAAAATAATACAAAAATGTAATCTATCGTGGTGCTGTAACCTCTCCCCTTAAACGTGGGTATCCTCTCGGCTGGCCTCTTGTTGTCTTGAGTCTGTTAGGTTGAACAGATTATACTCAGCAGTTAGGATGTGGACAGTGTTGCCTTGGCGTGTGTGCTTGAGGTGCACCTAATAAATAAATTAGTTCTCATACTCTGGGGCATCTTTATCTAAAACAAGGATTTAAGTTAAAATTCCCCATTAGCATAATCACAGTAAATAAAGATTCTGAGTGAAAAAAGTAATCTACATAAGCTTTTAAACTGGAGATGGCATCTGTTTCATTCATAGATCACGCTTCGTTATAAAAATTAATTACCAACAGTCTACATTTATTTCTAAAGGTCAAAAGGGTAACAAGAACAACCTTTGAGTTGGCCTTAATAAGATCAATTTACAATTAAGGTCCATTTGACTTCTATCACAAGTCCTCCACTTGCACGCCCAATAGGCGTCAGAATGGCTGGAACTGTATATGAGATAAAACCATCCAGGTATAAGCCTCCCAACATCACACGTCTCCTGTAGACGATGTCAAATGTAGCCCATAATCTGAGCCATCCAACGTAAGTAAGCTGGCCCTGTACACTGGCAATGTTCCAACTAAGAACCCTTAGGTCTGCGGGTCTATTGGGCACTGTGGCCTCATCCAGGTCCTCTTCAACGGGGGCTAGACTCAGTCTTCCAACTGACTCAGGGGTTTGAAACAATTGGTGAGTGGTATACTTGCAGTGTTTCTCTGGTGTGGATAAATTAATCTGTCCATTTTGTGGCCTAAATTGGCCAAGATGCGGGCCTCCTCTGCCCAATGGCCTTACACAGTGGGGTGGATATATCCTGCCTGCATTGTGTTACTGAATTTAACTATTATACAGTCGCCTGTAAACAACTTCTCAGAGGGGCCAATCCAGCCTACTCTGTGAACCGTAATAATTTTGTCTGTCAAAAACTGGGATAAGGGATGGCGCACCTTAGCCCTGGATTGCAGCCAATTAACTACTTTGTTCTTGAGTTGACCATCATTTTCCTGGGCCTCCTTCCATCAAGATCAGAACATAAGGGGTAGCAGCTGGGGGCAACTGGATGATGTTAGTACAGGGATTATCTGCAGGGGGCCTTTTGTGGTAAGTGGTGAGCTGCTGCTGGCTTGTTAAAGTCACTGAGACTGATTAGCAGAGCAGGAGGGGGAGCCATCAGATGAGGGGAGTCGCTGGTGTGTTTAATTGATGACGTTGATGGTGGGGGGCGGGAGGCCTCATGTAAAGAGACATAATCCACATTAGCTGCCTGATGCCGAAAAAGCTCATGGCAACTCGAGAAACCCTTGGTAATGCCTTTTGCAATGTCAACCTCTATTACAGTATCAACGGTGCTAGCTCTAAGGGCTGGGAAACAGAACCCATTCTTGAGGTATGTTTGAATAGTATCCACAGACACTTGTAGCTTTCCAACTAATAATTTCAGGTCAGTGAGCCAATTTCCAAAGACATCGAGGACTTTTAGGATCTTAAGTTCCAAGCTATTAAATAGCTCTGCAAAGTTCATTTCAGCCCTGTCCAGCATGGGGCAGTGGGATTATCAGTGTTGTTCAGTTAAGAGCTTCACTAGTGCCTTTCTTGCGCCAATGCCGAGCTTCCTGGTTGATCTGTACTGAGGAAGTTGCCCTGAGATTTTGGTTTTGTGCCTTGCTCCCAGCCTTTGCGTATCAACGATTTCCTTATTGGCAGTAAGTATGTGATTCTGAGGTTGACTACACCAAAGTTACTGTGAAGTTGTACCAATTGTGGGGTCTTCGGGGGAAAGGAACATTGAAGCCGCCGCTGTGAAGCTCGCACACTGAGCTGCTCCCGTCCCGTGTCGAGGCGGCATGCACGTGCTTCATCGCTAAGTGGGGGAGAGCAAGATACCGCATTGAGGAGACCAAGGAGTACTGGAGAAAGGAGGAAAAAGAAGATTTCTTAAAAAGAACAAACACCGGGAGCCTACCTGCATGATCCTGACCATCACTCGGACACCTTTGCCGGTTTGGCTTTCTACCCCACGCGGCTTTACAGACTCACAACGTTCATCCCTCGGTTGGCTTTCCTGGGGCTGTGTGCTCTCAGAGTCATTCAACTCGGCACAGCGGTGCGCGATGGGACAGCTGAAGGCGAGTAGTCAGAGATGTGGACACGCAGGAACAGCAGGAGGAGGCACTGCCCCAGGGGCACGCTATCATAGTGAACACAGCAGACCTAGGCATGGATCCAGATACAGACATTGAACCTCCACAAGCCGACATGGATAGAGGAGTAACTTTTACACCACAACAGTTTGAACATTCTATTAGTTCTTCTATTCTTATCAATGATGGCTCGCTAGAGAGCAGTCCTGGGGATGCGGTAAGTCCCCATGCTGCTAATGGTGGTTGGGCTATTATATCAACAATAAAGGGGGACAGACAGAGTCTACTGAATTTGCTGATTCATTATCTAGATGTAATAAAGGCGCAGCTAAACCTAAGGCTCATAGAGCGCATAAGAAAAAGGGAGCTGATAAACAGTGCGATTTTATCCCTGGTAAACAAGCTTTAACTAGTAGCCCTCTTCGGAAGTGGGTTACGAAGAAGGGGGAAGTTAAGAACCTAATCTCACAGCTTTCAGGCTCTGCCTTAGCAATGGGTATGCAACCCAAGCAAACACTTCAGGGACCTTCGGCTGTTGGACAAGGAAAGGTAACCCTTGTACAGAAGGATCTCAACGTTAGCGCCAGTGATTCTAGCAGCTTGGTACAAGCTGTACAGCTATCTCCCTTGGCTTCCTCAGCTACTTCTATGGCCGCAGAGGGACTTGACCGAACTGGCTTACAGGTAATACTGATGAGGCTTCACTTACGGTGATTCTTCAAGCACTGCAAGTGCAGAGGGCAGAGGCACAAGATTACTATGCTCAAGCAAGGGCTGATGGCGCTGTAATCAAACAATCTCTCTATGAGGTAAAAAGCCAAGTGGCCTTGCTTGCATCTGATAATACAGAGCTGCAGCAGCGGGTAGCTGGATCATCTGAATAATGCAGCTAAAATCTCAGTGGCACATGATATCCAGCTTAAATCGATGCAAGTGAAAATCGAGGATTTAGAGAATCGCCAACGGCGAAATAATCTTCAACCTTTTGGTGTCCCAGGAGGAATGGAGGGCGTGGTTTCTCCTGCATAGATTGTTAAACTTTTTCAAAAAATCTTTCCAGATTTGGCTGATTGGGATTGGGACTGCCAAATTCAGTGTGCACATAGGCTACCATTGGTTTCTAATAAACCGTCAGGACGCTTTCCCAGACCTTTTATAATCTACTTTGGAAAGTTTTTATTAAGGCAAGCGGTCTCCATTAAGGCTCGCCCTACTTCTCCTATCTGTCTGGATTCCTTTTCACTGTTTGTAAGATCGGATCTTTATAAGGCCACAATGGACCGGGGATGGATACAATATAGTTGCATATAGTTGCATGCTCATCCCAAGAAATTTCAATCAGGGGTGTTGCTATTCTAGCTAGTAGGATGTTTGTATATAAAGCTCATAAAGTGTTAGCTGATTCTAGGGACTGATTTGGGCTATTATTCAACTTGAAATTCTTGGAACTAAATATGTTTTAGCTGTTGTCTATGGGCCTAATGTGATGACCCTGAGGTGTTTAATACACGCATGCTAACTTTAATGGAACTTTAAGAGGTTTTGATAGTCATGGGTGATTTTAGTTGCATTATGAATCAAATTATTGATACTACTTCCCGGTGGTCAACTTTAAGAATGCCGAAAGTACGGGCATCAATTTTGGAGCTCGCACGTTTACATAATACTTTTGATGCATGGAGGGCTTTATATCCGAATCTGTCGGGGTTTACGTATTACTCATATCCACACAGACAATATTCAAGGATAGATATGGCCTAGGTTAGTGATGTAGTATTGCGTACAGCTAAGATGGAGGTCTGCCCTAAGATCACGTCTGATCACAACCCCATTTTGTTATCCATTCAACTGTTACCGGCTATTATGTGAAGGCGCTCTTTCTTTTCCACGTCACTTGCTAGCGAATGATGATTATATTTCACATATGGGGAAATTGCTGGCGGAATTTATACATTTTAATATCAATATCAATATCAATATCAATATCAATATTATGTGGTTTGGGATGCTATGAAGGCATTTCTAAGGGGTATCACTCTGCAATTCATACTAGCAAAAAATAAAATTAGGCAGGCTTCTGTTAAAGCTGCTTGCATAGCATTAACTAATTTAGAACTGTCCATGCAATGGCTATTAGACAACAAGACAGAGATCAATCCCACGCTTACATTGAATTGACAGAAGCAAGAAAGTTAGCAGAATGGATACTCAAAGAAAGAGTGGCTATTGCCTATAATAAATATTGTTTTACTCAATATGAATATAGCGAACAGGTGGGCAGGATATTCGCTTATAAAATAGCTGATAATAAGTCTAAGAGCCTAATTACTGCACTTAAAGGGGTGGGTAATGTTCTTTACACAGAAACTCATACGATACTTACACAATTCACTTCTTTTCATGAAGATCTCTATGCTCCGCCAGATCCGATAATGGTAGAGGAGGTCTCTAGTTATTTAGCTAGGGCACAACTCCCCTTATTATTAGCTGGGGATGTTACCCAGCTTGACTCTGAAATATCATCAGAAGACATTCGGACGGCTCTTTCTTCACTCCCTTAGGGTAAAGCCTCGGGTGAAGATCAGATACCGGCTGAATTTTACAAAATCTTTAAGAACATTATAATCACACTTTTCATTAAGGTCATCATAGAAATAGGTGAATCTGTATTGTGCCACCAACATGGTATATTACTAATATAGTTTTCTTTCTGAAAAAGGGAAAGCCACCTGAAGACTGTGGATCTTATCGCCCGATTTCACTTATTAATGCTGAATCCAAAATATGTGCCAAAATGTTGGCTAATCACCTTACTCCTTTGATGCCTAAATTAGTTTCTAGCCAACAGCATGGCTTTATAGCCGGTCGAGATATGTCGACTCACACCAATACTGCTACAATGGCATTTGATTTAACTAATCGAACTGGTGTTAAGCTGGGCATGATACTATTGGATGCGGAGAAAGCCTTTGACCGTGTGGCATGGGGCTGTCTCTGGTCTACTCTTTCTGCATTCAGAATTTATGGTCAATATTTGGAATGGGTGAAGGCGCTTTATGGCTCACCACAGGCCAAATTAAGTTATGCCAGTTCACAATCTAGGCTTTCCCGTGTAAATAGGGTTACGCACCAGGGATGTCCCTTTCCCCACTATTGTTCACTTTATACCTTAAACCTTTTATCCAGGCTTTGCTTTCTAATCAAATATTTTACCACTATCTCCAGGACCGAATGAATTAAAAGTCAATGCCTACGCAGACGATATTGCTATTTTTACGACGGATCCGGCCCAATCTTTAGAATTAATTATTCAAGAAGTAGGGAAATTCAGGTCTTTTTCTTGATATAAATTGAACACTAACAAAACTCAGGCCTTACTGAATTTCAGACCGAATAGTCCCATTGTGGGAACATGCTCTGAAGCTACTTATTTAGGTATTTGTATAATGCCCCAGATCGAAACTATAATTAAACTAAACTAAGAGGTCTTACTGTGTAACATCATTAAAAAAACGTAGGAACTGCATAAGCTACCCATTAGTATAAGGGACAGATGTAATATTATTAAAATGACGATCCTCCCGAAATGTATGTATCTATTTCGTTCTATTCCTTTGAGAGTTTCTAATTTGTTTTTTTAAGACGTTAGATGGGGCAGTGAGTAGTTTTATATGGTGGTATAAGCATGCTCGCCACGCAGTTAAATTCCTAAAATGTCCATTTCACCAAGGCGGCCTCTCACTTCCTGATTTTAAACTTTATTATTGGGCTTCTATCACAAGTAGAATACACAGTCTTCATTCTAATAGGGGCCAGGTTTCAATGATAAACTTTTGTTAGGCCAGGATTGCTGTAGGTTTCTCTACCGGATTCATGACCCAAACTACTTTAAAAGGGTACGATTTAAGACCCTTTGGGGCCTAGTCTTTATTTGGCGAGAAATTGTTACTAGGTATTCTTTACGGATATATTTTAATAAATTCCCTCTATGGGAGAATCCTTTTCTTCCAGACATTGTTCACAATGGGATAGCAAAGCAATGGGCTAGACGTGGGGTGGACAAGTTGGAAGATCTTTATGACTGTGATGGGTTCCGAACTTTTAAAAATCTGCAGGATACTTTTCGAATACCACAACAACATTATTTTTCATATTTACAACTCAGAGATTTGTTTGTGAGATCACAGTGTATTAAATCGGTAGAGACTTAGGAATTACTAATATTTTTAAATGAACCTCCTCAGAAGCCGACAATTTGTGCTGCATAGTAGCTTTTTTTGCCAAGATAGACCTGATCTTTGTGTACAGCTAGCTGCAAAATGGATTTTAACTCTCTCGATTGCAGTAACTTCTACAATGCTGGAGGAGGCACTTTCAACGTTAAAAGATGCTGTTTGGTCTATTAATTTGAGACCACCTACATGTTGTACTACTCGCCCGATAAAATAGTTAGGTGGGGGCAAACAAGAACCTATTTATCAAATAATAGGGTTAACTGTCCTAAGTGTGGAGAATATGGGGCTAATATTGTCCATATGTTTGTTACATGCCCACAGTTAAGGGCTTTCGGGCACGAGGTTAAACTGGTCTGTAAAAATCGTCTCAGATTAGATCTCACCCTCTCTAATGAAGAGATTATGTTGGTTTATCAGAAGGATGCTAATCAGGCACGTCGGGCATTAATGTTTATTATTATAGTTACTGCTAGATTAGCTATCTCCAGAGCTTGGTTTTCCCCAAGACCTAGTAATGCAGCAGAATGGCTGTCTTTCAGAGGCAGAAGGCCTTGGCTAAAGTTAGAGGTTCAAAGTCGATGCAGAGATTTAATGTGGTTTGGCATGGAATGAGTCAAGATTGACCGTTGAAATCTGTGGAATTTTAGCAAGCAATATTTTTTCTTTTTAGGTCGAGCCTATGCGCTGCTCTAGGAGATGACCTTTTAAAAATGTGTCTGCACTTCTCCTCACACTCTTGCGTGTGGCTGCATCAACCTTGCGGTAGTGAGCAACGGAGCGCAGGGGCCATCTGTTTCTAATTAGAGTGGCCGCGCTCGCTTGGTTATATTTCTCTACTTTCCCTTCCACTGCTTGTCTCACCCTCGGCCTCCTTTGTCAACTGGTTCCTCTTAAGCAAGTTTTTGGCTTGTTGATCTCTGCCAATTACTGTGCTACATATCTAGCAGCTGCACTTAAGTGGTCTCCTGCTGTATGTGCGTCTCTCACCTTTCATCTGTCTCTTAGGGTCCAACCAAGGCCCGTGTGTGGGTTGGT
The DNA here is from genome assembly GCF_964263255.1 of Lissotriton vulgaris. NCBI lineage: Eukaryota > Metazoa > Chordata > Amphibia > Caudata > Salamandridae > Lissotriton > Lissotriton vulgaris. The sequence continues at coordinate 703,515,848 of NC_141689.1, forward strand.
GTCTGCTTGTTTCTGAAACAGAGACGTGTATTACGTTTCCATTTACGTGACCTGAAACACCGCCTTCCTGATTCTGACGTGAAATTACTCTTCAATTCATATTTTGTGTTTAGTGCAGAGTTTGATAAAAAGGCATATCAGATTCGGGCCTGTTCTAGTAATTAAAGGTGTTCCAGAGAGCAGGATTCGCCACTGAGACAAGGGTCACTCAGCGGTCCTGTTCACAACATTGCAGGTACTTCAGCCTCAATACACAACGTGAGATACACATTGTGTCCACATCAGACCGTAGGGTGACACCCCCCACCCATGAGCATATCACAACTCGATGAAAAGGGGGTTCAACTGTCCATCAACCCGTCTAGCTGACCCACCTGTGCATCTCTCACCTTTCATCTGTCTCTTAGGGTCGAACCAAGGCTCATGTGTGGCTTGGTGTCTGCTTGTTTCTGAAATAGAGACATGTATTACGTTTCCATGTACGCGGCCTGAAACACAGCCTTCCTGATACTGACGTGAAATTACCCCTTATCAACGCCACGTGACTCTACAAGAACACTTATAGGGCACACTGTGCTGGAAATATTTGTATGCAAAGTGTTGTCCATGACACGAGTCCCGCTGACGGACATAGCTCGGCACTGTGATCCTTGCAACTACACACAGGCCTAGACTTAAATTCATCCTGCACCCCTACCAACTTACTAAAGCATCAAGAAGCTGACCTGCCCCCTCAGGCTAACCAACCAAAATATTGTTGCCCCAAAATAGATTCATCCAACCCTTCATCCATCAGGGTGTGCACTCATGCACCCAAACCTCTCAACAATCCATCCTTCCATCCTACCACTCTTCCTTCCACTAACACATCTGCCTATCTAAGCATCCTTCATTCCTTGAATGTGTACATCACAGACCAGTGCGGCTTGGTGGTGTAGTCATGTGTCAGCCAGACACAGTGTATCTAGGCACCAACAGTGTATGGTGCACACCTCCCTGGATGGGGAGTATACCAGTGCAAGTACTCTCTATTCCAAAGTACCTGTTAGGTACTCAGAGCCAAAGCCTAGTGAGATTTTCTTTTTTTCTTTTTTTGTTCCCGAATTGCTTGTTGGAAAAAAATCTGGCATCTTTCTTCCACATCCTGAAACAATAGGTCTTGCTTTTGGGACCATAAGTATTTAGTTATGGAGCACAATATCCTTGGTGCTACAACATCAAGTGTTGCATGGCTAAAGACTTATAAGGTCCCAAAGGTGAGACCTGTGGCTATGCTAATGCTTGTTTTTATTCTCGCTGTTGTCTTCTACTCCCCTGGTGATAAGACAGTATATGGATTACTTCTTATAACACTGCTAGACAGCTCAGATCTTCATCCTCTCTCCTAGTGACGTTACCCAGGATTAAGAGAGCCAGATGCGGAGGCCGGTCCTTCTCGCACAACACCTCAAAACTATGGAACTCCCTTCCCTATCATCTGCGCGCAGAGCCCAATCTCTTATCTTTTATGTAAAGAACTAAAAACTTTGCTCTTTAAGAAAGCCAAATAATTTTTAATTCTGCCCCTACAAGCACAAGTCTGCAGCGCTAGGACGCCTCAGGGTAGCTATCGCGCTCTATAAATGACCTTTTCATTTCATTTCATTTCATTTCATTCATATGTATTGAAAAATAAAATATGCTGATGCTGATCTATATGCTTTTTTTGCCTCCCATGCAAAAAAATAAAACATTTATAAAAAAAAGTTTTAAAAAAAGATAGTAAGGTTGTAATTATTAGAATGTGATGGTTTGGGTGTGGGATTGGAGGGTGAAAGTTGGCAGGTGAGGGGGCGGGTGAGTGAAGGATCAAGGGGGACAGTGATTGGAGTAAATGCCCTCTCACCTTGGGCGTCTCTAGATGAAATGATGGCTTGTTTATTCGTTGCTAGCTTGACCTTGGTGTAGGAGATTTCGTATGAAAGTGTTCCTACTGCCTGATTGAGAATGTGCAGTATCGTATTGCTGTCTCTTGGTCTTTTATCTGATCCATTAATGGATTCCGCTTTCCTCTTCCCATTATGTTAATTGCTCATTGCTAGCTGAGATTGTGTGACTGAGAGCTAAAAGAGGCTCTCAAACACTGCATGTGAAATCCACAAGAAAGCCCAAAAAAGTTTTGTAGCCCAACACTCACGCCTCCAGGGAAGAGCACTTCAGAAGATGTTAAAGTGGTGGCCCAGCCCAGCCTCTCCAGGTGCTGAGAGGTGCGAGATGGGCCCGCCCTTGGCCCAGGCGCAGCCCACCGACTTTCCGAGCTGCATGACCCGCTGGGCGCAGGAGTGACGCAACAGGTGGCTAGGCAGTCCGGGAGCTGAAGTCCTCGCTCTCCCGCTGTCCGCGATTCCTGCTGCCTGCAACGTTTGGGCTTCCTGGGCTGAGGGCCCCCTGATGATGATTTATGCACCTCCGGCCGCAGGAGTGACGCAACAGGTGGGTGGGCAGTGTGGGAGCTGAAGTCCTCGCTCCTCCTGGTCCACGATTCCTGCTGCCTGCCTTGGTTTTACTAATAACCTTGGCATCATTTGACGATCTTCACAACACTTTCTGGAAAATAATGTTTGTTCACCTCAGCTCCTTCCTGGAAAGTTTTGGTGTGATCTATCAAGTTCGAGCGTAGAAAAATAGGGGTTCGCAAATGCATGTAATTTTCCATAGGAACTTTGAGAAGGTATGCACAAAAACTGCTGAACAGATTTGATCCAAATTATGTAGAAATCTAGGACCAGATGTACGATGTAATTTTGCATGCGCAAAATGGCTTGCGGCCCGTTTGCGCATGCAAAAATACTTAAAGGCCATGTACAAACCCTAATTAATTGCGACTTGCTAATTAGGATTTGCGACTTGCTATTAGGAAGGGGCGTTTCAAGGGCGTTCCTTCCTAATAGCGAGTCTGAGCCCTATGTACGACTGTTTTGCAACTGCAATAGCATTCGCAAACGTGAAGGTGTCCCCACAGGACCCCTTCCCCTTTGGGAATGCATGGGGAAATATTTTTTAAGGGCAGGCAGTGGTCCCAGGCTGCATTTAAAAAAAAAACCTTCTTTATTTAAAAGCAGGCCACCATCCCTGGGAGTTCCAGCCAATCCCTAGGGGGTCGTTAATTGCGAGTGGCTCATTAATATTCATGACCTCGCATTTTGCAACCCCATTGGGAATCGTTAACAGTGTCTCTGACACTATTGTACATTTGCTTTTGCGACTCACAAATTGCGTTTCGCAATTTGCGAGTCACAAAAACAAATAGGCGTTCATCTGGCCCCTAGATCTTTACTCAAAGCATGATTCTGTTCAGCCATTTATCAGAAATAAAGCTTCAAAATTTTGTAATATGTGAACTGTTGGTCCTGTGTTATTCCTGCATGTGAGAAATTGGATTTTTGGTTGACTCTGGTGTGAGCCCTGGTCAAGCAACAACCACAATGTCTGGCAGGGTGAGCCATAAAAAGTAACTAAATTAGCCTGTGCTGAACCCACACTGATTTAGAAACAGAGTAAATTTAAATAGATTATTTGACACTAAAACAACAAAAATCCAATCAGTATTATGAGATTTATGAATTTGTAAAGTTCTTTTGTAAAAACTAGCACCTAAAAGATCAAAGCGCCAACCGTGGACATCTAGTCGTGCAAGATCGGATCAAAGTTGAAAACTATGGCTGACCATGATGGAGTACGGTTCGGATACTAGAAGTGGATTGGAACTGGTCAGTGCTTATGTTCAAACTCAAAAGAATTTTCAAGAGAAAAGTTGAGCAGGGCAAGGCTGCAGGTGGTATCTGAAGAGGAAGAGTCTTCATCAGGAACCCTTAGGCTGAAGCCAAGGAGAAAATGTGTATGTTCTTGTTATATTTGGGGGTTTCTAGTTGGCACAGGTAGGTACTTGTGACAAATAGGGACCCTTGCCTCTAGTCAGGGTAAGTGGGTACACTCCTAAAATAACCCCTGCTCACCCCCTTGGTAGCTTGGCACGAGCAGACAGGCTTATCTCAGAGGCAGTGTGCAAAACATTTGTGAACACATACAGTAATCAAGTGACAACACTACAGATGGACACCACACGGTTTATATCAAAAATAAGTATTCTTTATGTAGACTTATCACAAGACCACAATACTGTACTTAAACTGCTAGAATTAGCTTACTTCTCTTTAGATCTTAAAATGCAACACTTTGAGTCAATGTACCTTAATATGAGACACGCAGGGCAAAGAAAGTGTTGCAGGGAAGGTGATGAGGTAGTACCTTACACACAAGGACGGTGATAAAGTTTGCGCTTTCTCCTCGATGCGACACGCTTCCCGGTGATGCGGCGGCATCTGCTGCGACTGCAATCCTCTTCTCCGGTGATGAGAGATGCTTTACACGATGCGAGCCGTGACAAGCCCTGCGACACGCTTCCCAGTGATGCGGCGGCGTCTGCTGCAACGTTGATCCTCTTCTCCAGTGATGAGCCTACGACAGGCCCTGTGACACGCTTCTCGGAGATGCATTGGCGTCTGATGCGACGACGATCCTCTTCTCCTGCGACACGCTTCGCCGTGATGCGGTAGTCTGCTGCGACGTCGATCCTCTTCTCCGGCGATGCCAGGTGCTTCGTGTTGTGCAGCGGCAGTTCGGCGACACGCTACCTGTTCTTAAGTGGCGTTTCCAGCTCCTTGCGACACGCACGTCTCCAAAAAGTCCAGCACAACTGCAGGCACCTAAAGAAAACTCTTGGGGAGCTGGTGGGTGAAGTCTGTTGTCCCTGCGACTTCAGCAGGAGGCAAGCTCTGTTCCGCGCCCTTGGAGATCCTTACAAGTTGATGAAAAGTACACACAGTTCCTCTTTCCTTTCTTTGGCAGTCAGGCAACCACTGCAGGCCAATCCTCCAAGCAGCACTTCAGCTTAGGGATAGTCTCTCCTCAGTCTCTCTGGTTCCACTCCACAGCAAAGGTTTCTTCTTGTTGTCCTCTGGGGTTTGGGTCGCCTCTTTTATACTACTTTTTTTTTTGTTCTCTGAAGGCAGAGAGGCCTTTGCCTAGTCCAAACCAGTTCTGGTCAGTCCTGGAGCACTCTGTTTACATGACTCCTTCTTTCCTTTCACGGTGCAGGGCAGAACCATCAGAGGCCCCACAGGAGGTAGAGCCAACATTGTGGAGGGAAGGTACAACCCTGGAGCACTCTGTTGACAGGACTCCTTCTCTCCTTTTAACAGTGTAGGGCAGAAACATCAGACACACCACAGGGGGTGGAGCCGGCATTGTGGAAGGTAGGCACAGCCCTATTCAGGTCCCAGGTGCAACTCCTCCTACCCATCTACATGCAGATCTCTCTATTCAGCCCTGTGCTGACTCACCCTGTCCCCCTAAACCCCCCAGCCCTGTCACTCAAACGCCAGACAAGGAATACACAACCTAGCAGAGGCAGACTTGGATATTTTCAAACACAGAATGTTAAAACCAACTTCACTAAAAGATGTATTTTATCATTCTGATTTCAGGCATACTAAATTCGAATTTCTACCATGTTACCTGAGTCAAGATTATAAAATGTAATAATCTAACTGCCCATTCTGGCCTATGGAGAACAGGTAGCCTTGCAATAGTGAAAAACGAAAATGACTGTAATTCACTATTAGGACATGCCACACACGCCAGGGCTTGTCCTACCTTATACCCAAAATGCTCCCTGCGCTTGGGCCTACCATAGGGGTGCCTGATATGAAGAAAAGGTAAGGCTTAGGGACTGGCAAGTGGGTGCACTTGCCCAGTCAGCATGGCAGTACCAGACTGCACACAGGCTCTGCAATGGCAGGCCTTAGACACACTTTTACAGGCTGCTTCTGTGGGTGGCACAACCAGTGCTGCAAGCCCACTAGCAGCATTTGGTTTACAAGCCCTGGGCACAATCAGTGCACTGTACTAGGGTCTGACTAATCCATACATCAATTTACAATAGGGAGAGCATATGTACTTTAGCACTGATCAGCAGTGGTAAAGTGCCCAGAGTGATAAAACCAACAAAAACAGTTCAGACAAAATGCAGGAGGAAGGCAAAAAGTTCAGGGATGACCCTGCAAAAAGGGCCAAGTCCAACAGTTCTCTTTTTTGGGAAGTCAAAAATCTCCTGAGGGCCAAAGCAGGAGGCTTTAGCCAAAGACACTTCCAGGAGCTTGGATACCCCCCTGGCGAAAGACCGCTGAACAGGATTTGCTGCTGTGGAGAATAACATATTAGGAGCAGGAACAAAGTCAGGCTGAGCGCCAAAACACACTTTGGGTAGATCAACAAGCAGTATGGGCCTGGGTGTATAGGCACCCAGTCATATGACCCAGAAGAAGCTGCAGGCACCAAATGGTAGGAAAGTGCTATTTCATATAGTGGCATTTTCAAAATTGTTATTTAAAATCTGACCTCACCATTAAAGAGGATGTATCATTACAGTTTCATAGAAACCAAACATGAAATGCTTACCTGGTCCCAATGAGAAGTTAGCACTTATTAAATGTAATAAGGCAACCCTGTCCTGTGGGGCAGGTAGTCCTTGCAGTACTTTAAAACAAATTTAGGAGTTTTTCCACTGCCGGGTCATGAAAAGCTTAAAAGTACATGTCCAAACTTTTAGTTACATTGCACGCAAACCAACGGGCTACTTAGGGCCTAACTTAGGGGTGTCTTATCTATATATATAAAAAGGAATGTATGTCTGTCTGTTTGTCCTTTATGCATTCATCCGATCGCCATGAAAGTTTGGGAAGTTGTTGAGTACACTCTCGCGAGGGTTTCTGGCAAAAAATAAATAAATAAATAAAAAATTGTTAAAAAGTTGTTGAGTACACTCCCGCGAAGGTTTCTGGCAAAAAAAAAAATTGATAAATATCGGCCCCCCACGGTCCTCATAATCTTTTACAGTTTCCGGTGCGATTCGCTTTTGCAATGACCATCAACAAAGGACAAGGACAATCGCTGCAAGTGTGTGGACTAAATTTGGAGAATCCATGCTTCTCACATGGAGAACTGTATGTGGCCAGCTCACGCGTCGGAAAACCTTCTGATTTATTTGTATACGCAATGTTTACAGTTTCACGTGCGACTCGCTTTTGCAATGACCATCAACAAAGCACAAGGACAATCGCTGCAAGTGTGTGGACTAGATTTGGAGAATCCGTGATTCTCACATGGACCACTGTATGTGGCCAGCTCACTTGTCAGAAAACCTTCTGATTTATTAGTTTACGCACCAGACGGAAAAACAAAAAAAAAGTATATCCACAAGCACTCGAATAAATAAACAGAATTAAAACACTTTAAAATGTTTTCTATATTAAAATGAATACGTTTCAATAAAAATGACACAATGTAAATTGAATGTTATCATAACAAGTTTCCTTAAATTTCCTTTCTTCTGAGATCCCAGCAACGCAAGTCTGCAATAAAATGGGAGTTTAGTGCTTGACAAGGGGGTTATATTTCCAAGTCGAATTGGCAGTTTGAAGCTGCATTCAGGCTGCAGTGGCAGGCCTTGGACGTTTTTTAAGGTTCTACTTAAGTGGGTAGCAAAATAATGTGCTACAGGACCACTTATAATATTTAATTTAGAGGCCCTGGGTGAACAGTATTCCATGCTACAAGGAAATTATAAGTAAATTAAGTGTGTCAATAATGTGTGAGCCGATTAAACCATGTTTAGGGGAGTGAACACAAGCACTTTAGCAGTGGTTAACAGTGGTAAAGTGCACAGAGTCCTAAGACCAACTATAACAAATGTTAGCACCAAATGGGGGTAAGTAGGCAAATCGTTTGGGGGAAGACCTCTCTAAGGCTGACTGGTCTAAAACCACGGTACCACAAATTTAAAGGAGAGCATTTTGATTGGTTAAGAGAGCTTTTTCCCCCTTCAGCTTCTTCAGTACTGTGGGAGTGGCATCAGTCTTGCAGTACCAACCAACCAATCTTATCAGACAAGAAATGTTGTGGTCTGCATTCTTAGGGCACCGGTACCCTGATCCCCCACACCCCTCCTCCTGATTTTTATGAAGGATAACGGGGTGTCTTAGGGAACAAACACCACTTTCTCTCACACCCCCACCCCTACTTCACTGAGCCAAAAATAAATTTGTACTGTGGATCTTGAAGTACTCCTGGATTACTACTGAGTGTAATCCATCGGGCTGTTAAAAAGTTTTAAATTCTCTTCACTAAAAATTGTGGATCATGTGAATTACTTAAATGGCTAATCCTATTAGGGTGAATAGAAATGTGTCCCACCTGCAATGTGTGATTTATTTCAAGGCCACAAACCCTATAGGACTGTGTCATCAGAGATATCATTTAACCTTTCCTGAGTGATGTAATATGTGAGGCCATAACCAGGGCACAAGTTAAATGCAGTTCAGTAACTAGAACTTGAGAATTTCAGTGTTTCCTTTTTTTTTACGTAATGTTTTTATAACAAGACTTAACTATAACATCATTCTAACTTTTGTGTTTTTTTCTGTGAATATATATATATATACATGTATACACAGGTGAACATGTAATTATGAAATATATATATATGCAAATTGTGTTTGCCTGGACCTAGTTGGTAGCAGAGTATTGCTTGCAGTCTTTCAAAGAGCCAACATCTGCAGAAGAAATTGCATCAAGTAGTCCAGTAGTTCCTTTCGTAGCTCACTATTATTCCTTAACCATCTTTGCATAAATTGTGGTACAGCCTAGCATTATTATTCAGTTGTGCAAAGCTTGTGTTTTTCTTTATTGATGGTCAGTCAAGACAACTGACACATAAGCACACTTTAGTATATTACATTTTTCCATTACTTGGAGTGCTAGAATTGTTAGGATTGTACTTTAATGTCGGTTGTGAAGGAGACTACAAGGGCTCAAAGAGATCATAAGGGTCCAGCTGAGAACAACCGAAGGGAGCAGCTGAACTACAAGTGGACAGAGTTGGATTAGCCATTTATCCAATTTGATATTACCCTGGGGGAATGGCATGGAACACTTATAGGTGGGTGTTAAGGCCCAGTCCACTTCCACAGCCACTCTCCCCAGTTCCCTAGAGTTCATGGCATCAGGCATAATCTGAGCAAAGAGATAGGGAGCACAGAGAAAAGCAAAAGTGGTAATGGGTTGAACATTTGTTCCAGAGCTGCTTTCAGTTCCCCAACCTAGCCTTGTGAGAAGGAGTGAAGGAAAGGCTTCACAATAACCTTGAATGGATGAAAAATGCAGTACAAGCAGGAGCCGGCGGTCAGTAGAAGAGACAAGAGGGACCGAAAGGAGCGTTTCAAGCATCCAGTCCCTCATACAAAGAGTAAGTGTGTGAAAGTACTGGAGGAAGCTCCAGGAGAATCCCAGAAGGATGGGGTCTGCTCCCCAGTTCTTGCATTTTATGAAAATTCTCCTTGCAGCTGCACACAGCTGGATTACAAATTTATTAAGAATGAAGAAGGAATGATTGTATTTGTAGAGTGCAAACACCTACCTAAAAGGCGTCCTCGTGCCAAATGCAGTGAGTAAAGTTAATTATTTAATCTAAAGGCACTACAAAAAGTAAATAGGCAAGTTTTCTTTAAATTTTATTAACTCAAGTTCATCATTGGTCAAACGTAGCGATAGGGGAAGATCATTCCATGATTTAGCTGCTAGAAACGGGGACGATTTGTTTCCCACTCTTTTTATCTAAAGGCGAGCAGCTTAAAAAGGCTTGCCTTACTGGAGCTAAGAGCCCTAGTCCGAGTGTAATGCTGAAATCTTTCTGGTAGATATTTTGGCCAGAATCATAATATACTCTGTGTGCCAATACCAGAGTTTTAAACAGAATACATTTGTGCACAGGTACCTAGTGCAACTGTTTGAGATGTTGTGAAATGGGAGACTGACTAGGAAGATTCAGAACTAGTCGTGCAGCAGCATTTTAATCTACCTATAGCCCTTTAATAAAGTTCTTGGGTAAGCCAAAATAAAGGCTATTTGCATAATCAATTCTAGGAGTGATTAGAGCATGTCCCCCAGTTTTCCACGCCTTAAAAGATAAAAGTTCCCAAAAATGTATTTAAGGTGTATAGTAGTAAAAAACCCTTTGCTGTTGTGTTGGAAAGTTGCTGTTGAAAATAAAATAAAGCTTATTATCAAAGTATACCCCAAGATCACCAGCTACTGGGGCTGGAGAGAAAAGGATAGTCAGGCCCTTAGTCCACCAGTCGTTAATATTTAAAAATTGCCTTTCCAAAAATACCAATCTCAGTTTTATCTGAGTTACATTTTAAGTACCTGCTGCATCCAGTTAATAACCGGAGATAAGCAACTTTTGAAAGATGATTCTGAGACATCTGAGGCTCTATCCATAGATAAATCAACTGTGTGTCATCCGCATATCACACCACTTTAAATCCAAAGGTCTCAATCATTAAGACCAAAGGAGCCATGTAAATGTTAAAAAGTATAAGGCTAAGGGATGATCTCTGAGGAAAACCAAACTGGAGCTTTTTACCTCCAGTTGAACATTGGGACATTGTTACTGTTTGATGTATGTTGCACAGGAAAGACTGAAACCATTTCAGCGTTTGATCACAGATATCCATATCTGCTAGTCTTTGTAAAAGAAGGGGATTGGAGATTGTGTCGAAAAACTGCAGACAAAACTTAAAAGAATGAGGTCAGTGTTCATAGCTCCTATTTAATATTATCTTTATATGCACAGAAACTTCCAATAAAGCCAATACTGTACTATATTGTGGCCTGAACCCCATTTGTGACGAGTGTAAATGTCTTGATTGATCCAGATATTCAGATAGTTGTGTATTGACCAGTTTTTCCAGCCTCTTCAAAAATGCAGGCAACAAGGAGATGGACGAAAATTTGCTAAAATGTAATAGTTTACAGATTTCCTTTTTTAAGTAGCTTTTAATCATTGACTGCTTCCAAAAATTAGGGACTATAGCTGAATCTGGAGACTTATTGAACACATCATTAATCATTGTATTCAGAACTTCAGTTGCTTTAGCCAACACTCTAGGTGGACCTGGGTCAACAGACGATCCTCCTTTGCAGTCTGTAATTGCTTTATCAGTTTGTTGGAGGCTGATTTATCCATATTTGGAAAACGTTGTAGTGATTTTAGAGACCGCGATTAAAGATGTGTCCACTAATGATTTCCCTGATTTTCTTATTATCAAAGTTTAACCCAAGATCACTAGCTACTGGGGCTGGAGAGAAAAGGATAGTCAGGCCCTTAGGCCACCAGTCGTTAATGTTTAAAATTTGCCTTTCCAAAAATACCAATCTCAGTTTTATCTGAGTTACATTTTAAGTACCTGCTGCATCCAGTTAATAACCGGAGATAAGCAACTTTTGAAAGATGATTCTGAGACATCTGAGGCTCAATCCATAGATAAATCAACTGTGTGTCATCCGCATATCACACCACTTTAAATCCAAAGGTCTCAATCATTATGACCAAAAGAGCCATGTAAATGTTAAAAAGTGTAAGGCTAAGTGATGATCTCTGAAAAAAAAAAATGGAGCTTTTTACTTCCAGTTGAACATTGGGACATTGTTACTGTTTGATGTACGTTGCACAGGAAAGACTGAAACCATTTCAGGGTTTGTTCACAGATATCCATATCTGCTAGTCTGTGTAAAAGAAGGGGATTGGAGATTGTGTCGAAAACTGCAGACAAACCTAAAAGAATGAGGTCAGTGTTCATAGCTCTATTTAATATTATCTTTATATGCTCCGAGACTTCCAATAAAGCCAATAGTGTACTATATTGTGGCCTGAACCCCATTTGTGACGAGTGTAAATGTCTTGATTGATCCAGATATTCAGATAGTTGTGTATTGACCAGTTTTTCCAGCCTCTTCAAAAATGCAGGCAAAAAGGAGATGGACGAAAATTAGCTAAAATGTTATAGTTTACAGATTTCCTTTTTTAAGTAGCTTTTAATCATTGACTGCTTCCAAAAATTAGGAACTATAGCTGAATCTGGAGACTTATTGAACACATACAATCAAAAGGGTAGGGAGGAGGAATTAATGTCTATTTATTTCCCCAGGTAGGTATAAGGGTAATCAAGTGGAAGAAATGGACACTTGTAACAATTCTAAACCTTTGGTTAGAAATACTATGGTATCCTCAAAAAACTCAATGTGTGCTGGTAATGCGGTATATTTCTTTCATCCGCCCCTACATTGTAGTTTTTGGCAGTTATTATCGAATACCATAGAGAGTGTTGGGTGCCTGCCTCATCCAGAGGCTCCTCTGGTCTAGATTGCAGTGTCCAGAGATGAAAAAAGTGCCCCCATTAAAAATAGGGTAAGTGCAAAAAGGAAAGGAAAAGATAAAATAAGATCGACACCCAGAATTTTTTTTAATAGATTGGTGAAGATCTTTTCATTAAAAGTAAATGAGTACTTGTACTAGATCGAGTAACTGGATCTAGAAGTGTGGATTTCCAAAATGTGTCGACATGTTTCAGCCCCCTTTGGCTCAACGGAGTCTGTGGGGCTTTCGTCAGGACAATATAGACAAACAAAACATAGAAAAAATTACTCACACAATTCGTGTAGTGATATTGGGTTGATTAATGGAGGGTATACATTGACCACTCAAATCTTTTTAACCTGGAAAAGATATAAACATAGACATGTTGCACAAGGATTATTGTCCTCAAAACTCACTGTGGTGAGGGCGAAGGGGTGGGGGGAAGGCACCAGAGTTAGCTATAGTCTAATCTGCTTGGTGTGTGTTTATTAACAAAGTTTAGCATGTAGATTAGCATGATAGAGGAAAAGGAAAACCTTGTCCGGCAGAGGAAAAAGCGGCAAAAGTGATAAATTACAGGGCGAAATAGTATCAATGAGGAAGACATACGTCAGGTAATGGTGACTTATTAGCCCCAGAGAATGGGTCGGCGTGCCTGGAAGTTGCGCTGCCCATATGAAAGTGGCAGCAGCTCATTGTTAAAGTGAGCAAGGTAAAGCGCAGGGTTCCCTATGTGGTTAAAACGGACTGCGCGTGGGAGATATCGATAAGCTCATTCTTGGAACACTTAAGGTAAATAACTGTATTAAATAAATCAGGAGAACATTCGTCAAAGAATAGTGGCTTATTGGCCCAAAAGCATAGAAACGCATGCCTGAAAATAGCGCTACCTAGGTAAATGCTGCAGTGGCACATTGTTAAGAGGAGCAAGGTAATGCGCCCTGATCCCTATGTGGTTAGAAACTGGCTGCGCGTTGGAAAGCTCACTCGTGAAACTATTAATGCACAAAACTGACAAAATCTTACCCCAAATTGTAAGGTTATGCGCTTTCATCAGGGAAGCCCAGAGCTGGAAAAAGGGGGTAAAGAAAGTGTAAGAATCTCCTTACCTAATGAAAAGAAAGTACTTTCCTGTGTAGTAGACGCCGCCATTACCCGCGTGTATTGGCGCATTCACCGCTTGTGCTGGCTCTGCCCCCGGATGTAAAACAAGCGTCAGAAGGGCGTTTTTAACGATGTTTTTTGAAACTGCAACTTTAATGGCTGCGTTTAGGAACAAACACAGATAGTGCTTTTTCTTGATGTTGGGAGGCAGGGTTAAAGTCTTCGCGGTCTTTGTGTGTTAGATAAACAAACTTGCGAGGAAAGAAGATCGAATATAATTATCGAACTTGGTAAAACAGACAGGAGGTTTGTTGATTGCTAGGCTCAGTCTGAATGTCCTTCCCATGTCATTTACCATTTCATGATTCTAAAGAAAGGATCACATCAAGTTATTGAACTGCAAACTGATGCCAGGGGATATTGTCATTCAAGCCCACCACGTTGGTTTTCAAGCGGTCCACCCATCTCTGCTCTTTCTCGTAAAGCTTTTTCTCAGCATTGGCAGTTTTCTCAGTAAGCATTTCAATTACAGTCCATCTTATGTCATCACAGGAATGACCAGCCTCTACAAAATGGGCACAGAGTTTGGTAGTTGTCTTTTTAAGCCGGATGTTGCTTCTGTGTTCTCCTATCCTTGTTTTGACCTTCCTGCAAGTCATCCCTATATACAGTTTTTTGCAGGGACAATTGGCCATGTATATTACGTGGGAAGAGTTACAGTTAGTGTGTTGTTTTTGGGTCCATAGGAGAGTTTCTGAGAGTTGTAATTGTTTGGAATGAGTGGTATATTTGCAGGCTGCGCAGTTACCACAAGGGTAATGTCCACTTACTGGTGACATAGTAATGTTTCTGGTTATCTCTTGGGTTTGCACGCTTTTAGGTCGTGTATGGACCAAAGTGTCTCGTAGATTCTTAGTTCTTCAATTCGCAAACAGCGGTTTAGGCCAGTTGAATTTCCCTGTGTTGAGGATTTTCCAGTTTTTATTTACCAGTTTTTGGACCTCATAAGTGGAAGGGCAAAATGTTGTCACACATGTCATGAGATCTGGTATGGGGTCTTTTGCATAAGTTTGTAGGAGGCATTCTCTGGGTTGATTATTCGCACGAAATTCAACTGGCCTAAACCGCGGTTTGCGAATAGAAGAACTAAGAATCTACGAGACACTTTGGTCCATACACGACCTAAAAGCGTGCAAACCCAAGAGATAACCAGAAACATTACTATGTCACCAGTAAGTGGACATTACCCTTGTGGTAACTGCGCAGCCTGCAAATATACCACTCATTCCAAACAATTACAACTCTCAGAAACTCTCCTATGGACCCAAAAACAACACACTAACTGTAACTCTTCCCACGTAATATACATGGCCAATTGTCCTTGCAAAAAACTGTATATAGGGATGACTTGCAGGAAGGTCAAAACAAGGATAGGAGAACACAGAAGCAACATCCAGCTTAAAAAGACAACTACCAAACTCTGTGCCCATTTTGTAGAGGCTGGTCATTCCTGTGATGACATAAGATGGACTGTAATTGAAATGCTTACTGAGAAAACTGCCAATGCTGAGAAAAAGCTTTACGAGAAAGAGCAGAGATGGGTGGACCGCTTGAAAACCAACGTGGTGGGCTTGAATGACAATATCCCCTGGCATCAGTTTGCAGTTCAATAACTTGATGTGATCCTTTCTTTAGAATCATGAAATGGTAAATGACATGGGAAGGACATTCAGACTGAGCCTAGCAATCAACAAACCTCTGTCTGTTTTACCAAGTTCGATAATTATATTCGATCTTCTTTCCTCGCAAGTTTGTTTATCTAACACACAAAGACCGCGAAGACTTTAACCCTGCCTCCCAACATCAAGAAAAAGCACTATCTGTGTTTGTTCCTAAACGCGGCCAATAAAGTTGCAGTTTCAAAAAACATCGTTAAAAACGCCCTTCTGACGCTTGTTTTACATCCGGGGGCAGAGCCAGCATAAGTGGTGAATGCGCCAATACACGCGGGTAATGGCAGCGTCTACTACACAGGAAAGTACTTTCTTTTCATTAGGTAAGGAGATTCTTACACTTTCTTTACCCCCTTTTTCCAGCTCTGGGCTTCCCTGATGAAAGCGCATAACCTTACAATTTGGGGTAAGATTTTGTCAGTTTTGTGCATTAATAGTTTCACGAGTGAGCTTTCCAACGCGCAGCCAGTTTCTAACCACATAGGGATCAGGGCGCATTACCTTCCTCCTCTTAACAATGTGCCACTGCAGCATTTACCTAGGTAGCGCTATTTTCAGGCATGCGTTTCTATGCTTTTGGGCCAATAAGCCACTATTCTTTGACGAATGTTCTCCTGATTTATTTAATACAGTTATTTACCTTAAGTGTTCCAAGAATGAGCTTATCGAGATCTCCCACGCGCAGTCAGTTTTAACCACATAGGGAACCCTGCGCTTTACCTTGCTCACTTTAACAATGAGCTGCTGCCACTTTCATATGGGCAGCGCAACTTCCAGGCACGCCGACCCATTCTCTGGGGCTAATAAGTCACCATTACCTGACGTATGTCTTCCTCATTGATACTATTTCGCCCTGTAATTTATCACTTTTGCCGCTTTTTCCTCTGCCGGACAAGGTTTTCCTTTTCCTCTATCATGCTAATCTACATGCTAAACTTTGTTAATAAACACACACCCAGCAGATTAGACTATAGCTAACTCTGGTGCCTTCCCCCCACCCCTTCGCCCTCACCACAGTGAGTTTTGAGGACAATAATCCTTGTGCAACATGTCTATGTTTATATCTTTTCCAGGTTAAAAAGATTCGAGTGGTCAATGTATACCCTCCATTAATCAACCCAATATCACTACACGAATTGTGTGAGTAATTTTTTCTATGTTTTGTTTGTCTATATTGTCCTGACGAAAGCCCCACAGACTCCGTTGAGCCAAAGGGGGCTGAAACATGTCGACACATTTTGGAAATCCACACTTCTAGATCCAGTTACTCGATCTAGTACAAGTACTCATTTACTTTTAATGAAAAGATCTTCACCAATCTATTAAAACATTTTCTGGGTGTCGATCTTATTTTATCTTTTCCTTTCCTTTTTGCACTTACCCTATTTTTAATTGGGGCACTTTTTTCATCTCTGGACACTGCAATCTAGACCAGAGGAGCCTCTGGATGAGGCAGGCACCCAACACTCTCTATGGTATCCGATGATAACTGCCAAAAACTACAATGTAGGGGCGGATGAAAGAAATATACCGCATTACCAGCACACATTGAGTTTTTTGAGGATACCATAGTATTTCTAACCAAAGACTTATTGAACACATCATCAATCATTGTATTCAGAACTTCAGTTGCTTTAGCCAACACTCTAGGTGGACCTGGGTCAACAGACGATCCTCCTTTGCAGTCTGTAATTTCTTTATCAGTTTGTTGGAGGCTGATTTATCCATATTTGGAAAACGTAGTAGTGATTTTAGAGACCGTGATTAAAGGATGTGTCCACTGATGGTTTCCCTTATTACCCATATTAAAGCCAGCCTGAAGTTTTTGTTTTTTTTTCTTCCAAGAATTCTGACAAGTTATCACACAGCTCTACTTAGTGTGTAACCTCCATATTATCAGCTTTTGGTTGTAGGAAAAGAGTAGTAATTTGGAAAATCTCACATGGCCCATTGTTTGAAATATTGCTCCTTGTGGTAAAAAATATGTTTGAGCAATTTTAATAAATTTCCTATAGGCTTTAAGCAAAAGCTTATATTTAATGTTGCCTTCTGTCCTATAATTCCTTCTCCATTTCTGTTCTAAATTTCTACTTATTTTCAATTCTAATGCTAGTTCAGGTGAGACCCAAGGTGCAGTCTTAGTGCGTTTATGAGGGGTGCACAAACAGTTCATTAAATAATAATCTTCAATTTGATGCCAATTCCAGGATAAATGGCTAACATCTGGGCCTCTCTGATTATTAGCTCTAACATCTTCCCTACTATAAGTAATTGCATAATGAACTGACCAAGTCAATTCAGATATACATTCTATTCATAATGTATGATGATTGGTAGAAATCAAATCTAAAATATGGCCAGCTGCGTGCCTAGGCATACCGACCAGTTGATTTAGATTGAAAGCAGTAAAACGGTCCAATAATAACTGTGCATTTGTGTCTTTCATATTATCTATGTGAGAATTAAAATCTCCTAAAACTGTAAAACGTGTACTGATTACAGTGTTGAGCAATAGCTTCACTATTCAAATCAGTAGAACTATAGATTGTCCAGGAGGCCTATAAATTAAATCTCCTGCGAAGGAGCTTGGTGGAGAAGTTTTAATGTTAAAACCCAAACCTTCTGCATTAAATAATCTCAACAATGCAAAGTAGAGCAAGTGATTGTGTGCCTTTGTTATAGACTACTGGCCACAAATGGCAAAGCTATCATGGCATGAGAAAAGTCTTCCACCTGGCTTGAATGTGAGCATTCACCCTACATTGAGCTACACAAATCCTAGCACTTTCAGCTGTCATCTCCTGAGGTTCGCAGAAAGGTCACCATGCACCGTCACTGCCAGAGAACTCTCAATATCGTCAGCCACTTAACATGCATCCATAAGTACCACAAGAGCAACTATGGGGATCCTACTAGACCGGGTCAGTCCACCATTTTAGTTTGAGGACTGATGCACTGCCTACAAGAGTCTGCCAACATCTCTGGACTCGGGGGAGTGTAGATGGTCTGTTTAAAAAAAAAGGAAAGGAAGAAATAAAATACTCCTGTCATAAAAAGGTGAATTTGATAAGATTAGATGGCTATATATATTTGGTCAGGCTCTGGGACTTAACCATGGAGCAACTTGTAGGTCGTCTTTAGACCTATATTCGTTAGCCTCTCAACATATCTTTATCATAGCGACGACATGCAATGCAGTTTTCTACAGCTGAAACAGACTAAGATAGTCACTGGGACCTTTCAACTTAAGTTTCAGCTAAATAAGTTCACAAGTATAATATCAATCCATACTGATGTTGAAAGGATAACATTGTTATACATAGCTTATCTGAACCACTCCCTCATGACTTTGAATGACATTCTAAGTTTGCAAAGTTTTACATGATGCTCACATTGATATGCGTTTGTACAGGCAGGCATGTTTTTCTTCTTCATTAATCTCAAATCTCAGCAGGATAAAATTAATGTCAACGGGCCTAATAGTCTGCTAATTTCTTGACCTTGGAATGACAAAGTCCCTGTCAGTTCGTAATCATCTTTGTACAAGTTGCAGTGTCTTCTAACATAACCATTTCATTGCATAATGCATGTTGTGTTGATGCTCAAACATGAGATGTAATACAAAATCATACTTTGTGTACTAGATGTTTACTAATTACCCTTTTTTGTTTTGTTTAGGCATAGAGGGGCAGTCGTTCGAGGTTGCAAACATTGTGGACATAAGAGCCGAGTACAATCGTGAGATTGCCATGCGAATAACAACAGACATAAACAGCGAAAATAGGTTTTACAGTGACCTAAATGGATATCAGGTATATTTATACTAAAAAAAATTCTGATACAAAGTCAAGTATTTTGTAACCTGATAATTTGATATTGTGTGAAGCCTTGGCCAGGACCTTTATCAATACAAAATTATTAGTGTTGCTCAGAAATAGGTTTAACTTTGTCGCTCTTAGTCCTTTTGATTTTCATCATACTGTGCTCTAAAGTAGAGAATAAAGTATTTATGTTTTGGTTGAACATGACTAGGTAGACAGACTGATTCCAAATAGTTCTTTTCTAGAAAGAAAGTAAAATAAATGTTGAAAACCAGACAATCATACCGCATATTTATTTTTCTGATGCAGACTGAGTCCGGAAACTCTTCAGTAGCTCTACACACCGCGGTAGTGGGTGCAGGCTCCCCATCGGCACCAGAAGCCGAGTCGCTGTGATGTCCCTGGAGCCATAAAGCACGCCTATCTGTGTACTGACATCCGGTCCCATTTTTCCATGCCAACTACTTGTATTCGGAGCACCAGTTTCCTCAGAAGTTCATTAGTGTTGTCAATACATTTCTCTATTTTTTTCTGCAGGTGCAGTTTTTTCTTTGATGCCACTACCTAAATGATTGAGTTTCAAACCGTGAGGGAACTGTGATTGGCAAATGTCCACTACAGACTCACATGTAATCTGTCTTTGGTACCTGGGGTCCAGCCACAATATGAAGACATGAGACTTCTGACGAAAGATGCACTGCAAGGCCCTAAATGAAAGTGGCCACGATGTCCATGGCCTGAGTGAGGGACAAACGTCGAGGGCGTTGGCTGTTCAAGCCAAGACAGAGGACGCTGGAGTCATTGCCATCGTCAAAGTAAAAGCACAAGAACAAAAATGTGTTGTGAATCACTCACCTAAAAGTAAGTAATCAAGGCCTTCAGTTTCCTGCAAGCAACTTAATTGGATCAAGAACCAGTGGAAGATACCATGGAGGACGTAGCGCCTGCGGCTCCATCTGACTCGGCGCTGAAACCATAGATACTACCACCTGCGGCACCGCCTTAAGAGACCCCAGCCCAGTTAGCCTTATCTAGAGTTCCCCAGTTCAGAGACAGATCCAGCTGTGTTCCTTAGTGCAATATAACAAAACCTTTGATGTTAACAAACTGACAGCAACGGGTGCATTGGCTTTTATTTTTGAAGGTTTGTCAGTGGCATACCATTAAGGTCCATTCTCACGTGGGCTCTGATTTTGAATGCATTGCCGCCCCAGCCATCAGGATCATTGTTGCGAAATTCAGTTATTTCCCAAGATGTCCAAATGACTCTCTTGGACCTCCTTTTCGATGGCTCACTCCTCTTTGGAGCAAAAGCTAACTCCGCCTTGGAGAAATTCAAGGACAATAAGGTCACTACCAGGTTACTGAGCTTACAAACTCAACTAAGGGACCATGTTCAGTTTAAAATGTTTTGAGACTTTTCCTTGCGAGGTCGTCTGCACCAGTCATAGCAACAATTCCAGCAAGTGAATCCACTGTACAGACAGCATAGAATATGGGGCAAGGGGAAAACACAAGCACTTCCTCCTGCCTCTTCATCCTCCTTCCTGGCCACCGCAAGGAAGAAGCCCTAGTTACCTCTTGTCAGAGCACTGGCATCCAGTGAGAGAATTAGTATCCTCCTTTCCACAAGCAAGGAGGGCATTTTCTTCAGACTTATGAGTCTTGCATTTTGTGGAAAGAGGATATGCGTTAACCTTCATACAAACTCCCCCACCCTTTCCCCCCTAACATCCACACTTATGCCAGAACACCTGCCTATCCTTGAGCTGGAAGTGCACATCTCACTCCAATAAAAAGCTGTGGAGTTGATTCCAGAGCAGGAACGGGGTTAGAGGTGCTGCTTCCTGGTCCTAAAAAAGGACAGCGGTCTTCATCCAATCCTTGATATCAGGCTCTGAACTGGTTCCTCATAAAGGAACAGTTCAAAAGGCTCTCCCTATCTCAGGTTCTGCTGGCAAGGGAAGCAGAAGACTGGATCGCCTCTGTCGATTTGGAGGATGCCTGTTTTCACATCCCTTTCCTGTGGTCACGCAGGAAGTACCTTTGCTTTACAGTGGCATCTGAGCATTACCAGTTTGCGGTCCTTTCGTTTTAATTTGACTTCCACACAACAAATCTTCACAAACATGAGGGGATTTGTAGCGGCCCATCTCAGAAAGGCTGGAGTGCCGGTATTCCCTTACCTGACAGGCTCATCAAATCCATACTTGCAGAGATGGCGTGGCTCCACCTGCAGACAACAGCCATGTTGCTGTTTGATCTGAGCTTTGCATTAACAAGCCCAAGTCCCACCTAGTGCCCTCCCTGCGCATCCTGTTCATATGGATGGTACTGGACATCACATTGAATCAAGCTTTGCCTGCCCTTGGAGTGCTCCGGATATTCGGACTATGATTTTGATGTTTCTAAATGGAGCGCACATACCAGTCCTGGCGTTCTTAAGCCTCCTAGGTTAGCTTCTTGCATTCTGTTAGTTACCCATGCATGCTGGTGCATGAAGGCCTTCCCGTGGTGCCTCTGAAGGCAGTGGCTCGAGCATGAGGGAGAGGTTCAGAGCTGTAATGAAATCTCCAAGGACACTGCAGCAGATCTGCAATTGTGGAGTTGAAGGCAATCTCTCCCAAAGTAAGCTATTCCAACCTCCTAAACTAGTGACAACAGTTATCATGGATTTTTCAACCCTGTGGTGGGCAGCTCATCTGGAGGAATTGGAGATCCGAGTCTTCAGATCTTTAGAAGAACAGATGTCTCATATCAATCTCCTTGAATTGCGAGCAATCCTGCTGGCTCTCAAGGTTTCCCTCCATTCCTTTCGCACCCAGCTGGTCAAAATCTTGACAGATAATACAACTGCGATGTGGTACATCAACAAGATGGGGCTGGTGGCTCAGGTTGCACTGTGCCGAGAAGCTCTACGACTCAGGTCCTAGACTCAGGATCATCAGATATGGCTGATAGCAAATCCTCTGGCCTGAGGGTGCAAAGTACGACCAGACTGTCCGACAACATTCCCTTACAAATCACAAGTGGCGCTTACACCTGGAGGTAGTCTAGTACATCTTCAACCTTTGGCGGGCTCCTCCGGTGGATCTTTTTTTCTACCTATGACATCATTTACTGCCTGACCTTCTGTTCCTTCTGTATCCTCTGCAGTGGGGGCTCACGTTTCAACTGGAGTGGAACTTTCCGCATCATTGCACGTTTACCCGAATACCCTTGAGGAAAATCCTCCTGGGCCATCTAATTTGAATATCCCCAGACTGGCCACCAAGGGTGTGGTATGCAGACCTCATGTGTCTCCTACTCTATCTCCCTCACAGGGTAGATTACCTCTCGCAATTGTAGTGGCAGGTTGTGTACCCCAACGTTCAGAGCCTCAACCTTCATGCATAGAGATTGAGTGGGAAAGCCTGAGTTCTTTTTCCTTGCCTCCTCCAGTGGTGGATATTATCATAAGTCCTGTAGACTCTCCACCAAAACGGTATACTCTGGCAGATGCAGCTCAGTAGACTCTCTTCAGGCCCGGCTTTCAGACATAGTACATTTCGCCCTATTACTTGCTCAGCAAGTGTACTCAGTGGGCATTATTAAGGGCTACATATTGGCCAATTTATCTCCCCTCTATTTTGGTGATTTGATGAGAGACAGCAGGTCAGGCAGTGTTATGAGGTTCTAGAAGGTGCTCACAAACCACTTTATTCCACCTTCTTTTTAATATCCACTGGGTCCTAAACCTTGTTCTTTAATTATTATTTTTTAAAGATGATTTTAGTATTTTGAAAAACATATCAGTCACAAATACATCAGCATTTAATACATCAAATCACAGTGAGTAAACTGCAGTACATGTTTAGCAAATATTTCACATCTGTTCGGCCATCTATAGTTACCCATTCCATAGTCTCTCTTTCAGGTACATCTCACTCGTAGGCGAGGTACACAGCTCACCCCGGTACGTGTTCCATTTGTCCCACTTTTTATCCCATTTCTTGGGACCCCCTCTGGATTTGAATACTTCTTTTTAAGCAATCATGCATTTATTTAGTTCCCATTCCCAGCCCCGAAAGACGGCACCTCAGCTGCTAGCTATCCAATGCATCGCTATTGTGCGTTTCACCAATGTATAGCCCAAAGTGACCCATTGTTGTTCCACCCCCGTAAGGTCTGTTGCCTCCAATATGTTGAGGAGCCCCAATTGTGGTGTCATTATAATCTCTTTACCTATTGCCCTTTGAATGTGTAGTGTGGCCCTTTCGCATAAGGCCCGTATGCCGGGGCATTCCCATATAATATGATAGAAGGTTGCCTCATTGCGACATTGGTGGAGACACAGAGCATCTTCTCTGCGCCCTATCTTCGCAAGAGTAACCCCAGTAAGATAAGTTCTATGCAGTATTTTCAGTTGAATAAGGCTAAGTTTAAGAGGGATGGTTGGCAATCGTCGTCCTCAATTGGTCCGACATTGTCATGCCACTTTTCTCGAAGGGTCTGGAGTGCATCAGGTAGATTACTGCAGGGACAGTATTCCACTCCTGAGGCGGAAGCCGGGAGTTAGAGTCATTTACTTGCACTCTGCCCACTCATTTAAGAAAAACTTTTTATTTCGCCGTTTTTAATAAAAATTGAATCTATTACTTGATTTTACCCACACTTACCAATGCTGCTTTTCTTAGCTGGCTCACCCTTATTTCAGCCGAGTTAAGAGCTGAATCGGGGACGGGGGTTGGAGGTGGCTGGCTAGGCAGAGCGGCCATATTGGGAGGAGGCAGGTTGACGCTGCAGTCGTTGGGGGCAGGAAGCGCCGGTCCCGCGCTCAAGTCCATAAATTGGAGTTGTTGTGGGTGCTCTGGTCAGATCTAGGGACAGTATTCCACTCCTGAGGCGGAAGCCGGGAGTTAGAGTTATTTACTTGCACTCTGCCCACTCATTTAAGAAAAACTTTTTATTTCGCCGTTTTTAATAAAAATTGAATCTATTACTTGATTTTACCCACACTTACCAGCGCTGCTTTTCTTAGCTGGCTCACCCTTATTTCAGCCGAGTTAGGAGCTGAATCGGGGACGGGGGTTGGAGGTGGCTGGCTAGGCAGAGCGGCCATATTGGGAGGAGGCAGGTTGACGCTGCAGTCGTTGGGGGCAGGAAGCGCCGGTCCCGCGCTCAAGCCCATAAATTTGGGAGGTCTTTTCTTCGCGCAGCGAAGCGACAGCGGACGCGCCTCTTCGCGCCGAAGGAGCGCCCAAGGAAAGCCCGTCTGTGCCCGTCCGTGCCAGGACGGGCCAGGTCGAGGCCAGGTTCATCATTGGTGATTCCACCTGTTATGGATACCCTGCGCTATAGTGGGAAGCAGCTGAGGGCAATCAGAGACAGCGCCACCTTCCGCTGTTCTATCTGCCCCCTCTCTGAGGAGGTAGGGATTCCATGTCAACACTGTAAACAGATAGGGCCTGCAGTTGTTAACGCGAAACACCACTCATTCGCACTATTAAATTGTCGCTCCCTTCCGAAACATGCGGTGGAAATTCGCATGCTCTTGGAGGAACGAGATCTAGATGTCCTATTTTTAACAGAGACGTGGCTCACAGAGGCATCAGATCCGGATGTTGTTAGGGCCCTGCCGCCCAGCTATTCAATCATTAGGCTGGACCGTCAAATCGGTCGTGGAGGAGGAGTGGCTATAATTTTTAAAAACCCTGTAATATGTAGAACAACTGAGAGTCCACTTTTGGATTGCGAGAGTTTGGGCTTTTCAATTGCCTTCTCTCCTTCCTGTACCATGTCAGGCATCCTGGTCTATAGGCCGCCAGGTGACCCTCGCGCCTTTTGTAACAATCTACTGGACAAGATTTCAGTGTCCATTGGTACTTCACCCAATTTCTCTATCTTGGGCGACCTCAATGTACATCTTGATGAGGTGGACGACGCTACCTCTCAGTGTCTGCTGGATACTCTGGGAGTATTGCACCTGGAGCAAATTGTGACTGGCCATACACACATAGCAGGGCATTTATTAGACCATTTCGTCACTAACCTCAGTAACATTAGGTATGACCATCCTAGTTTTGTCCCTTGGACAGACCATGCCCTGCTCCCTTTTGTCTGGGCCCCTAGAGACCAATATTACCCCACTGCTACTCTATCTAATAAACTCAGCCGAACGTGGTCGAGGCGATCAGTTGAGGACTGGGAGGCTGCCTTGTTGAGGTCCCCCCTGGCCCCTCACGATAACCCTGTTGTTGCCAATGAGGCTTTTAATGAGTGGCTTGCCTCTACATTGGATGCCACTCTTCCAAAAAAAGTGGTTCAACACAGGATCGGCCCTAACAAACAGCCTTGGTATTCTAGGGAACTCAAGGAGCAAATACAGTGCTGTAAAAGAGCAGAGAGGAAGTGGAGGAAAGATTTTGCAACTGCCTCCAAAAATGAATACAGGTTAGAGTTAAGGGCATATAAAGAACAACTAAAAATTGCCCAGTCGGCGTACTATCAGGTTAAAATCACCGAAGCAGCTAATAAGCCAAGAGAAATCTCTAAAATATTTCAAGCCCTGGTCACCCCCCCCCCATCAGCCATTAGGGCCTTTTTTTTGCTGCCAAGCTGTCTGCTATCTATGCAGGTTTTGAGTCTTCAAGACTGACCTCTGACTCCACGGAAAGCCTGGTTGGGATTCTGGTAGAGACTCCTTCTGATGCCTCTGAAAGTCTCGACGCCTTTCCACCACTCGACCTGGCTACTGTGGAAAGACTGCTCGATGGCCTCAAATCAGGTTCACCTCTGGATGCTGTGCCTCCTGCAGTTCTTAAACAGGTCTCAGGGACGGTGTGCCCTGTTATTATGCAGGTCATTAATTCATCCTTGGAATCAGGTATCGTACCCCCTATCTGGAAGATGGCGAAAGTGAAAGCCATTAAAAAAAAATAATAACTTCGACCCAGAAGATTTAGCTAACTACAGACCCATTTCGTTGCTACCGAGCCTGAGTAAGATTGCTGAAAAATACGTCAACCAGATCCTCTCCTCTTTTCCTGAGACCTCGGGCGCCTTCCATTTCTCTCAGACGGGATTTAGAGCCAAACAGGGTACGGAGACTGCCCTGGTGGCGGTGGTGGAGGCGACTAGGAGTATTGTGGATGCTGGGGGCTGCGCTGTGGTGGTCCTGCTGGACCTCAGCGCAGCCTTCGACACTGTTAATCACCCACTTCTGCTCCAGCGCCTCCATCGGGCAGGGATCTCAGGAATGGCCCTTAAATGGCTCCAGTCCTTTCTGGCGGAGAGATTTCTCTCAGTTTTTGAGGAGGAGGCATCATCCGACCAACTGCAACTGTGTCACGGCGTTCCCCAGGGCTCCTCTCTCAGTCCAACCTTATTTAACATCTACATGAGTGCCTTGGCTGAGGTGGTGCGTCCCTGGGGAATTCAGCTTATCACCTACGCCAATGACACGCAGTTGGTCGTCTCTCTGGCTAGAGAGGACGCCGGAGATCAGGGGAGTAACAACCTGACCCCCTGTCTCACCAAGGTTTCGGAGTGGATGACGACTTCTTTTTTAAAGCTAAACGGGGCAAAAACTGACCTCCCATTAACCTCGACCCATGGTGGCCGCAGTGTCTGGGTCCCCCTCCCACCCAAAGACCCAAATAAAGAGTCTGGGAGTCTGGCTAGATACCACCTTGGGTTTCCAGGTTCAGGCCAAGAAGGTGGCGGCGACTTGTTATGGACTGCTTAGGGTCCTTAGGAAAGTCCTGCCTCTCCTTCCTTTTGAGGCCAGACGCGTGCTGGTCCAGTCGCTGATTTTTTTCGCGTCTGGATTATGCCAATGCCGTTTATCTGGGAGCTCCAGTTGGCTCTATCCAGATTCTCCAATCAGTACAAAACTGTGCACCTCGGCTGCTTATGAATCTTCCCAGACTCTGCTCGGCAAAGGCGGCACTTCGGTCCCTTCACTGGCGTCCGATCCAGGAAAGGATCATGCTTAAAACATTCTGTATGGCGCATAAGTCAATAAGTAATGTTGGTCCTACCATCCTCCAGCCCTTGTTTCGCCGGCATCATGCCTCCAGATCCTTGAGATCTAATCAGAAAAATCTGCTGGTGGTACCCAGGGTGAAGCGAGCCCGGATGGGTGGCCGCCAGCTTTCCTTTCATGTAGCCAAGGGCTGGAACAAACTCCCAGATAACATCAGGATGGAAATGAACCATCTCGTATTCAGGAAGCGATTGAAGACATTTTTGTTTCACTGAGTGTCTTCTTCTGCCCATGGTCTCGCAGCGCTGGGATGCCTCAGGGTAGCCATGCGCTATACAAGAGCGTACTCATTCATTCATTCAACTTCCAATATGTTAATGATACAGCTTTTTTCATCAGGGGTTCAGAAAGTAGCCTGTCCCCCCGGGGGGATGATTCTGGTATATCCCTATTGACCGGGAGGGCCACCTTAAGGGCGTGGCAGATTTGCAAATATCGGAAGACCTCCTCTGAGCAGGTTCATACTCCTTTCTCAGTTCTGCAAATTTTAGTATTTCCCCCTTTTTCCATGAATGGCCTACTGTAGAGGTGTCCCATCTATCAAACCCGGGTTGATTACACAGTCTTCCCAGTTTTTGAGCTGACCACAGTAGGGTGGCCTGAATCAGGACATCTAGCCAGCTGAGTCTCCTATTGGTCTGACGCCAGATGTCAACAGTATGAGTCATGGTGCCAACGTAGATACCCCTCCTGACTTTAGAATAGAGGGCTCCCAGGTAACTCTCCCTTCCCACCTGATATTTATCTAGAAGATACGCAGGGTCTGATGAGGAGCGATATATCCATTGGTTTACCACCACCAGCTGTGAAGCCCAGTAATATAGACATATATCTGGGAGTGCAATACCCCTGTTGTACCAGCCTCTGGTTAATTTATGTAATGCGATGCGAGGCGTAGAGTCCTTTGACATAATTTTGCAACCTTCCCAGAGGCAAAGCCAGATTTATAGTATACAAAATATTGGGGTCAGGTGTTCTATAGTTCCTGAGATATTGGAATCCATCCACCGCCACCTTCACCTCACACCCTAATGGGAGTCTTGAGTTCGGTCCTTGGATAGCAAAGATCACGGACTTGGACCAGTTGATCGAGTATCCAGAATATTTACTGAAATTAGTGAAATAGTTTAGAGTTCTATGCACTGATTTTGTCAGCGATGCAAGATAAAGAAGAATATCATTGGCACAGAAGGATAGCCTATCTTCCTGACCCTTCGACCATTTCAACCCTCTCAGTAGTGGTACCCCCCTGACCCATGTTGCTAGTGGCTCTAGCATCAGCAAGAAAATCAATGGGGAAAGGGGCCATCCCTGTCTAGTTCCCCTCTTTAATGGAAACATTCTGGACATGCGATTGTTGACCTTGACCTGGCTTTTGAGATCTGTGTAAAAAAGCTTAACCAATCCCAAGAATTTTGAGCCAAACTCTGGGCGCCAGAGCACCTCAAATAGGTAGGGCCATTCAATTGAATCAAACCCCATTCTGGCGTCCAGGAATAGCACTACCGCATCTTCTTCTATAACTTGTTTACGGTCTAAAACATTATGAAGGCGGTGGATGTTTAAAGCTGTGTTTCGGCCTGGCACAAAGCCAGACTGATCCACATTCACCAGTTAGGTGATAATAGGGTCTACACAAGAAGCCAACATTTTCGTGAGGATCTTCGCTTCAGCTTTAATTAATGAGATCGGTCTGTAGGACCCACAGCTATCAACAGGTTTCCCTGGTTTGTGGATAAGAACTATCAAGGCCAACCTCTGGTCCTCCGGTAGGATCCCCTTCTCATAGCTTTCGATTTACATTTCTCTCATAGGGCGTGATCTGCGAGTCAGTTGATTTTAGGAATTCAGTGGGGATCCCATGAGGTCCCATTGCCTTCCCGACTGTATATTAATTATTACAGTGCGGTTTTCTTCATCAGGGAAATCTTCCTCCATTGAGTCCCTATCACCCTATCACCTGAGGACAAAGTAGGCAGAGGCATGTCTGCCAGTAGTTGTCGAAAGTCCTCTGCTGTGGTGGTGACTGAGGGTGTATAGATCCACTCAAAATAATCAGCGCAGGCATAAGCATGTTCTTGCGGGTCGGAGAGAGTCTGCGTGCTAGTGACTCTTAATCGGAGGACCCAGCGTTCTGCTTTATCCGTCCTTTCCAACAACGCATGCAATTCGCCCGCCCGATCTCACAACTCATAAAGCCTATGGCGTGTGGTCATTAGCTTGGCTAGAGCCTGCTTTCGGGCTAAGGTTTTATATTGAAGTTGTTTGATATTCAGTTGATGCCTAATGGTCTCGCTAGGTGACCGTATATACTCTGATTCGAGATGTTGAAGTTTGGTTTCAAGCGGCTCCACCTGATTTCGCTGCTTTTTAATGTATCCCACCTTCAATCAATCAATCAATCATGACACTTGTATAGCGCGCTACTCACCCGGAAGGGTCTCAAGGCGCTGGGGGGGAGGGGTATGTTACTGCTCGAAAAGCCAGGTCTTGAGTTGCTTCCTGAAGGAGAGATGGTCCTGGGTTAGCCGGAGGTGGATGGGGAGGGAGTTCCATGTCTTGGCTGCCAGGTAGGAGAAGGATCTTCTGCCGGCGGTGGCTCTGAGGTGGCGTGGAACTACGGCGAGGGCGAGGCTGGCTGACCATAGCTGGCGGGTGGGCGTGTAGAAGGTCAGGCGGTTGTTGAGGTACTTGGGGCCAGGTCGTGGACGCCTTGTGTGCGTGGGTGAGGAGTCTGAACGTGATCCTCTTGCTGACGGGGAGCCAGTGCAGGTCTCTCAGGTGGCCGGAGATGTGGCTGTGTCGGGGGATGTCCAGGACGAGTCGTGCGGAGGCGTTCTGGATGCGTTGAAGTTTGGCTGTGGTTCCGGTGTAGAGGGTGTTTCCGTAGTCCAGTCGGCTGGTGACGAGCGCCTGGGTGACCGTCTTCTTGGTTTCGGTGGGGATCCATCGGAAGATCATTCGGAGCATGCGCAGGGTGTTGAAGCACGATGATGAGACGGCGTTGACTTGTCGGGTCATCGAGAGGGAGGAGTTCAGGATGAAGCCCAGGTTGCGTGCGTAGTCCGTTGGCTTGGGAGTGGTGCCCAGGGCAGGGGGCCACCAGGAGTCTTCCCAGGCGGAGGGAGATGATCCTAGGATGAGAACTTCTGTCTTGTCTGAGTTCAGTTTCAGGCGGCTATTCTTCATCCACTCGGCGATGTCTTTCATCCCGTGTAGGCTGGCTCTGGCGGTGGCTAGGTCTTTGGTGAGGGAGAGGATCAGCTGTGTGTCGTCTGCGTAGGAGATGATGTTGAGGTTGTGTTTGCGTTCGATGGCTGCGAGGGGGCTCATGTAGACGTTGAAGAGGGTGGGGCTGAGTGATGATCCCTGTGGTACGCCGCAGATGACTTCGGTGGCCTTGGATCTGAACGGGGGAGGCGGACTCTCTGGGTTCTTCCGGCGAGGAACGGGATTATCCACTCCAGTGCCTTCTCTTGGATTCCGATGTTGCTGAGGGGTTGCACTAGAGTGCGGTGGCAGACAGTGTTGAACGCTGCGGAGAGGTCCAGGAGGATGAGGGCCGCTGTTTCCCCGTTGTCCAGCAGAGATCTGATGTCGTCAGTGGCTGCGATGAGGGCAGTCTCTGTGCTGTGGTTGGCGCGGAAGCCGGATTGCGAGTGGTCGAGGGATCCGTTCGTCTCGAGGAAGGCGGCAAGCTGTCTGTTGACGGTCTTCTCGATGACTTTGGCAGGAAAAGGGAGGAGCGAGATGGGGCGGAAGTTCTTGAGGTCGGTGGGGTCCGCTGTTGGTTTCTTCAGGAGGGCGCTGAGCTCAGCGTGCTTCCAGCTTTCCGGGAAGGTGGCGATGTTGAAGGAGGCGTTGATGATGTCCCGGAGTTGGGGTGCGATGATGGAGTCGGCCTTGTTGAAGACGTGGTGGGGGCATGGGTTGGTTGGGGATCCGGAGTGGATGGTGTTAATCGTGCGGGTGGTGTCTTCAGTGCTGAGCGGGGCCCAGGCCCAGAGGGTGGTAGTGGGGGAGCGTAGGTTCGGTGGTTGGGTGCGTGGTTGTTACGCTGAAGCTGTTGTGTATTTCGGCGATCTTGCGTTGGAAGAACGAGGCGAGAGAGTTGCAGAGGTCTTGCGAGGGAGTGATGTCGTTGTTTCCGGCGCTGGGGTTTGAGAGCTCTTTGACGATGCTGAAGAGTTCCTTGCTGTTGTGGGTGTTGTTGTCCAGTCGTTCTTTGAATGCTGTCTTCTTGGTGGTGTGGATCATTTGGTGGTGTTTGCGGGTGGCGTGCTTGAGGGCAGTCATGTTGTCTGTGGTCTGGTTGTTGCGCCAGGCTTTCTCGAGGGTGCGGCAGTTCTTCTTGGAGTTCTTAAGTTTGTCGGTGAACCAAGAGGCTTTCTTGCTGCTGTGTCTGCTGGGAGGGATCTTCAGTGGTGCGAGGTCGTCTGCGTAGTTGGTGATCCACTGTGTGAGTTTGCTGGCTGCTTCGTTGGGGTCTGTTGTGCTGGCGGGAGGGTTCTGGCTGAGGGGGGTGGTGAGCTGGTCGGTGGTGATCTTATTCCAGTTCCTCCGAGGAGCCTGTTGCGGGTGGTGGTGGGTCGTGGTTTTTCTGAAGCTGAAGTGGACGCAGTTGTGGTCAGTCCAATGAAGTCCGGTGGAGTGGCTGAAGGAGATGTACTTGCTGGAGGAGAAGACTGTGTCTAGCGTGTGGCCGGCGTAGTGGGTGGGGGTGTTCACCAGTTGCTTGAGACCGAGGTTGGCGAGGTTGTCCAGCAGGGTGTGGTGTTGCTGTCCTTGTTGTTCTCCAGGTGGAAGTTGAGGTCCCCTAGGAGGATGTAGTCAGCGGAGGGGAGGGCGTGCGGGCTGATGAAGTCTGTGATATCTTCGCTGAATTGTGTGCGTGGTCCCGGGGGTCTGTAGATGAGGATGCCTCTGAGTGTGGTCTTGGGGTCGGTGTGTATCTGAAAGTGGAGGTGTTCGGCGGCGGTGAAGGTGTCGTCGGAGCTGGTCGTGATGCGGATGGTGTTCTTGTGTATGATGGCAATGCCTCCTCCAGTCTGGTTGACGCGGTCCCTCCGGGTGATCTTGTATCCGTCCGGGATGGCGATGGCGATGTCGGGCGCTTGAGTGCCAGTGCTTGTCCCTTCACCACCGTTTTAAAGGCCTCCCATATTATATAGGCCGATTCCACAGATCCGCCGTTTAAAAAAAAAATAGATTTCAGAGTGTGATTTCTATGGATACATCTGCCTGTGGATTCCTCATCTTATAAATATCCCCTGCACCAGCATTCCGCTGAATTTTCTCCTAGCTCTCCACGCCGACTAGCACGTCACAATGCCACGGCTCCGCTCGCAACTCCGCATGACATCACCAGAGCCATAAGAGAGCCTTGTCGGCGTGATAACGTCAGTTCCCTTTTTTCCGCGCCGTTGATGCGTAAATGTTTTCTAGCACTCTCCATATTTGTCAAGTTACTTTGTTGTTCCTTCTTCTTTAACTGTTGCTGTTGGGATGTCGTCTTAGAGGAAGTCTGCGTTTAAGCCCAGTAGGGAGTGTGGGCGCCACATGTCCATCACTGACCCCATGAAGATTGCTTACGGTATTTGTCGTCGTATCATGACGTGGAGGACAGTTCTAGTTGCAGAAATATGAACCTAAAGGCTCTTAAAGAACAGGAGGCCAAGCTGTTTATGGCTAAGGCAAAGAAGGAAGGAAGAGGGGGTAAAAGAGCTAAGTCGAAGTCGTCGACTTCGCATTCATTGAAGTTGAGGAAACACAAGACGAAGAGGAGACATGGGTCTCTGCGCCGTTCCTCGAAGAGTAAGGCTTCGAGGTCGCCTTCGCCTGCCCCTCGACATCGTCAGAAAGACCTTGTGTCTCCTTTGCCTTCGTCATCTCCTCGAGTGACTCCGGAGAGAACTCCTTCTCCAAAAGGCACTCCGGCGCAGTCTCCAGCGCCGAGGGGTTCACCGGATTCAGAGTGTTTGCCAGTTCAGGATGATCCTTCTCCTGTGCACGTCATTGAACCTGTGGCTCCACTAATGGATCCGGCTGTTTCGACGCCGGATGCTCCTTGTATGGATGCTGGCTCGAATTCGTATCCACAGTTTCCAACTCCAGGTTCGGATCCAACACATTTTTTAAATGCTATGTATGACGTGTTTGCCAATGCAGCCTTCCCCTCCGGAAAACCTTCGGGTCCCGTGGGTCCACTGGCCTTCAACTTGGGCATGCCTCAGCACTATGCCCAGGCACCCTTTGTGCCTTTCATGTCATTGGCGCCGTCATAGCAGTTTCCGGCTCCGAGAGTTTCAACGCCGTTTATGGAGTCCCCGGCGCCGTCTGGTGGGCCTTCCTCTCGGCCCCGTACGCCACAGATTGCACATTCGGATCCTCCTTGGACACAGGCTCCGGAACTGTCGGCGCCACATGTGGTGCCGCCGATGCCGCAACCAAGGTTTCGTTCAAGGAGAGAGGCACAGAAGCTGTTGGAGGAGGAACAGTATCAGAGAGAGAAGGTTGAAGAGGGTGAGATAGAGGAATCTGTGCATGATTTTGAAGGAATTCAGGAGGCCAGTGGACTGGACACCTCCCCTGAGTGGGAGCTTTCTTCCACAAGGGCTTCTCCACCTCAAGAGGTAGTTCCTTATCATAGTGTCATAAAAAGGCTGCAGAGCTTTTGGACTTACAATTACCTACTGCTGAGTATAGGCCAAATTTGCTCACAGAAGTTTTACATTCACCTTCTTTAATAGTTGAGCCCGTGTTGCCCTTTAATGTAGCCTTAACGGAGCCTGTCCTCGAGGTGTGGCGTAAACCCCTCTCTTCTCCTGCTGTGTCTAAATTTGTAGCAATAAGATAATAGAACTGCTCCAGGAGATCCACTTTTTCTTTCTTCTCATCCATCTCTAGAGAGTTTAATTGTACAGGCTTCCTGCTCCGAACAATCTACAAGTGCTTTCCCTCATGCTCCGGCCGACAGGGACTCTAAGAAGCTGGAGCAGTCGGCTAAAAATGTATTTTTTTCATCTAGCATGGCTCTAAAGTCTACCAATGCTACCTGTTTGTTGGGCCGTTATATACATGCTTTGATGGATTCTGCGAAGCAATTGGCACCTAAGTTACCTGATGAGGAGCGGAGAAATGTTATGGAGGTTCTGTCAGATGCTCGGGCTGCTGCTAGACAGGATATTCAATCCCGCCTGGATACTGCTGATTCGGTGGCTAGAATTATGGGTTCCTCCATAGTTATCAGGAGACAAGCTTGGCTTAGGTCCTCTGGTTTTTCCCCGAATGTTCAGGCTACCCTCTTGATTTGCCCTTTGATGGGACTACTTTTTTTTCTCGTGCATTTTTTAAATAACTTATATTTTTTAATTTATATAGGCTATGTCCATCTGCACATCCTGACAATTACAACGATGTATCGGGTGTGTGGATTGGCGCTGTGGTTCCCAAGTTTACCCGCCTCAAAGGTTCAAAGTTCTTCCTTTATAATATATTTTTTTAATTTATATAGCCAATGTCCATCTGCACATCCTGACAATTACAACGATGTATCGGGTGTGTGGATTGGCGCTGTGGTTCCCAAGTTTACCCGCCTCAAAGCTTCAAAGTTCTTCCTTTATAATAGTAGTATAGATAGTTTAATTAAATGCATCTGAACATTAGTGGTTATGAAGTCTTAAGGAACACTGTTAAAGGGTGGTGGTGGTGATGAAGGAATATGCAACACTCAGCCTTAACTCAACATCACCTCAGCACCACCGCAACACAACCTCCTCATCAGTGCACCACCACCAGTGCAGCACCAACTCAGCATCAGCGCAGTACCAGCGAAGCACCACTTCAACATCAGCACTGCACCATCTTAGCTTTAGCACAGTACTATCCCAGCATCTGTGCACCACCACCAACACAGCCCCACCTTAGCAGCAACTCCGTACCACTTCAGTATCAACGCACCACCACCTCAGCACTGCACCAACTCAACATCACTCATAACATAACATAACCGAACATGTGTATTTGTAAAGCGCACCTTCACCCAGAGGTCTCTTGGCGCTGAATAAGAATTGTTCATTGTTACCCAACTCAATGGTACTCATTTTATCGACCTCAGATGGATGAAAGGCTGAGTGGACCCGCCGAGATTTGAACCTGTGACCATGAGGTCGCACACAGGCCCCTGCAATGGATGCATTAGTCCACTGAGCCACCAGACCCGGCGAGACACTCAGCACCACCTGAGCACCAGCTCAATACCACCTTTGCACCACCACCTCCGCATCACTCAGCAGCACCACAGCAACACTAATCACCACCTCAGCATCACTCATCACCACTCATCACCACTTCCTCATCAGTGAGCCACCACCAGTGGACCACCAACTCAACTTCAGTGCAACACCACCTCAGCATCAGTGCAGCACCAGCGCATCACCATCTATGTGTTAGCACAGCACTTAAACCCACCACCTCAGCATCAGCACAGCTCCATCCCAGCATCAGCACTACCTCCTCAGCAGTGCAGTACCACCTAAGCACCAGAGCAGCAGCAGCACCTCAGCATGACTCAGGTCCACCTCAGCATGACTCCGCACCACCTCAGCACCAAAGCAGCCCCACTCAGCAGCAACTCAGCACCAATACTGCACCACTTCAACATCATCGCAGCATCACCTCAGCACAGCACCAACTCAACATCTCTCATCAGCATCTGAGCACCAGTGCAGCACCACTACATTAGCATGAACCAGCACCTCAGGATCACTCAGCACCACCTCAGCATCACCTCCTTATCAGTTCCCTACCAACTCAGCATCAGCGCAGCGCCACCTCAGCACCAACGCAGCACAACATAAACATCAGCACCATTTTCGCATCAGTGCACCACCACCAACACAGCACCACCTCAGCAGAGCATCACCTCAACACAGCACCAACTCAGCACCACAACCTCAGCATATCTCTGCACCACAGCGTTACTCAGCACCACCTCAGTAACACTCATTATCACATCCACACCAGCACCACTACCTCTGCATCACTCAGCACCACCTGAGTATCATTCAGCATCACCTCTGCACCAGCACACCACCACCTCAGCCCCACTTCAGCATTACTTAGCACCACCTCAGTGTGCCCTCGAAATCTGGCATCTGCTGATTCTCTCCTAGTGCCCGTCCGCTGCTCGTGCTGTAATTCAGGTACTATTTCTCAATCTCATCCTCCTATTGTTTGTCCCTTCATTCAGAACAAAAAAAAAGCTATAATAAACCAGCATTACAACAGGCAGAAAGAGATTGTCAGCTTTGCAAGGACAAAAAAACTAGAAGACATGTTTGTTAATTCTTTTTTTAATTGCCATTTAACTGTACATAATGTCTTCTTTAAACTCCACTACATAACACTCCACAATACAAAA
Organism: Lissotriton vulgaris; assembly: GCF_964263255.1. Classification (NCBI taxonomy): domain Eukaryota; kingdom Metazoa; phylum Chordata; class Amphibia; order Caudata; family Salamandridae; genus Lissotriton; species Lissotriton vulgaris. The sequence goes on from NC_141689.1 coordinate 703,552,248, forward strand.
TACTATTCCACATACTTACAAACAGTCCCACTCCACATAATTCCAATACACTCAAAAACACATAATTAGTATCCACATAATACAACTGCACATCATACCACTTAATTCCACCACACAAATCCACACCACGGTTTCACCCCACACATCACCACAACTAACAAGTCCAAACCAACCCAGATAATTGGTACACACCACATACATCCACTCCAATTCATAACACATAGGTAAGAGTCATTTACAATGCCAATAGTTCCAACTCTTTCCTTTCCTTTTTAAACACACAGATCTGATGTTTATCTCCTACCTATTTGTTCTTTTCCGTCACCAAAAATGCAAAGCTATACACACAGTTCCATGCCACACAATTCAGCTCCACATATTTCCAGTCCACACCACATAATTTAACACCAAATCACATAATGCAACAGAACACAATTACACAACACACCACATACATCCAATCCACACCACACAATTCCACATTGTGCCGCAAAATTCAACAGCACAACACATAATTAAACTGAACTACTTACCAATCCACAACACCAATCCCACTCCACATAATGCCTCTACACTGAATGCCACATAACTGCTAACCGTATATTTCCATAGCACACTATGCCACATAATGCCACTACACAAATCCACTCCACACAATTACAAACTACACAACTAACCAATCCAATCCAACCCATACAGTTCCACTACACACCACATACATACATACATTCTATAACACATTAGAAAAAATACATTGCCGTTTACAATGGCAACAGCTCCAACTCAAACAAATGCGAGATTGGTTGCATTTGCAATGCTTGTTTTTATAGAAATCCGTCCGTAGCTCAGCACTGAATCATGATATAGAAACGGGTAGGCACAGAAAAGATTTGTAGAATCTGGCTCCTAGGATTTTATACATAGGATCAACAAATACATGGGCCTTTGACTAGAGGTAAATAAAAAATAAATAATCAGTTTATTAGAGGTTGATGTTACCTTTTTATTAAGTAATAAATCTGTATTTAAATCCTGAGAGAACACCAATCTACCAAATGTTTTTGTAAATATTCATAAATGACAATAATGTTTATATCTTTTTGAGGTATGTATTCACTTATCTATTCATTTGTAGATTCAACCAAGACAGACAATGTCTAAATTGCCTCTTCAAGCCAATGTTTATCCTATGACTACAATGGCTTACGTGCAAGATCATAGCAGTCGTTTCACGCTTCACTCAGCACAGTCCTTGGGCATAGCAAGTTTCAAAAGTGGTCAGTATAAATTAACTTGTTAGAGATTTGTTTCTCAAATTCATGAAAGATCCATGTTATTTTCTATTAATGAATTACTATTTGTGATTTTAGGGCTATTGTCTGATTTTGTTGAGCCTTGGCTAATATTCAGATAGGTTTGTAGACTAAAAAAAATCCATGTGTTGAATGAATCTCGTACTTCATTTTATGGTCTTACATATTTGCGTTATTCTTCCAGAAGTCTTTTTGTGGGTGAACATGTATGTACATTGCCTATTTATATTTAAAATGATTGTTTAGCCCAAATGAAAAGTACATTTTCTAAAGGTTATATCACATTTTTAGTCCCAAAGGAAATGTAAATGTTTTAAGGGTTATATCATGTTCAGTTATAATATCCGGAGCAATTGTATTGAGTTTATAATTATTAAGAAAATCTGTTATCTTTGGAGGTGGGAGGGTGAAAGTGCTGCTAGTAATCCATGTTCAGGTTCCACTGCTATTTGTTTTGGATACCTAAACTTAAGGGATGGTACAGACTGTAGACTAGACAGTGAAGATTTTGAACAAAGTATTTTAAGGTGACACAGTTTTTACCCACATTTTGTATTTATATTTTCATCTGCAATCGTTATGACATCCACCTCACCTTTGTCCAACTCACACTCACCATTTAAATGCAGTAATACATGTCTGGATTTACATAGCCATAGATAGGGAAAGTGAAGCATTGTTGCCATATCAAGCACGTACGTATGCACACAATTTTAAGTCTCGTTTTAGAACTGATGTACTTGCAGTTTCTCACCTTTGATGAGCCATGGACAGGTTGAAGCATAGGAACATTGTAAATTTACCTGCTTTCATGGTTACCCCCACTTTTTAAAAGAGAGTGTGGAGGGTGCACAACTGGGTTGAAAAGGATGTTTGGCACAAAGTTGGAAAAGTTATGGGTGCTCTCACAGGGTGGTGTTCTCCGTCTGCACACCACTGACTAATACTGTAAAGTTGTGTATGCGGAAACCGCAGGTACATCCCCAATGAGGCACTCCAGTAATGATCATCAGACGTGATTCAAAAATTCGTTTGAAACATAACTTTTATTTTCTTCAATGTTTTTTTGTATGTTCCGTTTTGGTTATTTTACTGATATTTAAAGCATATCAGAGGACAACATCGTTGAACACATGAACAGTTATATCCAATGCATTTCGGGCTGTTCAGCCCTTGATCACGGAAAGGCTGAGGAGGAAGAGTACGAAGAAAATGTCAGGGGAAGTGTGATGGTACAACATAAGAATAATGTGCAAGTGCTCATGGTGCTAAACACTATTTAGATAGACGGGTGCCAACTAATGAAGTGGAGAGTGAGGGGGTTGTAACGGGATTCGTGTTTGGTGATAATAATGCAGGGAAGAATCAGCTTATACAGTCGGGTGATGGAAGTGAATAGTTATCATTAACGAAGTGCTCGAAGTGAGTTTTAAGCCGGTCAGGGAGTGCTCCGGAAAAGACCGGTTGCGTGTTCTCTAAGCGAACGAGTTGCGGGTCCGTAAGTCGGTTGCACTTACTTCATGATGAATAACGTGGTAGCGCCGAGACGTGTGCTCATGCAGGATACCGCCGGTTGTCTGGCGTGTTGGGAAAACACGGGAGGATAAATGGACAAACAGTGAGGACGGACTAAAACATGCGGGGAAGGTTGTGGTGGAAAGTGGAGCGGCCATGTTGGAACGGTACAGTGGTGGATTGACCAGTGAAGGATACAGGTACAGAAGCAAGGGGAACAATATGGACTCATGAAGATGTGTGAACGATATAAACTCATAAAAAACAACTAAATTCAGTGCGATCATTAAGCCCGTTCGGCTTAAGTGTCTGTAACATGTAGATCCATTCAAGTTCTCTCTTTAATAGAAACTTGGTGTTATCAGTCCCTTCTCTTTTGGAGACAGTTTCTAGAATGATGAATTTCATTTGGGCAATGGTGTGGCGAGCATCTATGAAATGCATGGCAATATTTGATTTTTCTGATTTCAGTCTGATGTTTGATTTATGCTCGTTGAGGCGTATTTTCATTTTCCGTTCAGTCTTGCCAATGTACAGTTTGCCACATGGGCATTTTAACGCATAGATCACGTTGGCTGTATCACAAGTTGCATCAACACGGAGTTTCACATTGTGTCCTTTCATTGGGTGCTGTATGGTATTTCCTTTTATTACATTATTGCAATGACTGCAGTTGAGGCACGGTTGAGTGCCACGGTGGTGTTTAGGTGTCTCTGTTGATCTTGCAAGAATTTCTTTTATGTTGTTACTCCTGGTGTGTGCGAATAATGGGAGTTTCGCAAAAATGCCCTGGAAATCGGGTTCATTCTGTAAAATGGGCCAGTGTTTACATATAATTTTCTTGTATTTAGGACTTGCAGTAGAAAATTTAGACACAAGAACCATGCGTTGATCTGGATTTTTCTGAGTTTTTGTCATGCTTTCTTCTCTCGATATGTTGGTGACACGAGCCCGTGCTTGTTGTAGAACGTTGTTGGGATAGCCTCGTTCAAGGAACCTGTTTTGCATTTCTGTGATGCGGTCTTCAACCAAAAGTTCATCAGACACTATGCGTCTGACACGTAGCATCTGAGTGTCAGACGCATAGTGATGTTTTTTAAGGGAACCTTGATGAAAACTGGCATAATGTAAACAGTTGTTGCGATCAGTACTTTTTCTGTAAAGGTCGGTGACCAATCCTTGTGGAGTATTTTTTATATGTACATCCAGAAATGCGATATCGGTATCGCTGATGAGCCATGTTAGTTTGATGCGTGGATCTTTGTTATTGATTTCAGTCATGAGGTCATGTAGGGTTTCCTTGGTATCTGACCATAGAAAGAATAGGTCGTCAATGTACCGCACGTACAATTTAGAATGATTCTGGAAATGAGGGTTGGTATATATGTGATGTCTTTCAAAATTTTCCATATATGTATTCGCGTATGACGGGGCAGCACAATTCCCCATAGCCATCCCTGAGAGTTGTAGAAACCATTGATCATCAACTGTAAAATAAGAGTGGTACAACGTGAAAATCATCAATTCAATCAAAAATGTTTGCATTTTCGAGTCGATTTCACTGTTGAGTAGGACTTGTTCAATTGCTTCGATGCCTCCTAAGTGTGGTATGGAGGTATACAGGGCGCTCACATCGGCAGTACATAAAACATACGGTTTATTGTTGGGATTTTCTATTTTGGAGAGTTTCATCAGAAAATCGGTAGTGTCTTTAATGTAACTGTCTGATTGAATCACTAGAGGTTGCAAATATTTATCAATGAACTTTCCAGTCATTTCATGTATAGACTGCTTAGTGGATACTATGGGCCTGAATGGCGGATCCATGAGGTTTTTATGGATTTTAGGGCTCATATGTATCGTTGGACTTTTTGGACAATAAATGAGCAGATATTTTTTGGTGCGTTCTTCGATAACCCCATTTTGGAATGCTTTGTGAACAATCTCTTTCAGCAAGTCTTGATATTCATTGGTGGGGTTACAGTTCAATGCCATATAGGTTGAGGTGTCTTCTATATGTTCTTTAAGTTTTTGTCTGTACATCTCGCTATCAAGTATAACTAACGCACCACCTTTATCAGCTTTAGTGATTTTGATATTAGGATTGTTAGCCAGCGACTTGAGAGTATCTCGATCTTTGGTAGTTAGGTTTTGGATTTTCCTTGGTGTTTTAAAGTTGATGTTAGTAAGGTCTTGCCGAACTAAAGTCTCAAATAGGTCTATACATTTGTGGCTGGTTGGTGCTAAATATGTGCTCGGTGGTCGTAATCCTTTGAGCTCATCATCTTTGGTTGTGGTTGAAGGAGGTAAAACATTATCGAAGAAATGCCTAAGTCTGAGTTTACGGGTGAATTTGAAAGTACTTACTTCAAGTTCCAACAGGTTAGTGGAGGTGGTTGGGATAAATGAAGTGCCCTTTTCAAGTAATTTCATTTGATAATCACTGATTTCTGTCTTCGAGATGTTGATTACGAGACTTGTTTCTTTTTGGCAATCGTGCTTCTCGTGGTTGGTGGACTTATGTCTTTGTCTTTTGTTTTTGCTCCGCCTGGGTCTTCGGGTGGAGTTTGGCCAACCTCTAAAAAAGACTGCGAGGTTGCAGGCATGTCTTGTGCTTGATTGGTGCTTGATGTGCTGGCCTGTTCTTTGTTGGGTGGTTGCCTGAAAGGTTGGGGACGCTTAGATGGAAGTTTAGTTGAATCTGAATCAGATGATGAAGTGTCCGTGTTCATGTTCGGTGGTTTGTTGCGGCGTCTTTGGGCGTAGACGTCGGCCCATGAGTAAACTTCATCCAGCTTGTAATCAAGCGTATCACGGCGAAATTTTCGGACTTTTCGTTCAAGTATTTCCTTCTGGTATTTGTCCAAGATTGTTTTAGTGTCTTCAAGTATAGATGTAAGTTCCTCAGGTGTTAGTAGGCTTTTGACTTCATCCTGTATTTCTTTCATTTCTGTCTCCAATTCTTTGAGGATACCGGCCAGTTCCTCTACAATCAATAATATAAGGTCAAGGCTACATTTGTTTAGTATCCCATTCCATTTTTCAAGGAAGCTTTTAGAATTTTTACATAACGAGGGTTTTAATGCGATGCGTAATCCGCGTGGGATCCTGAGTGCCCGGTGATAACGCAGTAAAGTGCTCGCGTGGAGCTTCTGGTTGATATGTCTTTTAGATAAGTAGATTAATTGTTTCACACATTGTTCCTTGTTTCTGGTGTTGGTGGTAGGGCTTATGTCTTCCTCAATCAGCGCATAGATTCTGTCTTTTTCTGTTTCATCATATGCCAATGTATGTGCTCTGGCTTCTGTGCTTCTGCTGATATCGTCGAATTGCATTTTGAGAGTGTGCTACCCCACCGAGGGCGGACAGTAGGAATATATCAAAAGAGAGTGTGGAGGGTGCACAACTGGGTTGAAAAGGATGTTTGGCACAAAGTTGGAAAAGTTATGGGTGCTCTCACAGGGTGGTGTTCTCCGTCTGCACACCACTGACTAATACTGTAAAGTTGTGTTTGCGGAAACCGCAGGTACATCCCCAATGAGGCACTCCAGTAATGATCATCAGACGTGATTCAAAAATTCGTTTGAAACATAACTTTTATTTTCTTCAATGTTTTTTTGTATGTTCCGTTTTGGTTATTTTACTGATATTTAATGCATATCAGAGGACAACATCGTTGAACACATGAACAGTTATATCCAATGCATTTCGGGCTGTTCAGCCCTTGATCACGGAAAGGCTGAGGAGGAAGAGTACGAAGAAAATGTCAGGGGAAGTGTGATGGTACAACATAAGAATAATGTGCAAGTGCTCATGGTGCTAAACACTATTTAGATAGACGGGTGCCAACTAATGAAGTGGAGAGTGAGGGGGTTGTAACGGGATTCGTGTTTGGTGATAATAATGCAGGGAAGAATCAGCTTATACAGTCGGGTGATGGAAGTGAATAGTTATCATTAACGAAGTGCTCGAAGTGAGTTTTAAGCCGGTCAGGGAGTGCTCCGGAAAAGACTGGTTGCGTGTTCTCTAAGCGAACGAGTTGCGGGTCCGTAAGTCGGTTGCACTTACTTCATGATGAATAACGTGGTAGCGCCGAGACGTGTGCTCATGCAGGATACCGCCGGTTGTCTGGCGTGTTGGGAAAGCACGGGAGGATAAATGGACAAACAGTGAGGACGGACTAAAACATGCGGGGAATGTTGTGGTGGAAAGTGGAGCGGCCATGTTGGAACGGTACAGTGGTGGATTGACCAGTGAAGGATACAGGTACAGAAGCAAGGGGAACAATATGGACTCATGAAGATGTGTGAACGATATAAACTCATAAAAAACAACTAAATTCAGTGCGATCATTAAGCCCGTTCGGCTTAAGTGTCTGTAACATGTAGATCCATTCAAGTTCTCTCTTTAATAGAAACTTGGTGTTATCAGTCCCTTCTCTTTTGGAGACAGTTTCTAGAATGATGAATTTCATTTGGGCAATGGTGTGGCGAGCATCTATGAAATGCATGGCAATATTTGATTTTTCTGATTTCAGTCTGATGTTTGATTTATGCTCGTTGAGGCGTATTTTCATTTTCCGTTCAGTCTTGCCAATGTACAGTTTGCCACATGGGCATTTTAACGCATAGATCACGTTGGCTGTATCACAAGTTGCATCAACACCGAGTTTCACATTGTGTCCTTTCATTGGGTGCTGTATGGTATTTCCTTTTATTACATTATTGCAATGACTGCAGTTGAGGCACGGTTGAGTGCCACGGTGGTGTTTAGGTGTCTCTGTTGATCTTGCAAGAATTTCTTTTATGTTGTTACTCCTGGTGTGTGCGAATAATGGGAGTTTCGCAAAAATGCCCTGGAAATCGGGTTCATTCTGTAAAATGGGCCAGTGTTTACATATAATTTTCTTGTATTTAGGACTTGCAGTAGAAAATTTAGACACAAGAACCATGCGTTGATCTGGATTTTTCTGAGTTTTTGTCATGCTTTCTTCTCTCGATATGTTGGTGACACAAGCCCGTGCTTGTTGTAGAACGTTGTTGGGATAGCCTCGTTCAAGGAACCTGTTTTGCATTTCTGTGATGCGGTCTTCAACCAAAAGTTCATCAGACACTATGCGTCTGACACGTAGCATCTGAGAAAATGGGAGATGTTTTTTAAGGGAACCTTGATGAAAACTGGCATAATGTAAACAGTTGTTGCGATCAGTACTTTTTCTGTAAAGGTCGGTGACCAATCCTTGTGGAGTATTTTTTATATGTACATCCAGAAATGCGATATCGGTATCGCTGATGAGCCATGTTAGTTTGATGCGTGGATCTTTGTTATTGATTTCAGTCATGAGGTCATGTAGGGTTTCCTTGGTATCTGACCATAGAAAGAATAGGTCGTCAATGTACCGCACGTACAATTTAGAATGATTCTGGAAATGAGGGTTGGTATATATGTGATGTCTTTCAAAATTTTCCATATATGTATTCGCGTATGACGGGGCAGCACAATTCCCCATAGCCATCCCTGAGAGTTGTAGAAACCATTGATCATCAACTGTAAAATAAGAGTGGTACAACGTGAAAATCATCAATTCAATCAAAAATGTTTGCATTTTCGAGTCGATTTCACTGTTGAGTAGGACTTGTTCAATTGCTTCGATGCCTCCTAAGTGTGGTATGGAGGTATACAGGGCGCTCACATCGGCAGTACATAAAACATACGGTTTATTGTTGGGATTTTCTATTTTGGAGAGTTTCATCAGAAAATCGGTAGTGTCTTTAATGTAACTGTCTGATTGAATCACTAGAGGTTGCAAATATTTATCAATGAACTTTCCAGTCATTTCATGTATAGACTGCTTAGTGGATACTATGGGCCTGAATGGCGGATCCATGAGGTTTTTATGGATTTTAGGGCTCATATGTATCGTTGGACTTTTTGGACAATCAATGAGCAGATATTTTTTGGTGCGTTCTTCGATAACCCCATTTTGGAATGCTTTGTGAACAATCTCTTTCAGCAAGTCTTGATATTCATTGGTGGGGTTACAGTTCAATGCCATATAGGTTGAGGTGTCTTCTATATGTTCTTTAAGTTTTTGTCTGTACATCTCGCTATCAAGTATAACTAACGCACCACCTTTATCAGCTTTAGTGATTTTGATATTAGGATTGTTAGCCAGCGACTTGAGAGTATCTCGATCTTTGGTAGTTAGGTTTTGGATTTTCCTTGGTGTTTTAAAGTTGATGTTAGTAAGGTCTTGCCGAACTAAAGTCTCAAATAGGTCTATACATTTGTGGCTGGTTGGTGCTAAATATGTGCTCGGTGGTCGTAATCCTTTGAGCTCATCATCTTTGGTTGTGGTTGAAGGAGGTAAAACATTATCGAAGAAATGCCTAAGTCTGAGTTTACGGGTGAATTTGAAAGTACTTACTTCAAGTTCCAACAGGTTAGTGGAGGTGGTTGGGATAAATGAAGTGCCCTTTTCAAGTAATTTCATTTGATAATCACTGATTTCTGTCTTCGAGATGTTGATTACGAGACTTGTTTCTTTTTGGCAATCGTGCTTCTCGTGGTTGGTGGACTTATGTCTTTGTCTTTTGTTTTTGCTCCGCCTGGGTCTTCGGGTGGAGTTTGGCCAACCTCTAAAAAAGACTGCGAGGTTGCAGGCATGTCTTGTGCTTGATTGGTGCTTGATGTGCTGGCCTGTTCTTTGTTGGGTGGTTGCCTGAAAGGTTGGGGACGCTTAGATGGAAGTTTAGTTGAATCTGAATCAGATGATGAAGTGTCCGTGTTCATGTTCGGTGGTTTGTTGCGGCGTCTTTGGGCGTAGACGTCGGCCCATGAGTAAACTTCATCCAGCTTGTAATCAAGCGTATCACGGCGAAATTTTCGGACTTTTCGTTCAAGTATTTCCTTCTGGTATTTGTCCAAGATTGTTTTAGTGTCTTCAAGTATAGATGTAAGTTCCTCAGGTGTTAGTAGGCTTTTGACTTCATCCTGTATTTCTTTCATTTCTGTCTCCAATTCTTTGAGGATACCGGCCAGTTCCTCTACAATCAATAATATAAGGTCAAGGCTACATTTGTTTAGTATCCCATTCCATTTTTCAAGGAAGCTTTTAGAATTTTTACATAACGAGGGTTTTAATGCGATGCGTAATCCGCGTGGGATCCTGAGTGCCCGGTGATAACGCAGTAAAGTGCTCGCGTGGAGCTTCTGGTTGATATGTCTTTTAGATAAGTAGATTAATTGTTTCACACATTGTTCCTTGTTTCTGGTGTTGGTGGTAGGGCTTATGTCTTCCTCAATCAGCGCATAGATTCTGTCTTTTTCTGTTTCATCATATGCCAATGTATGTGCTCTGGCTTCTGTGCTTCTGCTGATATCGTCGAATTGCATTTTGAGAGTGTGCTACCCCACCGAGGGCGGACAGTAGGAATATATCAAAAGAGAGTGTGGAGGGTGCACAACTGGGTTGAAAACCTGATTCAGATTCAACTAAACTTCCATCTAAGCGTCCCCAACCTTTCAGGCAACCACCCAACAAAGAACAGGCCAGCACATCAAGCACCAATCAAGCACAAGACATGCCTGCAACCTCGCAGTCTTTTTTAGAGGTTGGCCAAACTCCACCCGAAGACCCAGGCGGAGCAAAAACAAAAGACAGAGACATAAGTCCACCAACCACGAGAAGCACGATTGCCAAAAAGAAACAAGTCTCGTAATCAACATCTCGAAGACAGAAATCAGTGATTATCAAATGAAATTACTTGAAAAGGGCACTTCATTTATCCCAACCACCTCCACTAACCTGTTGGAACTTGAAGTAAGTACTTTCAAATTCACCCGTAAACTCCGACTTAGGCATTTCTTCGATAATGTTTTACCTCCTTCAACCACAACCAAAGATGATGAGCTCAAAGGATTACGACCACCGAGCACATATTTAGCACCAACCAGCCACAAATGTATAGACCTATTTGAGACTTTAGTTCGGCAAGACCTTACTAACATCAACTTTAAAACACCAAGGAAAATCCAAAACCTAACTACCAAAGATCGAGATACTCTCAAGTCGCTGGCTAACAATCCTAATATCAAAATCACTAAAGCTGATAAAGGTGGTGCGTTAGTTATACTTGATAGCGAGATGTACAGACAAAAACTTAAAGAACATATAGAAGACACCTCAACCTATATGGCATTGAACTGTAACCCCACCAATGAATATCAAGACTTGCTGAAAGAGATTGTTCACAAAGCATTCCAAAATGGGGTTATCGAAGAACGCACCAAAAAATATCTGCTCATTGATTGTCCAAAAAGTCCAACGATACATATGAGCCCTAAAATCCATAAAAACCTCATGGATCCGCCATTCAGGCCCATAGTATCCACTAAGCAGTCTATACATGAAATGACTGGAAAGTTCATTGATAAATATTTGCAACCTCTAGTGATTCAATCAGACAGTTACATTAAAGACACTACCGATTTTCTGATGAAACTCTCCAAAATAGAAAATCCCAACAATAAACCGTATGTTTTATGTACTGCCGATGTGAGCGCCCTGTATACCTCCATACCACACTTAGGAGGCATCGAAGCAATTGAACAAGTCCTACTCAACAGTGAAATCGACTCGAAAATGCAAACATTTTTGATTGAATTGATGATTTTCACGTTGTACCACTCTTATTTTACAGTTGATGATCAATGGTTTCTACAACTCTCAGGGATGGCTATGGGGAATTGTGCTGCCCCGTCATACGCGAATACATATATGGAAAATTTTGAAAGACATCACATATATACCAACCCTCATTTCCAGAATCATTCTAAATTGTACGTGCGGTACATTGACGACCTATTCTTTCTATGGTCAGATACCAAGGAAACCCTACATGACCTCATGACTGAAATCAATAACAAAGATCCACGCATCAAACTAACATGGCTCATCAGCGATACCGATATCGCATTTCTGGATGTACATATAAAAAATACTCCACAAGGATTGGTCACCGACCTTTACAGAAAAAGTACTGATCGCAACAACTGTTTACATTATGCCAGTTTTCATCAAGGTTCCCTTAAAAAACATCTCCCATTTTCTCAGATGCTACGTGTCAGACGCATAGTGTCTGATGAACTTTTGGTTGAAGACCGCATCACAGAAATGCAAAACAGGTTCCTTGAACGAGGCTATCCCAACAACGTTCTACAACAAGCACGGGCTCGTGTCACCAACATATCGAGAGAAGAAAGCATGACAAAAACTCAGAAAAATCCAGATCAACGCATGGTTCTTGTGTCTAAATTTTCTACTGCAAGTCCTAAATACAAGAAAATTATATGTAAACACTGGCTCATTTTACAGAATGAACCCGATTTCCAGGGCATTTTTGCGAAACTCCCATTATTCGCACACACCAGGAGTAACAACATAAAAGAAATTCTTGCAAGATCAACAGAGACACCTAAACACCACCGTGGCACTCAACCGTGCCTCAACTGCAGTCATTGCAATAATGTAATAAAAGGAAATACCATACAGCACCCAATGAAAGGACACAATGTGAAACTCCGTGTTGATGCAACTTGTGATACAGCCAACGTGATCTATGCGTTAAAATGCCCATGTGGCAAACTGTACATTGGCAAGACTGAACGGAAAATGAAAATACGCCTCAACGAGCATAAATCAAACATCAGACTGAAATCAGAAAAATCAAATATTGCCATGCATTTCATAGATGCTCGCCACACCATTGCCCAAATGAAATTCATCATTCTAGAAACTGTCTCCAAAAGAGAAGGGACTGATAACACCAAGTTTCTATTAAAGAGAGAACTTGAATGGATCTACATGTTACAGACACTTAAGCCGAACAGGCTTAATGATCGCACTGAATTTAGTTGTTTTTTATGAGTTTATATCGTTCACACATCTTCATGAGTCCATATTGTTCCCCTTGCTTCTGTACCTGTATCCTTCACTGGTCAATCCACCACTGTACCGTTCCAACATGGCCGCTCCACTTTCCACCACAACCTTCCCCGCATGTTTTAGTCCGTCCTCACTGTTGGTCCATTTATCCTCCCGTGTTTTCCCAACACGCCAGACAACCGGCGGTATCCTGCATGAGCACACGTCTCGGCGCTACCACGTTATTCATCATGAAGTAAGTGCAACCGACTTACGGACCCGCAACTCGTTCGCTTAGAGAACACGCAACCGGTCTTTTCCGGAGCACTCCCTGACCGGCTTAAAACTCACTTCGAGCACTTCGTTAATGATAACTATTCACTTCCATCACCCGACTGTATAAGCTGATTCTTCCCTGCATTATTATCACCAAACACGAATCCCGTTACAACCCCCTCACTCTCCACTTCATTAGTTGGCACCCGTCTATCTAAATAGTGTTTAGCACCATGAGCACTTGCACATTATTCTTATGTTGTACCATCACACTTCCCCTGACATTTTCTTCGTACTCTTCCTCCTCAGCCTTTCCGTGATCAAGGGCTGAACAGCCCGAAATGCATTGGATATAACTGTTCATGTGTTCAACGATGTTGTCCTCTGATATGCTTTAAATATCAGTAAAATAACCAAAACGGAACATACAAAAAAACATTGAAGAAAATAAAAGTTATGTTTCAAACGAATTTTTGAATCACGTCTGATGATCATTACTGGAGTGCCTCATTGGGGATGTACCTGCGGTTTCCGCAAACACAACTTTACAGTACCCCCACTTTTTGCCTGCTGTCAGTGTGTTTTGACTGTAGTTCGTTGGGATCCAACAAATCAGGACCCCAGAATCGGTGCCCTCTCTCCCAAAATGACTTTAGTAAGTACTCTTGTACCGCCACAATTGGTTACTGGTGAGCCCTAATAAGTCCCTAGTAAATGGTACTATGGTACCCAGGACATAGCACACCAGAGGTCTCCCATGGGCTGCAGCTTATATTATGCCACCCATGGGACTCCTCTTCAACTCTGACTACAGGCCTGCCATTGCAGGATGTGTGAGATGGTGCTTGCACCTCTCATAACAGATATGTTTTCGTATAGCTGAGGTCACTGCACTTAAAACTTATAAGCCACCCCTATGGAAGGCCCTGAGGGCAGGGTGCTTGGTTATAAGTGTAAGGGTGTGCCTGCATGAGCAGGACATCCCCACAAACTCCAAAGTCGATTCTCCAGACTTTCTAAGTGTGGTGAGCCATTTTAAGATGTATAGTGGACATCGGTCATTACAAGATGTTTATATAATAGCTGCGCAAAAACTGGTCATGTTTGGTATCTCTGCAGTCCAGAATACACACAGTTCTGTGTTAGTAAATAACATTGTTCGAATGAAATTCAAAACTATGTTAGATGTTCCAATGGATTTTTCAGTCACACTTGGCTCCAGAAAGCCATGACTTGACCACATTCAGCGCCCTTGGCAATCAGAGACGCTATGCGAGATTGCCTATGAGGTATAAGAATAGCCCCAGGGTTTTTACAGCCGGCATTATGTCGATTTTACATGAAATTGGCCCTGCTGCTTTTTCATACGTCGATGATCTTTACCTTTTTGATGATGAACTTAATCATCATCTTATGCGCAGGGCTTGCATTATTACGCATTGCACATCTTTAGGTTGCAAATTTAATTTTGCAAAATCGCATATTGCATTTATGGCAGTTCTTTTCCTTGATTATGAACTGAATAATGAGGGTAGGGGGGCTGGCACGCCACCTCTTGGAGAAATGTGCTCAATTGCAATCTCCAACTACTAAAAAGAAATTCAGTCTTTGGAATTTCGGCAGAACCTACATTCCAGATTATGCCCAGCATATGAAACCGCTATACGTGTTGATACAACCTTCTTTCTCGTCTTCCAGTTGGCTTCCGGAACACACCACAGTTCTACGGTCTTTGCAGTCTGATCTGCTTGCAACTCAATTCTTGTTAACTAGAGACAATACCACAAAATTGGTCATAAGGTCATTAGGATTCACATATGTGACTTTTAATGAAGGGGACACAGTTCCCATTGCTTATAAATTGCATTTGTATACTCCCTCTGCTGACCCCTTAGTGTCAGCAAATTACAGATCTATCTCACCATTGCTGTTTTTCTCCACGGCCCTAGAGAAATGTGTCAATTCAGTGATCTCTGACTACGCTTAATAAAAATTATCTCCTTCATTAAAAGCCAACTATAGGACAAAAACTGCACTTCAGGAGGTCTCAGAGCATATTAAGGAGAAGCTGGACCAGAGGGGTAGAGCCATTCTGATTTTACTAGACCTTTCTGCGGCCTTCGATACCGTTCCTCACACTAGACTCCTGGACAGACTACAGGACTGTGGAATAGGCAGCACCGTTCAGAAATGGTTTACCTCCTCCTAAGAGGACAGAAGCCAGGAAGTCTGGACCCCCTTCGCGGCCCCCATCCCTAGTCTGAAAGCGGGAGTTCCTCAAGGCTCTATACTGCGCCCTACTCTTTTCAACCTACATATGTCTCCCTTGACAGAGGTTTGTTCACCAAAATGATTTCTTACGCGAACGACACGCAGCTCCTTTTTACCTGAGACAAGGGAGCTGACTTTGAGGGTGAGAAGATCAGTATCTCCCTCTCGAAGGTGTTTTGGTGGTTGAGGAAGAACCAGTTAAAATTTAACCCAGAGAAATCTGAAGTTATCTTTTTTGGTTCCACCCCAGGCAAGTGAAATCTTGGGTGGCCCTCGGATATGTCCCCTTCTCTCTCTTCACAAAGCTCCATCAAGTATTTGGACGTCATGATGGACAGCACTCTCTCAATGAGATCTCAGGTCCAGTCGGTAGCTGGCTCCCATTTTGGGCTTCTACAGATGCTTAGAAATGTTTCCCCCTGTTGCCTCTTAAACACAGGAAGATCGTAGTCCAGGCATTTGTTATCTCCAGACTGGAATATGTCAATGTCCTGTACCTGGGCTCCCTGAATATTTGCTTACCCGCTTACAGGTGGTCCAGAATGCAGCCACCAGAGCAATCAGATCAGTTTTAAGGCTCTGGTACTATTCTTCAAGGCCCTGTATGGAAGTGGTGTGGAGTATCTTAGAAGGAGAGTCACACACTATGTGCCGCCAAGAACCCTGAAGTCCTCCACATTGGGCCTGGCATACGTCCCCGGGATATGCTATACCCGACCCGGCGGCCGTTCCTTTCGGTTCCATGGAGCCCACGCCTGGAACCTTCTCCCACTAACTCTCAGGAAAGTGACAGACGTACCCGTTTTTAGGAAAATGCTTAATACTTGGCTTTTCCATAACTAACTCCCGGTCTTCCGCTTCTAGGGGTAGCAGAGGGTCTGATAGAGTCTTTTCAGCACTGGGACACTCTTTCTGAGTAGCTGCGTGCTCTATAAATGCTAATTTATTCCTGCAGGAATGCATTTTTTTTCTACCAAGAAAATTTTAACAGCGGTACAGATGGCAATTCTAAAGGAACGCTCACCTGCTCTGGGCAAACGCATTTTCATGATTTCGCTTGTGCCTGCTTTGGAAGCTGTCACGAAGGCGAGTGTACCAGATTCTTAGGCTTTGTATCCTCGTTGGATACAATGGGCGAGTTCATTGACGTTGGCTCATGTCAATTTAGTTTTTGATCCTTCTTTGAAGACACATGAGTTTTTACAATATGAACATGTTCATCCTCTTCCTTTGACCCTACTCCCTCTTGATCAGTACAAATATATCATTTACACTGTTGTGTCTACACAGCCAGCCATTGATTCTAAATATGCCTATTCTTCAGCCTGCGCAATGGTGGCAATATAGTGGATGGTGATTTTAAATCCTACTTGGTTCACAGACAATCCCATGCGGATTGCACAGCACAATTGGCCGAGTTATGTGCATTGCTTTTGGCTCTTGAGATTGCTGATCTGGAATTGCCTACTCTTGTAGTGTGCGATTCTGGCAGATGTTGCTGCGATGAATGAGGAGACAATATTTACCCAGGGTTTCCCTTCTCATTATTCCTACACTTAACTACTGATCAGGTTCCGTTTATGACTATCCCCTCAGTTGGTGATCGCTTGATTCCCAACATGGACCCCAGACTTTCATTAATTATAGGTGCCCATGAAGGAATGGCTTCCGCACATGCGTCAGTGGCGGCTGCAATTTCTCTTTTACAGCAACGTTATTGGTGGCGAGGTTTATACCGACAAATGCACTAATACGTTCTTTCCTGTGACATTCGTCAACAGACTTTCTACGGTTTCACGTCCACTACATACTCAACTTTTCATTTCGAATCAACCATTTAGTTGTATTTATCTTGATCACTGCGGTCCTTTGACATCAGACAATGCATTAAAATATATTTTGGTGTCAGTGGATTCGTACACTAGGTTCCTCTGGGTGTGGCCACAGCGATGTACTGTTGTTCTTACTGTTATAAAAGATTTGCATGTCTTTGTAGGGACTTATGCCTGTGGCACCTTCCATTCTGACCACGGACTGGCTTTTCCCTCTAAGGCTTAGTGGGATTTAGTGAAGTCAATGGGGGGTGGGGGGGGGAGGTGCATTTCTCGTCTCCATATCGGCCTAAGGGCAATTCTGTTGTGGAGCGAATGAACCGTGACTTAAAGCAATCTTTAACAGCAAGGGTATTAGGTCTAGGACGGGGCTGGTTGACTCATCTCTATGGGGTTCAATGTGCACTGAATAATCCTCCTAGAAGAGCTCTAGGTGAGCGAACCCCATACAAAATGCTCTTTGGAAATTAAAATGTTTGTGCGAGACCTTGACGGTCTTCAGGTTGTGGCGGCTGCCGCAACATTTGCTTTTGATTACCATTGTGCTATGTTACAGGATCTACAAAAGAATTGAGATGCTCTATCAAGAACCCATTTGTCTTAGCTTACAGATGCAGCAGTGCTAGCCCCTGTCTCCGGCTGGCTTCCTAACATTGGTGATCTGGTCCGGGAGAAAGTGGCAAACAAGAAATACTTCTGTCACACATACTGTGCTCCGGTTCCAGTCCTTGGTCTAAAGAACACCTGAACTGTGATCTTACCTCCACTGCCTGGATGCAAAGACAACCGGTTCATTTCAGTTGAACATGTAAAGTTACACCATATGGCCAATACTTAATAGTATGCCTACAAGCATCCTGCGTCAGGATGTTCCACTACATCAGTTGAGTTCTGTTTCTCCAAATTCTTCCAGAAAACTGGAAGGGGAGATTGAGCCTTCAGTAGAATAATTGCCTGTTTTGCATTCAACATTTACAATTGTGGAAAATGAATATTATTGCCCACCAGTTGAGCTTACAGTTGATATCCCAATAACTATGATACATTCAGCTTCTAACGAAGAACAGCCCCCATTGTTTCAGCTTGGCTGTTACTATATTGACTACGGTAACTTCTCTTTGGATACATATTCAATGTCTTAGCCTATTGATGTGCCTTCTACATGGATTTGTGTTTTCATCTCATGGTTGAAAATAACTTACCTAGTCCCACAATGGACTTACATCTAGATCGTAATGTCAGCGGTGTTCCTCTTTATTTGGATTGGATTCATGACTGTCTTTTTCCTTTTGATTAATGGCCACTACTTGCCTGAACTCGCTACTGTGGAATTGCTTGACGGAGTCCAGGCTCTGCACACTTCTTTGCATAAAACGAAACGGGACCAGACCTTTGCTAATATTTCAGCAGTCCTGATCGCTGATGGCATTGTTAGGGACAAAATACAGTGCAATATATATGGTCCTACAAATTCCATATGTCTTCTGTGTTTCCTTGGGAGAGGTCATTATACCTGGAATGCATTCAGATAATTGGGCTGTTAGTGTTGTTAATTCTTTGTTTTCCAATTTTCAGTATTATACTGTAACAGAAGATCTATATTTAAATTCAGCAAAGTATGCAGATTTACTTTGTTACCAACATTATGGACATCACTTTCTTCGCAAACCCTAACTCAGCGGCCCACTTTTAATTATACGCAATGGGCACATTGCCCAACACCAACTAAAATAAGTTCAGTTACACAGAAATATAAATGTACATATTTTTCTGTTTACAATCTGACCGACCCAGCCTCCTACTATTTCAAATTGAATATCCCCACATTGAACAAATATATGCTTCCACAAACTAAATTAATATATTGCGCATCCTTCATAGCAGATCTGTCCCTCAAACTCAACTAATATTTTAAGGTCCAACAGACTACTTGTTTCGATTTAGCCATGATAATAATTTGAATACTCCCTTTATTCCGTCTCTGTCTCAATATGAGACATGGTACACACATACTAATTATACAATTGGATAATTGTCTGGTATGATACAAAATGGCACTTTTAATTCCTCTATGATACATCCAGAGGTGTGGCCTACAAACACCAATACTTGTCATTTACGTCTTATAAATGCTGCTGACAGTTTTTCCTAAAATAGGCCTGATCCTCGTTACCTACACTCACATTCAGTTACCACTTATTCAGTTGATAAATTATGTCAACAATGGTTGGAACATTCCACACTATCGTCTGTGAAGCACCATCTTTCCCTTCTGTCTGGTGACATTGATCTTTCAGATTTATTTGAGTCCAAAATCACCTCACACTAACTCTTTGTTTATGCAGCTTATAATGGGTTTTGGAAACGATCGCAAATGGTAGCAGCTCTACCCTTGCGCCAAATTGATCAAGATAATTTGGAAAGAGTTCTTGTTGTAGTTGATAACAGTTTAAACACATTGGCTTCTCATATATATACCTTAGACAATAGTGTGTCGTCTGTTATTGATATTGTTCAGACTGAAGTATCTACTTTGTTTCATGGTCAAAATCAGCTACGTTAAGTTATGCAATTTAGTTAGACATTACAGATACTTAAAAATGGGAGAGTACCATGGAATTACCTGAATGTTTCCTCACTGTTTTTACCGTTCTGTTTGACAGATAGACAAAAAATGATGTCCATGAAAGACATAACGTACACTTTGCTACATATTGAGAAACAAGAATAGTTACCATTTATCGTAGCAGAAACAGATTCAGCGGTATGGTTAACCACATCGCTGCTGTGGTTATTTTTCCTCTGTGCTGGAAATCGGAATTCTCATGTATTCATGACGAGCTCAGCTCATCATCAGCACAGCTCAACTGTGCCTCATGACGAGCTGAGCTCGTCTTGAGCATGGAAGGGGTTAATACATGGTGTTATTTCATTACCCATCTCACTTTTCCAGTTTACATGAAACACTATCCTGTGGGTAGATATGAACCGCTTGGGAGCAGTTACATTCATCAATTGTGGCCACTGCCATTCGTATTCCATTGTCAGCATGCAGAAAAGGGATTTTTTCTTACAGGGGAGGATTGTGACTCTACAGTCTCCCACTCACTTGTGTATAAACAAGTAAAACTTTACGTGCCTGCAACATTTCAGACCCTAATTTGGATTATTTTTTAAAATGAACCCTGGTTCCTGCCATTATTTCAACTCTCAGTTTGCTTTCGAATGGCAGTTATCTAATTCTCAACAATCAGAATTGCTGAAGTTTACAGACAGTGTTACAGCAAACAAAAGATGGACGGAATGCTGACAATGCAAACATTCTTCCCCTGTCAAAAGATCTGAGTTAAATCCATTGTTCTTTTGCCCACGAGGCCACCCCAGTGTGGTAAATATTTGATTTACCGTCTTAATTTCTATGCAGGTAAGTACTTAAACAAAAATAACTCAATCGGAAAGAAAGAGGCAGAGTCCGTGGTGTTAGAGTTCTTAGGGGTTTTATTCCTTAAAAAGGAATGGTCATGGTACCAGATCGGATATCGGGTTCCTGCCACCACTGGGGTGCAGGAAGGGATAGAGCAATATTTTATTGACAATACATAGCTTATATACTTAAATCATATTATAGAAACCAATACAGTAGGCGTAACAGCTGAGAGAAACAAGATAAGAGCACACACGTGGTAGTGATACGTAATTAGAAGGCGTGAACTAGGCGTGAATATAGAAAACGTCACACGTAAATGTCACAAGTAGGTGGGTACAAAGCAGAATATTGCAATGTCAGCAGAAATCTGAAGTCTGGATGCGCGCGCAGCTGCATGACGTGTGATTGACGTGAAACTGGAGGGTGCAGGGGACTTGACATTTACACTAGCGGAAAGAGACAGAAGTCTGGCATGTCAGATCAACTCGTACCACTATCATATCCGATATCTAATGTTTAGGAACCATATTATCGAAAGGAAAAGGTCTCTGGGGCAGAAGCTATTCTATACTGACTGTGAGTGCGTGTATAAGCGTCTAAGTGTCTGCATGAGATGCGAGGGGGCATGGGCCTACCATGGTAACAGAGGCTATGAATTACTTGCACAGAGACAGTGAGGCCGGGCCCTTTGCTCTGCAGCTGGGGGGATGTTTACTTAAACTAGTAGGTAGGAATGTATTTTCGAGGAGCGGAACAGATAATGCGAAGGTTGAATTTGGTCTTGGCAGGCAGCAGGCTGAGCTAAGCGCTGTGAGCCGCGCAGGGAGTAAGGCAGAGGTCACGGGTACAGAGGCAGCCCAGGCTGAGGCGTTCAGAGTTAGAAGGCAGAAAAAGGCTCGATGGCAGAATTCAGGGCCTACTTCGCCAGAGCTGAAAAAACGTGTAAAGTACACCACAAAAAGACGTTGGCATAGCATATTTAGAAACTGAATATTCAACCCGTTCATGGCGGGTCTGAAAGAGGACATGTTAACGTTGGACGCAAATGTATTTGCGTCTTCATAGCTGGCACAGG
This sequence comes from Lissotriton vulgaris, assembly GCF_964263255.1. NCBI lineage: Eukaryota > Metazoa > Chordata > Amphibia > Caudata > Salamandridae > Lissotriton > Lissotriton vulgaris. The sequence continues at coordinate 703,573,882 of NC_141689.1, forward strand.
AGGGAAGTTACATGCACTTTAAGCTAGTACATGGAGACGGTGGGGTACACGTTAGGGAACATTTCTTGACCATAAAATTTATATTTCCTCATTCCCTCCTTGTTCCCTACGGACCCTTCATGATATATCGATCCTCATGAATCGATCAGTCTGTTCTTTTAACATCATTTGCTCTTCTTTCTTCTTTTTGCGTTTTGAGTGAAAACTGGAATGTGCAATGCACGATGTGGCGCACAGTCCACAAATCGCTGGCCCACATTGTAGGCACAGGCAGCAACTGAATACTATGACAAGAGCAATGCCTAGGAAGGATAGGATCTTCCATCCCCAAGCAGTCAGCGTTGTCCAGAACCAACCGGACCAAGTCCAGGTGCCTGGATTCTGATGTATCAAACTTGCAATTTTATGAAGACGTGTAATAGCTTGGTATACCGTTGGTGCGTTTTCTGGAATGAAAACACAGCAACTTGACCCGATGACCTTACAAGCTCCGCCTCCATCTGCCAAGATGACGTCAATAACAAGACGGTTTTGAAGAACAACAACCCGCATGGCGGACTGCTCCTCTGTTAAGTTGCCTAGAGCGGAGGTAGTTTCATTCACTACTGCTTTGAGTGTTCTAGTTAATCTACGTATTAGTTTACTGTTTTGGACGGGGCCTGTGAAGAAAAAGAATCCTTTATTGAAATCTGTGTATTGCTCCCATGCCGTTTCAGTATAGTCGACAATCGGGAGATCTCTTCTGAGTCTACTCTTTACTAGATTTGTATTTCTGTGATAATCAGGAAGGGCTAGGAAAACAGGTGGCAGAAGGAAGGCAATGTAACAGGTACCATCCCAATCTGGAGGTAAGCGTATGTATGCGGTATGGCCACAAACAAAATAGGAATGACGAGTAGCTCTAAAGGAAGACTTGCCATGATCACTGAATTCGACCACGGTAGTACATTTACTATGACCTAAGTGTACTGAACCCTTCTTTCTGACACATAAGTCACCTGTGACTGGTAATACTGACATAGCAGGGAGAACTGGTGCAGCTTCGGATTCAACAGTAAGAATCATGAGGTTAATTGTATAATTACCTAATCCATATACTTCATTTTCTAGATCAGTTCCTGTCCTAATGGGAAGTCCCTTCTTGTCAGGGTAGCAGACGTTGAGCAGAACTAGGTTCAGGTTTCCCCAAATCCAATTCCCCTCGAAAACAGCAATATCAGAATCTAAAGAATTAATTAATCTAAACCATGCACCACAGGAGCCATTGTGAGTGAACGGGTACGGAAAGAGAGGCAGAACTCCCTTATATTTCTGATAGGGAGGGAGTCGGCCACATATCCAACAGTTTGTAGCATTGTTAGTCTGATGGGAGTGATGTAACATACTAATGAATGTGTTGTTGCGCAGCGCAAGTCTGTAAGATAGTTCATGAGGCGGTAATTCACTAAAGAATGTTCGGCAGTTACATTGTAAGCAGAGTGTCCACGCTTGAAGATAGGGTAGTATATTGGCAGTAGTATACTAGCAACAATAATCAAAAGACTTAGAAAAAACATAACCAATAATGTCACTATACAGTGACTGCGGAGTGATTTACAGTATGTACGTTTCTTGAGTTGTCTCTCTCTCTCTCTATCTCGATCTAGGGGATACATGTCAGAAACTATTTAACCGATTCACCTAGGGGAGGACTTAAACAATTAAACTGTCTGACTTGCTAGATCGGAGTTTTGTTCGATACTCCTCTTGGGGAGTTTTCTCTCGCTTGGGAACTTTAGAGTCACTAGATTCGAGGCAGTCCTTTGAGGGGGTGGACGAGTCAGTTTCTGGCAGCAGTTCGTTACATTTTTTAATATGACTCGTGTGGATCCACCCCTTTCGGCCTTCCACTTTAATCGCGGTCCTCGTGGTAAGAAGGACGATCTTCGGCTCTTTCCAGCGGGGCTCCAGCGGGCTTTTCCTGTCGAAATTGCGAATCAACACAGTATCGCCGGGACGGACATCGTGTGGCTTTACATCAGTGTTGTCGGGAAAGGCTGCGGCAACCTGTGAACGACATGATTGGAGTGCAGACATCAAGGAGGCAAGGTAATCTGTCAGCATATTACAATCAACATCGGTTATTTTCTTAGGCATGGGCGTCCCCCACATATTCGGTGGTCTGCCAAAAACCACTTCATACGGGGATAGCCCTGATCTCGAATGGGGGACCATTCTCATGTAGAACAGTGCAACTGGCAGGGCGACTATCCAGTCGACCCCTTTCTCTTTACAGATTTTGGCAAGGCGTGTTTTCAGTGTCTGGTTATGTCTTTCTACAAGGCCAGCGGCCTCGGGATGTCGGACACAATGGAATCTCCACTGATATCCTAGCAGAAGGGAAACCTGTTTCATGAGCTCGGATGAGAATGGCTGTCCGTTATCTGAGTACACGATACGAGGCAAGCCGTACCGTGGGAAGAATTCTCGGACCAGCTGCCTGGCAGTGGTCGGGGCAGTATAATCTGGGACTGGATATGCTTCGGTCCAACGGGAAAGTGCACAAACAACTACGAGGACATACTTAAATCCTCGACATCGGTCCATCTGGATATAATCCATCTGGAGGACTTCAAAAGGGTGATCGGGAGGATGAAATCCACCTTGCTCTACAGGGACGCTTTTACATGGATTGAACTGACAACAGATCATGCAAGTACGCACTTTCTGTTTTGCTGCTGCTCGTAAGTGTTTGTTGTACCAGAGATTCTGTAAACTGTCTAACATAGCTTTTTCTCCTAGGTGTGCTGGACTATGTGCTGTATTTATTATGACTTGAACCATAGAGTCAGGGAGAAACCATGTAGATTTTCCCTTCGTCATCCATCCTTGATCTGTCTGAATCCCTCCTAGTTCAGACCATTTCTTGATTTCATCTGGAGTGGCATGTGTCTGAATATCGATTACATCTAGTGTGGGATCCCTAACTGTCATACAATGTGTCGGTACTATGGTCTTTGTCACGTCAGTTGTCTGGGTGTGAGTCAATGCTGTATGTTTTGCTGTTTGGTCTGCCAGATCATTACCCTGGGAAACAGAATCTGTAACTTTAGTATGTGCTTTACACTTCATGATGGATATGCCTGAGGGCAGATGTATTGCTTCTAACAGGGCTTGAATGAGGGGACCGTGTTGGATCTTGGCACCGTGAGAGGTCAAAAAACCTCGTTCTTGCCATAACACTCCGAAGTCGTGTACGACCCCGAAAGCATAACGGGAATCTGTGTATATGTTAACATTTCTGTTCTTGGCTAGTATGCAGGCTCGGGTCAGAGCAATGAGCTCCGCCACTTGAGCAGACAGTGTGTCAATACGATGTGTTTCTTTGACTTCAGTTTCAGTGGTCACTGCATACGCGGCCACTAATTCTCCTGTACTTGTTCTCATACATGAACCGTCCACGTAAAGTGTCAGGTCTGGATTTGTCAATGGAACATCTGTTAAGTCTCGTCGGGGCTTTGTTACTGCATTAATGATCTCTATACAATCATGCGGGGCTGGATCTGTCATAATCGAAGGTAACAATGTTGCGGGGTTTAGAATGCTACAGCGTCTGATTTCTATGTGTGGCTGGAATAGCGTCAATTCATAACCTGTCAGTCGTGCTATAGTCAAGTGTTGAGTCTGGGTTCGGTTTAGAAGGACCTCTACAGAATGTGGAACTTGTACTGTTAATGGATGTCCTAATACAATTAAATCGCTCTGTCTGATTGCTAAGGCTGTCGCTGCAACTGACTTTAAGCACGCAGGGAGTGCCTGGGCTACTGAATCCAATGTACTTGGAAAAATAAGCGCAAGGCTTATGTGAACCTGCTTGATCTTGAGTGAGGACAGACAACGCTGTACCATCACGTTCTGTAACAAAAAGTGTAAAAGGTTTGCTGTAACATGGTGTTGCTAGAACTGGTGCTTGACATAAAGCTTTCTTTAATTCCTCAAAAGCCTGTGTATGTTCCTGAGTCCAAGGGAGGGCAGTCGAAGTCGCTGCCTCCTGTGTTGTCAACTGAATGAGTGGTTTAGCTAGAAATGCATACTGAGGAATTCATTGTCTGCAGTACGAGGTGAGGCCTATAAAGGCCCGCACTTCCTTTTGTGTCTGGGGTTGCGGCATATTTACAATTAGCTGGATGCGATCAGGAGTGAGCTGTCTCCCCACTTTGGACAGCAAGTGACCCAAGTACACAACTTGCTGAACACAGAATTGTAGCTTCGAAGGAGACACCTTGTGTCCTTTGTCGGCCAGAAAATGTAAAACTGTCAGTGATGCTTGTTCACATTCGGGTTCACTTCGTGCGGTGATCAGCAGATCATCGACGTACTGTAGTAAGGCAGTGTTAACTGGCATTTGGATACAATCAAGTTGTCTTTTCAGTGCTTGGCTATAGATGCTGGGGCTTTCTGTGAATCCTTGAGGTGCGCGTGAAAATTTGAAACTTCGTCCATTTAAACTGAATCCGAAGAGATATTGGCTCTCTGGATCAATGGGCACACTGAAGAAGGCGTTCTTGAGGTCAATTACAGTAAAGAACGTTGCTTCTGACTCAATAGCAGTCAATAAGGATGAGATGTCGGGAACCACAGGGTACTGTGGAACAATGCATTTATTCAGTTCTCGTAAATCAATCACCAGCCGATATACTGGCGGTGCATTGGGATCAGTACGTTTAAGAATCGGAATGATAGGGGAATTACAGATATTGGAGTCGGTCTCTACGACCACTCCTTGGGCAATGAGCTCTTCAATGATTTCCAGTAAAGCCACTACAGCATCGGGTGGTAACTTGTATTGTCTGATTCGGGGTAAAACAACACCTGGCTTGAGTGTAACACGGTATGGTGTAATGTGCATGCAGCCTACATCGGTTGGGCCTTGTGCCCACAGGTGTTTCGGTACATTTTTCAATCTGACATCAAACTCTCGTAATACATAGTGACCCTTGAAGTCTCGCAAGAAAAGTCTAACTCCTTCCGGAGAACAGCATATCACAGCTCCTAGAGCCTTCAATGTTTTGATACCTAACAAGTTTTCTGGACATGATTTCGTGAGTAACAAGTCGGTAACACGTGATAATGGACCTACTGCTAGGGGGACAGGTTTCGATACTTCATTTATAATAGGCTGTCCTGAAAAACCAAGGGAAACATTCTGTGAGCCTGAGAGGGGTGCCCCTGGGACTTCATCATGGCTGATTGTTGTGCGGCTTGCCCCTGTGTCAATTAAAAACTTTCTGTCTTTTCCCAATACTTGACTGTGTACATAAGGACCCTCTTGATCTACAGGAATCTCAATAAGAGGCAAGCCAACCTCCCTCTCTAGGCTGTTTCATGTGTATCGCTGATAATCGGGATAATCTGATTGGGCATACTGGCACATCTGCCGTGAAACTTGCTGTGTCGCGGCAATGGGCTGTGGCTGTGATGCCGCTGCGGCCTGTCCTGTATGTGATGAAGCATGCATAGGTTGTGAATTCTGCGAAGTCTGTTGTTGGCCCTGGTCTTGTCTAGGCGGATGCGGTCTTTCTTTAGTTTTACCTGTTGCTATATTGTGTTTCAGGACTGGACATTCATGTACGTAGTGACCTGGCTGCTTGCAATAGTTGCATGTCCCTTTAACGGGAGCTGCTGAATTATTTGTCTGTGTCCCACCCTTTCTCTGGCCGTCGGCTGGAACCGACTGGGCCACTAACATTTTCATTTTCGTGTCTTTCATGCGTCTCTGTTCATGATCCTGTTCTTCTCTAATTCTGTTCTGATGATACTGTAACATCTGTAACATCTGGGATGGCGTATTTGCCTGCCATGTGCTTTCGACTTTATATACTCGATTCTTAACTTGCGTTAGGGAATTCTCTACTAATTTACTTACAAAAAGGTGTGGGTATGACTCGCTACTTGGTTTCAGGCCACTATTAATAATAAAACATTTCTTGAATCTTGAATAGAAGTCACTAGTATCTTCATCGTGTTTCTGTTTACAGGCTGAGATTGCGTCCCAGTCTTCCTTTTTAGTTGTCAATAATCTTGGCAAGACCTGTACTATCAAACCTGGTAATGCTTTAGCTTTTTCCCCAAGGCCTAGCCCTGGAGTACGAATCTTTTCCTCGTCTTCTATTTCAGTCCATATAATCTTTTTATCTCCCACCTCCCATTCTCTTTCCTTGAGCTTCTCGTAGATGCCGGTAGGCAACAGAACCTTTAATAATTTCATAATATCAGTATAGGTGTAATCTCCCATTAGTAACATATCCTTAAGTTCTCTGTGAAAACCTGCGGGGTCTTTATCATGACAGGGTACTAGTTTCTTCATCTCCAATAATTCTAACTTAGTCAGAGGTGTGTATACATACACACGTTTCAGGGTATTATCGGTGCCCATAACTGGATGTACTTCTCGTAATGGGTTCTGCCTTTCAAAATGCTCCATATGAAACATTTTCCTTTCTGGGGGCGGAGCGGAAACATATTGTGGGCCTAAAAAGGTGTTATATCTGTGCCGTTGTTCTAGAATTATTTGAATTAATTTGGTACTTAGGCCTCTCCATCTATTCATAAGTAGCGCTTCTAATGTATCAGGTAAGGGACCTGGATCAGAATGTTGATTTCTGTATAACGTGAGGAGATGCTGAATCATGTATATACCTGCTAATTTCTGCTCGTCTGGGGAAAAGTTCAGAAATGTCTGTGCTACTGTGTCATCATTGTATATATTAGGATTGTCAGCCCAGAGTACTGCTGATCGGGCTAGTTCTTGTTCATCCATAGAATTGAGTACATGGTACCCCATTCGTTCTCGAAGCATTTTATCAGAGTCTTGAAACAGATATTCAGGAGAATTCGGTTTTGATATGCCAGAGAGAAAAACTCTATTGCTTTCTGGGCGAATGCCTTTCCTAAGGTAAGTTCCCTTACCTACATACGCTGTCGTATCTGTAGTCGTTTCTTGTTCTTCAGGTCCTTCCTCCTCCTCGGAGGAGCCATTTTCTTTTTCTTTTTCGTGTATTTCTATTACTGCTTTTCTTATTTTCTTGTACATGCTAGATATGCAATTCTGTCTATCATGCTTTCCTTCGGCTATATTTTGACCCCACCTGTTTAGTGCTTCCATTTCTTCCGGGTCTACCCCAGGCCTGTCTCGGTCTCTTATTAAGCAATTTATGAAAAAACGTAATACATATGCTTGAGTGTCAACTTTCTGGTGTGCCAGGGCCTCCTTAATACTTTCAGGATTTTCCCCAGTCTGGACAAAATGATATATTCTATCTAGGTGATCAGTCATCCCCGGGAATAACACTAGGTAATCTGTGGCTTGTCGCAAACGTAGTGATGCTATCAACATTCTATCGTCTTTACCGGGTACTGGATCATATCTGCAAACTTGAAGGGGTTCTTTGAGTATGTCGAGACGGGGTGATTGGGGTGTATATGGCTTCAGCATGTCCCTAACGTGTAATCTGTGTGTTGCTGGCGGGGTCTGAAGACCCCCTGTTGCACCTCCTGGGGCAGAGGCTTGGGCATTATCTCTCTGTGGAGTCTGTATGTGTACCTGAACTTGTCTCTTAATAGGATCAGGCAACAACGGATTTGGTATTTTAACCTTAGGTGTGGGAAGTGGTGGGGGTGGAGGGACAGGCTGTCGAACGGGGAAACTCTGTTGCGGTAATGGCGGAATATGGTCTTGAGACGGGTTGCCACCTCCGTCACCGTCAGTAGGCGGCACGCGGGCAGGTGGGTTGGTGTAAGCGGGTGCTACATCATCTAGGTAGGAAGCCAGGAATATGTCTTTAGTGGTCCTGTGGTTTACTTTAGTTGGAACCAATGGTGACGGCAGATCTTTCGGTATTTCTGAATTGGCTTCAGGCGAACCCTCGGCCACTAAGTACATGCCATTTACAAGATTGTTTCGTGCGCGGTCTACTTGTTCTGCTTTTACTCGGATCCCTTCTTTAACTAATTCGTTTTCTCGGACTCTATCTGGCGCTTCTCTAAGTCTATCTTCTTTTCGGAGTTCTTTTTCGGCTCGTTTATGTGATTCCTTACGCCATAATTCGATGGCATCTTTCTGTGATTGTCTGGCTTTCTTTCTCCATAGTGCTTCTTCTACTTTCAGGATGCACTCGGCATCCCATGTTCCTGTAGCGGGCCACCTGTGTCTTTCTTCTAGGTGCTTAGTATAATCGGCCCATAAATCTAGATACAGTATGGCGTCTATGCCATGCTTATGGTACATGTAATTTCCAGGCGTGTCCCTAGGGGGGATAGGAATTTCTTCCTCTAGCATCCCTTTCCTAGTTCCTATCTGCTTTAACTTATTGAAAAACGGCATCTTGTCTACTTAGTACTGGATACTCAATCCTTGCTACTTAACTCTGAACACAACTAGTTACACAAAAACACAATAATGCACATTAAACAATCACTCATACCACGACATTAATCACATGAGAGAACATTTTGAACCTATATCTCTACCCTCGGAACTAGATGTACTGCTAAACAGCACAGATACACTGTCGAAGACAGTGCAAGAACTTGAATAACGGATATACTGCTAAACAGTACAGATACACTGTCTAAAACAGTGCAGACCGCGTTTGTGTACCCAACCCCGTCTTTACCGGATACATAATAATGCACCCGTCTAGATACGTCCCAGCAATGGTACTCACCGGGAAGCACGGAAACAGAAGGCCTCGGAAAACTTGACTGGACTGGACCGGACTCAACTCGACTCGACACGTGGATACTTCGGAAACTTGTGGGCCTCTTGACACCTCGGACCTTGCTTCTTTCGGCTAGGCTCTGGTCGGGATCCTCCGCACTCCTCACCGCCTCGTCTGGGTGCTGATCGCAGTCTCCGTCACCTCCGTGGGCCAGAGGGAGATACAGGAAATCCTGCGGGTACGCGTAGTTCCGTCTTGACTGATGGCAGGGGGCAAAGCTTGCAACGCACCAACCGGCGCGTGGGGTGGGGGAGGGGTCCCTATTCGGGCGCCAAAATAATGTGGTAAATATTTGATTTACCGTCTTAATTTCTATGCAGGTAAGTACTTAAACAAAAATAACTCAATCGGAAAGAAAGAGGCAGAGTCCGTGGTGTTAGAGTTCTTAGGGGTTTTATTCCTTAAAAAGGAATGGTCATGGTACCAGATCGGATATCGGGTTCCTGCCACCACTGGGGTGCAGGAAGGGATAGAGCAATATTTTATTGACAATACATAGCTTATATACTTAAATCATATTATAGAAACCAATACAGTAGGCGTAACAGCTGAGAGAAACAAGATAAGAGCACACACGTGGTAGTGATACGTAATTAGAAGGCGTGAACTAGGCGTGAATATAGAAAACGTCACACGTAAGTGTCACAAGTAGGTGGGTACAAAGCAGAATATTGCAATGTCAGCAGAAATCTGAAGTCTGGATGCGCGCGCAGCTGTATGACGTGTGATTGACGTGAAACTGGAGGGTGCAGGGGACTTGACATTTACACTAGCGGAAAGAGACAGAAGTCTGGCATGTCAGATCAACTCGTACCACTATCATATCCGATATCTAATGTTTAGGAACCATATTATCGAAAGGAAAAGGTCTCTGGGGCAGAAGCTATTCTATACTGACTGTGAGTGCGTGTATAAGCGTCTAAGTGTCTGCATGAGATGCGAGGGGGCATGGGCCTACCATGGTAACAGAGGCTATGAATTACTTGCACGGAGACAGTGAGGCCGGGCCCTTTGCTCTGCAGCTGGGGGATGTTTACTTAAACTAGTAGGTAGGAATGTATTTTCGAGGAGCGGAACAGATAATGCGAAGGTTGAATTTGGTCTTGGCAGGCAGCAGGCTGAGCTAAGCGCCGTGAGCCGCGCAGGGAGTAAGGCAGAGGTCACGGGTACAGAGGCAGCCCAGGCTGAGGCGTTCAGAGTCAGAAGGCAGAAAAAGGCTCGATGGCAGAATTCAGGGCCTACTTCGCCAGAGCTGAAAAAACGTGTAAAGTACACCACAAAAAGACGTTGGCATAGCATATTTAGAAACTGAATATTCAACCCGTTCATGGCGGGTCTGAAAGAGGACATGTTAACGTTGGACGCAAATGTATTTGCGTCTTCATAGCTGGCACAGGAGGGAAGTTACATGCACTTTAAGCTAGTACATGGAGACGGTGGGGTACACGTTAGGGAACATTTCTTGACCATAAAATTTATATTTCCTCACCAGTTTGGACCCAGCCATATGCAAATCAGTCTTGGCCCTGTGCCTCATGGGAATAGTGCAGACCAAACTGCCAGGCCAGGTCCTCCCTGGACCGGAAACACACATCCTAGGACCGGTTTCAGGGTATTTCACCCTTCTTCAACCAGGCTACCTTGAATCCAGTGGCACAGTGAGCAAGGACCCACATCTGGACATACCCATCCCACTTAGGGCAAAAAGTGTTACAGCAAACAAATGATTGACGGAATGCTGACAATGCAAACATTCTTCCCCAGTCTAAAGATCTGGGTTATATCCATTGTTCTTTTGCCCACTACGCCACCCCAGTTTGGAACCAGCCATATACAAATCCGTCTTGACCCTGTGCCTCAATGGAGCAGTGCAGACCGAACTGCGAGGCCAGGTCTTCCCTGGACCGGAAACAAGCATCCTGGGACAGGTTTCAGGGTATATCACCCTTCTTCAGTCAGGCTAGCTTGATTCCAGTGGCACAGTGAGCAAGGGACCTACATCTGGGCATACCCATCCCACTTAGGGCGACAAGTGTTACAGCAAATAAATGATGGACTTGTGCTCTCCATGCCACTGGAGTCAGTCTATCCTGGCTGATGAGGGCTGAAAGCCCAAAAGCGGTCCTAGGGGGCTTGGTTCCAGTCCAGGGGGACCTGGCCTGGCAGTTCGGGCTGGTCTGTTTCCATTGGGCGCAGGGTCAAGACTGATTTGCATTTGGCTGGGTCCAAATTGGAATGGCATGGTGAGCAGAAAAACAATGGATGTACGCCCTGATCTCTGTACTGGGGTGAATGTATGACATTGTTCTGCATTCTGACCATCAATTGTTCTTTTTGCATTTTTCACCACGAGTTGGATGGGTATGCCCAGATGTGGGTCTGTGCTCTCAATGCCACTGGAGTCAAGCTATCCTGGTTGATGAGAACTGAAAGCCAGAAACCGGTCTTAGGATGCTTGGTTCCAGTCCAGGGAGGACCTGGCCTGGCAGTTCAGGCTGGACTGTTCCCATTGGGCGCAGGGTCCAGACGGATATGCATATGGCTGGGTCCAAACTGGAATGGCATGGTGAGCAAAAAAACAATCTATTTAGGCCCAGATCTCTGTACTGGAGTGAATGTATGACATTGTTCTGCATTCTGTCCATCAATTGTTCTTTTTGCATTTGTCACCCCGAGTGGGACGGGTATGCCCAGACGTGGGTCCCATACACTCCATGCCACTGGAGTCCAGCTATCCTGCCTGATGAGGGCTGAAAGCCCAAAACCGGTCCTAGGATGCTTGGTTCCAGTCCAGGGAGAACCTGGCCTGGCAGTTCGGGCCGGACTGTTCCCATTGGGCGCCGGGTCAAGACTGATTTGCATATGGCTGGGTCCAAACTGGAATGGCGAGCAAAAAAACAATGGATTTAGCCCCAGATCTCTGTACTGGGGTGAATGTATGACCTTGTTCTGCATTCTGTCCACCAATTGTTCTTTTTACAGTTTACGGACAGGCACCCCGTACGTTGTAATTGTTTCTCAATGAGTTACTTGTAATCCATAACGCAATAGAAGGTGCATCAGGTGATGAAGTCAAGGTAGATGTAGTCGTTTTAAAAAAACCTTCATTTATGTTCCTTGTTTCTCATGTGTAATTCCTTATTACAACAAAACTGCTCAGCCAACGCGTTTCGTTCCCAAGCGTGGGAACTTAATCAGGGCTTACGAAGTAATATAAACAGTCCTACTCCGAATGGGAACACATAATGGTATTCTAGATCCAGAGCGTAAATCGAGGTATAGTGCCTCTCAGTATTATCATCAAAAGCATCAAAGCGAGAAAAAGTATCTCATAGTATCATTAAGCCCAAGGTGTACCTTGATAAGTCATGGGCATGTAGTCCTCCGTCGATCAACATTCCGACATAATTCCAACCTGAGTTCCTTGTTGCAGCAATGTTCTGTTGCCCCTATTACAGGGGAGTGTAGATAGTTCACTGTAGCCTCCCATTTCGACTTTGAAAACAGATTTCAATAAGCTAAGCAGACTCAAAACGCTATTGTTTCAACAAGAAGTGGCTCTCAGGTCAGCTCGTGATACCTTTGAGTTGCAGGTGGCAAGGACATCTAGTGAAATTCAGTCTTTACTAAACATAAATCTCTGCCTACACTTTGGGGAATTAATTCACCAAATCTTTAATGCGTCTGATACAGCAGGCCTAGCTCACTTTTTTAAAGTTTGGGATCCGGCCGTGACACATTGTTTCAGACTATATTTAGAGTAATACCTGCTTTTATTTATTCAGTTTTTTTCCACCATATTCGGAGCAATTCCCCCCGCTGCTCCTCCTGGTTTGTGGCGTTCTTGTACTTTTGTTGCTGTTCTGCAATTTCTGCTCAGTCGGTGGTACTGCTCAGCCAGGCACAGTTGCATCCGTACTGTGGATGGATACGGCAGTTTTTTGGTTTAATTCCATTGGAAGCTCTTACCATCAACTGACCTTCAGTTATGCCTACTTCACCTGCGTGCAACCTGTGTTCTATTGCATCCGGTGCCCTTTTCAATGGGCCCTGGATGTCTGCCTGTCCACTACCTTACCCGCTGCCCCAGAATATGAACTGTTGATGGGTCCATTGAAGTCCCATAGGCAGGACTGTTCTATGGGTATGCGTCTTGTGTATGATTCTTCAGTGGGGCCGGCGGCCAACATGATTGCCTGTGCACAGCGCCTCTTGGATCTGTGTTTCATTGAAATCGACACAGGTTGCCCTGGAATGCTTCTTGCGGGCTCTGGATATGAGGTGCACACCTGTTCCTTTGAATTGTTTAATTGGATGGCATTGCTTTTTACTCTGGAAGGTTCTGGCGCCTTATTGGAACTCATGGCATTCCACTTGTCACCCAAAGTTTTTGGCCCGGATGATATGCTGTAATTGGATATATTTTATCGTACACATATCTTTTCTACTTATTTCCTTTCTATTATAGTCCTGTTTTGAAACTATGAATTTGATTTGTCCTCTGATTGAGGCTGCTTGGTTCTGCTTACCAGTGACTTCTGTGTTAGTCCAGGGCTAATGTCCTGACCAAGGGAAGGGTGTCACATGGCCCATGGGGGCATTATCGCCTTCCCTAAGTTAGCATGAGCATGCTGCAGACTGTCCGCTGCTTTGTGCACGTTACTACATCCGTTTATTTTGCATATGCCTCCTTTAATATTTTCACATGAGAACCAACCGCTGTGTTCACACTTTGCAGGTTCATGGGATTTAGTTTGAACATTGTGAACAAGGTAGAACAACTATGCCCCTTAGTATTCTGGTCTCATCAGACAAAACATACAGCTGCAGCTGTTGTTTGGGAATATGTACTGGAATACACGGATAGGTAGCACACACTTGGAGAGGAACCTTTCCAGGGAGAAGAGCATGACGGCACCTATGATGTAGATCTACCATTCATAGACTGAGGTACGGTGTCTGCAGATAATGCCCATAGATCTTCTAAAATATAATCATCTTGCTTCTGTACAAGGGGAGGGAGGTTAGGCTACGCTATCTTTCATTATGGCAGCTCCTTTTATGATTTACGGTTACTTACAATGCTGTATTTGTGTTATGCATTTTTCTGTTTATTGTGGCACATATACTGCAACTTAAAGCACATTAGTTAAAATAAATATTTTAAACGTGTTTGTGTTTCTGTCAGATCTTATTGTGGGCAAGTATAAGAGTGTGAGCGAAAGGGTGTGTCTTGCAACCGCGATTCCTGAGAAAATCTGGAGGGTTGTCTCCTGGGGTTTTTTAATTACTTGTTCCTCTGTGGGTCAGCAGGAGGGCAAGTGAGACACTATAGCTGGTTGGTCCCAGACTCATGAGTAATAAGGTGGTAGGATGACTTAGCCCCTATATACCAAGGCCCCATAATCCTACTTATAGTTCTGTGTTTGAACAAAATCCCTGCACCAGCCTGTCACAGAGGTTGTGACTACCTTCTAGACAGGACTTCAGTGCCATCAGAAGGCATTGAAGGGCACATTTGGTGCCCTCCATGCATACTCTAGTTTTAGCCAGTTCAGGAACCCTTAGTTCCCGCTCTGGGGCGAAACTGGCCAAAAGACAGGGGGGTATCCTCCTGTCTGTCCAGCCCCTCCTCTGGGAAGTACCCTGAGTTGTTCTAATCTTTTCCTTGGCTATTTAAGGGCTCACTTGTAAGTGGGTCCTCAGATTCATCGTGGAACAAAACTCACCTCTGAAACCAAGACACTCTTCGACCGTCTGGACACTTGTACTTCGACTGGAACCGAGACTGCATCAAGGAAGACTCCTACTCCTGGTCTCAATGTTCTTCAAGCCTTCTGCCTCGTCAGTGTCTGTGCTTTGCTCATGTTCTCCAAAAGACCTGTGGGCATTAAGGACATTGGAAGAAATCTCCCTTGGAGTAAAGGAGTCACTGCCCTGCATCTGCAGGCACTGCAACAAAGCTGACCAGTCTGCAGCTCCTGTCGTCCTATGGACTTCCCAGGTCTGAACAACACTGGTGGTGGTTCGGTGGCTCTCCAGAGGTCTCACCTATCTTCCCCACAATTTGGAAGACAGTATCCCTCATCAGAGCCAATTCGAACAAAATCCTTGTGCACCGCGTCGACTTGCCGTCGCCAAGGCTTGTTGGCTCTGCACTCCAGAGATCTTCAGGTTAAAAAAAGCTTCAGTCTGTAGCACCTCTTACCTCAAAGATCAGCATCCTCACTGCGTCTTTTGCACCGTGGGCCTCTATCATTGGTGAGCTGCCTGAGGTCCTCTTTTGACTCCCGTGCCATCGGCTTGTGGGTCCTCTTGAGGGTCGTCTTCTGCTTTGGTGGGCTCCTCTGCTTGCTTGAGGCATCCTCTGACTCCCCGCACTTGATGAGTCCCTTGGACCTTGCTGGTCCCAACGATTGCATCCAGCCTTCCACCTTCCACGCCAGTTGTGGCTACCAAGGTTTGTTGGTGCTCCCGCAGGACACCGGCCACCTTGACACCACCATCCCACATGGTACAGCTTGTGCACAGCTCCTGGTCTTCCTCAGCATCCCTTGGAACCCACAGCTGCAGGTACAAGGTCCTTGTCAACTCTATTGAGCTCCCTTCAAAGGGTAGGCATTGTGCTCCCGTGCCTCCTGGTCAACTCCGAGTGGCATAGACTCTGTCCCTTCTGCTTGCAGGTTCTCCGTTTCAAGAAGCCACCCTTGGATTCCATTTGACATCTTCAGAGACTTCTCCAGAGGCACTTCTTCCTGAGTCTTCAATTGTCGTCTACTGAAGGTTCTGATGTCACTTAGCAGGTAATCTGGTTCCTGGGGCATCCATGGGTGGGGTTGCTCTCCAACCTTCCGTCCTCCAAAGGGTTTCTTCAGGGTCTTCTGGAAAGGGTCCTACTTCTTTAAAACTGCAACCACAACTTCTCCATAGATTTCCATTCGACGTACAGTTGTGTTTCCACTCTGTGCACAGCCTCTGTGGGGTTCCTGAGTACTTACTTTGGGTGGTTCCTGGTTCTCCCAGCTCCTGTTAGTCCTTTGGTTCAAGTCCTGTTCTTCCTTGCTGTTCGCATTGCACTTCTTTAGTATATGGTTTGGTCTTTCCTTGGAGACCCGTGTATATTTGTGCTACTTACCTAGGTTCTTTTAAGTATTTTCATGTGTAATGTTGATATAAATGTATTTATTTTAGATGCTTATAAAGCGCACAGGTACCCACAACGGGTCCTGGCACTGAGGCAGACGGCAGATGGTGTTGTGTTTTATCTAGGACCCTAATTAAATATTTCATATTTAGTAAATAGCCAATGCAAACCAAATGCGGCAAGGCTACTTCCTTAGACTCCTAGAAAGCACAACGAGTTCTTACAACATACCAAACTTTCAGCAACCTGGGAATTCCACGTGCTTTTGTTTTGATTTGTCCTAGAACTCCTGCAAGCACTGAAAGAACAGTCAGTTCTTAGTGACATCTTTAATTGACGTCTTATGTCCAACCTTACGTCAAACACGGCACCTTCCAGGTATAAATATTCCAGCGTTTGCCTTAAGCAACACACAGTGGTGTGGAGCAGAGCGGCTATCTACTTATCCGAAGCCCAGCTGATGCGAGTGCCAAAGGAAGCCGTCTCTCCCCCTTGACGCACGGAGAAAGACGCTGTCTTTTTCTCCTGCCGAGAAAATCCACCTCCGGTGTTTCCAGTTTCCCTTGCGGGGTACTGGGAGATCGAGTCCTGAGGGCGAGATACAAGACCTCCTCAATTCTAAAACCAAGGTACGGAGCTGATTAGAACCTTAGAGAATTCTTGAGTCAGAATCTTGGCAAAAACTAACTTAACTTAAACTGCAGCTCATTTACCCCTTCCCAAGTACTAGGCTTAGGTTAGGTACACTGAGGTAGGCGTATTTATAAGCACCAGTTGAGTACGTATAGGCAAACTTTTATCATTGTATGCAACTGTATATATTTTATACCTTTTAAGTAACATATGGCTCAGAAACCATATCAATGCTTTTACAGTATTATTTCATAATACTCCTTTTACTGTGCACACTTTACTTCATAACAAGTATTGCAATCATAGCAATTTATTTCTCTTGCATGAGAAAGAAGACTGTTCAATAAATAACACCTTTTTATTGAAAACGCCAGTCTCTCTATTTCTCTGCACTCTGGTGAAACTAAGAATGCACAACTGACTGAGCAAAATAGTTATCTATTGTTTTCACACGACTCTCTGGAGATATACTCCTTATTCTGGGGGAGCAAAGTTGCCATGTTTATGCGGTTGTCAGAAGCTGAATCCCTTCTTGTCTAATCAGGGAAGATCACTCCTCCAGGTTCATTTGAGAAAGTTTCTAGTGACCTCTGAGCTAGCTGGCAAACCTAAATTAAGTCTAATATATTCAATAGAGACCTAGTCGACCTCAGTCCTACGTCTAAACTATCGTTTATGTTATTCCAATGCGCAGAGCCTATTGGGAAAATAAGAACTACACTATATGGCGCCCAACGTTTGGTAAGGCGATAATCTAACGCAAGATACTACAGTAACTCAGTCGTGCTTTTTCACACAGACTCCTTTTCCAGTAAAAACTCCAATAGACGTCTGGAGTGTGTAAAAGGTTAATATCCGCCGGAACTTAGTAGGATGAGAATCCTATGTATTAGTTTACGGTATAGTCAACGTTGAAGGATACAGTGTCCCAAAATATTGTGCACCTAATCTTTGTTCCCTTGAAACGAAATCCAGAAACTTTCAGTCAGTAAAATGTCAGAAAGTGAGGACGAAAGGGAGAGAGCTAGAATAGCAGCTCAACTCATAGCAGACGACACAACTGTCCAAGATAACGAGCCGGATGCAATATATATCCCGGTCAATACAAGAAAAACCATCACTTTAAAACGTATAGAAAATGGAGTAACAGCGAGAGGTGGCACAGTCATATTTGTGGTAGAGGCACATGAATTTCGGCAGACAGAGGTATTCTATTCCTGGATAAATCTTCCAGCAGCAAACTCTGTAACACATGAGTTCCACTACTACAAAATAGCGGAAGCTCCAGAGAAATACTCTCCTTTCGAGGAAGTTGAAATTCCACTAACATATCTGCTCTGGTTTAATGGAGCCCTAAAACATAAAAATCACATTACCAGGCTCGGTCCACTAGGTAGACCAGGAGCCACATGGCCGGTTCTAGCCAGCTACACACCAAATCCCGACATTGATAACATTTCTAATGAAGAACTCTTAGTTAAAATAAAAGAAATAACAAGAGCATATAGTGATTTAGTTCAATTAACATTAGAAGGTACAACATACCAACTAAAACCCCAACTAATTGAAAATCCTGAAAAAATCTTTATTAAAAATAATCTCAATTCTCAAAAGAAGAACTGGTAGGGTAACAAACAAACCACTCCTAGAGAAAAACAATTTCAGTCCAGGGGAAGGTCTCCCCAACGGAGAAATAGATCTCCAGAGAGGGGGGCAAGTCTCCCCAAAGGGAGCCCTCTGAGAAAAGATATAACCTTAGAAATAGGGACAATCTGAGAAAACCTGACAGATATCATGATATTGATACACGTTCCTCCCGATCTTTTCAGACTTCCTCAAAGAAATCGGAAAGAAGAGGACGGTCAGAACATAAAGAAGAGCACGTCAAGTCCAAAGACAAAGAACCTGCTCATCAAAGTAAAAAATCACAATTTCCAAGAAAGAAGGTAGCAAGTATTAAAATAAAGCATGCCGAGAATCCTGAGGACACAACTGAAAAACGGAGAGTGGGCCCAGACAATGCTAGACAGCGCAGCAGAAGTGAGCATAGCTCGCAAAATCCTGATGAATCTTCTGGAGACAGTGGACACGAATGAATACATTCAAGTGGAAACTGTAGACACCCGAGTGAGCGTGCCCCATAAACTGTACGGAATAACACTGCGTATAGAGGGAGATAAAACTAGGAAAATAAAAGGTCTCTTTTGGGAGAACCTATCTAAAGGCTATGACATCCTTCTAGCAGAAAAAGACTGGCCACCAGAGTTTGTCAGGGAGTGCCCACATGGCGAAGAAATGATTATGCCTGCCTTCTCAAATCACATTCCAATACATAAAAAATACACACTTGCTAGAAAATGGGCAGTGGCCCAAGCCCCAGCATTATATAAAAATCATGTAGGATGGGATGAGGACTCTCCTCATCATAAAATCCAATTAAAAAATCAACCTACTGCACAGAGGCAGTATCCGGTTAAGCAAGAAGCTAAAAAACAAGTAAAAGAAATTTTTAGATCAACTTGAATATCAGGGGGTGATTGAAACATGCACTTCACAAATGAACAATCCTTTGTTTCCTCTCTCCAAGCCAGACCATTCATATCATCTAGTTTTGGACTACAGACACCTAAACTCCTGCTGTAAAACATTTGCAGTACAAAACTCACACAGTGCAGCACTAATGAATAACATTGTGCGCAAAAAATATAAAACGACATTAGACATCTCTAATGGATTCTTCTGTCAAAACATAGCACCTGAAAGCAGATATTTGACCGCTTTCTCTAGTATGGGGTCGCAAAAACTATTTTGTCGTCTCCCACAGGGATTCAAGAACAGCCCAGGATTCTTTTCAGCAATGATAACAGAGTAACTACAAATTTATGATGATGAGGCATTATCTTATGTCAACGACATCTATCTTACAGATGATGACCTGGAGAATCATTTGAAAAGAGTGAACACCATAATACTTGGTTTAGCTTCTGAAGGGTACAAATTTAATTTAAAAAAATCAAGAATTGCCCATTTAACTGTCCTATTTTTAGGATATGAATTATCAAGTGAAGGCAAAAGCCTGGCAGACAACTTCTTAGAGAAGTGTGCTGTACTCCAAGCTGCAAAAACGTTGAAAAACCTGCAATCAATACTCGGTTTCCTGAATTTCGGTAGAACATACATTTTAAATTATGCAGAGAGGGTTAAACCTCTCTACGAACTAATAAAACCAGATTCTAAACCAATTAATTGGACTCAAAAACACACAGAAATATTAAGATCATTACAGACAGATATGTTAACCAAAACAAAACTGCAAACATGCGCAAATGAACACAACCTTGTAATCCGAGTCATCCCAGGAAGATGCGGATTCACATACCTGACCTCTAATGAGGGAGAATCGGTACCAATAGCTTACAAATCACATTTGTACACACAAGCTGAAATGAAATTCAGTTCAACAGAAAAAATTCTGACAGCAGTTCAAACGGCTGTAGCAAAAGAAAGAGCCCTAGCCCAAGGGAAAAGGATATCTGTGTTAACTGCTGTATCAGCCCTTGAGGCAGTAACAATACCAGGCAATAACAATGCTAAGGTCCTAGATCCGAAATGGATAAAATGGGAAACTTCTCTTGCTACAGAAGACGTGACACACGCATTTGATCCGAAAATGAAAAAACTAGAATATCTGGAATATGAAAATGAATGTCCTATGCCGATTGAAATTCTACCCCTCGAACAGTACACCTGTGTAATCTACACAGACAGATTTGCACAACACTACGTTGTGGAAAAACAGATTTACAATGCAGCATGCGCGATTGTTAAAGGTCGCTGGCGCTTAGGTAAATTCAGACCGATTGTCACTAAAACTGAATCACTCAGAAACTGTTCAGCTCAGCGAGCTGAAATAAGATCCCTAAAAATGGCGCTTGAAAATGCCGATCGTGAATTCCCGACACTAATAGTGTGCGATTCGCATTACTGCGTCCGATCTTACAATAATTCCATGCAGACCTGGATAAAAAATGGTTACAAAGATAAGACAGGTGCCACTATAAAGCATAAAAAACTTTGGGAACAGGTAGAAAAGATATAACCTTAGAAATAGGGACAATCTGAGAAAACCTGACAGATATCATGATATTGATACACGTTCCTCCCGATCTTTTCAGACTTCCTCAAAGAAATCGGAAAGAAGAGGACGGTCAGAACATAAAGAAGAGCACGTCAAGTCCAAAGACAAAGAACCTGCTCATCAAAGTAAAAAATCACAATTTCCAAGAAAGAAGGTAGCAAGTATTAAAATAAAGCATGCCGAGAATCCTGAGGACACAACTGAAAAACGGAGAGTGGGCCCAGACAATGCTAGACAGCGCAGCAGAAGTGAGCATAGCTCGCAAAATCCTGATGAATCTTCTGGAGACAGTGGACACGAATGAATACATTCAAGTGGAAACTGTAGACACCCGAGTGAGCGTGCCCCATAAACTGTACGGAATAACACTGCGTATAGAGGGAGATAAAACTAGGAAAATAAAAGGTCTCTTTTGGGAGAACCTATCTAAAGGCTATGACATCCTTCTAGCAGAAAAAGACTGGCCACCAGAGTTTGTCAGGGAGTGCCCACATGGCGAAGAAATGATTATGCCTGCCTTCTCAAATCACATTCCAATACATAAAAAATACACACTTGCTAGAAAATGGGCAGTGGCCCAAGCCCCAGCATTATATAAAAATCATGTAGGATGGGATGAGGACTCTCCTCATCATAAAATCCAATTAAAAAATCAACCTACTGCACAGAGGCAGTATCCGGTTAAGCAAGAAGCTAAAAAACAAGTAAAAGAAATTTTTAGATCAACTTGAATATCAGGGGGTGATTGAAACATGCACTTCACAAATGAACAATCCTTTGTTTCCTCTCTCCAAGCCAGACCATTCATATCATCTAGTTTTGGACTACAGACACCTAAACTCCTGCTGTAAAACATTTGCAGTACAAAACTCACACAGTGCAGCACTAATGAATAACATTGTGCGCAAAAAATATAAAACGACATTAGACATCTCTAATGGATTCTTCTGTCAAAACATAGCACCTGAAAGCAGATATTTGACCGCTTTCTCTAGTATGGGGTCGCAAAAACTATTTTGTCGTCTCCCACAGGGATTCAAGAACAGCCCAGGATTCTTTTCAGCAATGATAACAGAGTAACTACAAATTTATGATGATGAGGCATTATCTTATGTCAACGACATCTATCTTACAGATGATGACCTGGAGAATCATTTGAAAAGAGTGAACACCATAATACTTGGTTTAGCTTCTGAAGGGTACAAATTTAATTTAAAAAAATCAAGAATTGCCCATTTAACTGTCCTATTTTTAGGATATGAATTATCAAGTGAAGGCAAAAGCCTGGCAGACAACTTCTTAGAGAAGTGTGCTGTACTCCAAGCTGCAAAAACGTTGAAAAACCTGCAATCAATACTCGGTTTCCTGAATTTCGGTAGAACATACATTTTAAATTATGCAGAGAGGGTTAAACCTCTCTACGAACTAATAAAACCAGATTCTAAACCAATTAATTGGACTCAAAAACACACAGAAATATTAAGATCATTACAGACAGATATGTTAACCAAAACAAAACTGCAAACACGCGCAAATGAACACAACCTTGTAATCCGAGTCATCCCAGGAAGATGCGGATTCACATACCTGACCTCTAATGAGGGAGAATCGGTACCAATAGCTTACAAATCACATTTGTACACACAAGCTGAAATGAAATTCAGTTCAACAGAAAAAATTCTGACAGCAGTTCAAACGGCTGTAGCAAAAGAAAGAGCCCTAGCCCAAGGGAAAAGGATATCTGTGTTAACTGCTGTATCAGCCCTTGAGGCAGTAACAATACCAGGCAATAACAATGCTAAGGTCCTAGATCCGAAATGGATAAAATGGGAAACTTCTCTTGCTACAGAAGACGTGACACACGCATTTGATCCGAAAATGAAAAAACTAGAATATCTGGAATATGAAAATGAATGTCCTATGCCGATTGAAATTCTACCCCTCGAACAGTACACCTGTGTAATCTACACAGACAGATTTGCACAACACTACGTTGTGGAAAAACAGATTTACAATGCAGCATGCGCGATTGTTAAAGGTCGCTGGCGCTTAGGTAAATTCAGACCGATTGTCACTAAAACTGAATCACTCAGAAACTGTTCAGCTCAGCGAGCTGAAATAAGATCCCTAAAAATGGCGCTTGAAAATGCCGATCGTGAATTCCCGACACTAATAGTGTGCGATTCGCATTACTGCGTCCGATCTTACAATAATTCCATGCAGACCTGGATAAAAAATGGTTACAAAGATAAGACAGGTGCCACTATAAAGCATAAAAAACTTTGGGAACAGGTAGTTCTTTTACAAAAAGAACTAAAAAATACTCTCGTGATACATACGCAGTGTCTTCAACGTGATGGCGTTCACGTTGCAGGGAATTAATTGGCTGACAAAGCCACAGCAGCGGCTGATCTCTCGGCTTCCGTAGTTATAAAAAAGCGTACAAAAACAGAAATATATGGCGAAACGCTACTTGCAGTAAAAGCCTCAATGGAAGGCAATTATGCGGCGTTACCTCTAAACTATCCACTCAGTAATACATACATAATTGACGCGAACTCAGTTCCGTTTGCTCAAATCCCTGGAGTGGGGGATAGAGTAATTCCAAACACGTACCGGAGAATCTTCTTGATACAAGAAGCACACATGGGATTGGGTCTGAGGCACCAAGAGATCCTGAAATCTCTAATAGATTTACAATCTCAGTACTGGTGGCCGGGGATGAGCGTAGAACTTTATAAATTTGCAATGAATTGTGAGGACTGCAACAGAGATCGCAGTTGTGAACCGGACCAGACACCAGCCCAGACACCACTATTAGACAGCATCAGGCTATCTATGCGCAGACATCCAGACGGTAAAATGCGGTCCCATAAATATTAAGACAAGATACATTTTAGATGAGATCCCCAGCTCACAGCTGACGCCAGAACTGTTATAAAAGATTTGCGAGTCTTTATCGGCACATACGCAATTTGCATGCTACATTCTGACCAGGGTCCTGCGTTTAGCTCACAGGCTTACAAGGAGGCCATGGCCAGCATGGGCATTGAATTGCGGTACTCTTCTCCCTTCCATCCTGAGGGAAATGCGGTTGTGGGAAGAAAAAAACGGGACATAAAGCAATCTATAACAGCGAGGGTATTAGGTTCGGGTGATGGGTGGGTCAAACATCTAACAAGCGTCCAACGTAGTCTTAATATGCCAAGAAATTCTCTAGGAGGTGTCAGCCCGTATGAACTTTTATTTGGTACTAGAATGCTTATTCAGGACTTAGATCGTCAAACTTCAGTGGTGCAACAAAGAGCTTTTGATATCAAAGATCGTTTGGCTGTTTTACAGGACTTAAATGAAACAAGAAAAAGTCTGAGTAACGAAATACTAAAGCCAACTACCACTGAAGAAAAACCACCTGTCCCAGCAAGACCTGTCTGGATTCCAAAGATTGGGGATCTGGTCAGAGAAAAGATTGTGGTAAAGAAGGAAGGAAAAGCAGTACCTGTCTTAGCTGTCAGCGGAACAAGATCAGTAGTGCTACCGCCTCTTGCTGGTAAAAAGGAGAACCGAGTTGTATCAATCGACCTGGTGAAACCACAACCATGTGGCCAATAATAAGTAGTAGGCCCAGTGGACTCCCAAGAAATAGCATAAGACCAAATCTTGCTACAATCCAAGAGGTTCAAACAGAGATACTAATCACATTCGATAATCCTACGGTGATTAAGAAAGGACTATGGAACTTGTGCCTCTTGAGACCCAAATTGCAACAGTTCAACAAGACAAACCAATCTACAACGATGTAGCTTCAGACTATACAAATGTAACAAAAGACAATGCAAAGATCAATGGAAATCCGGAAGCAATCCCACCAATTGACAGAACTGCATCTGGCTATTTTATCAACTTTGATGATTTTTCCGATGATCCAAGTGAACATGGAGACAAGCCAGCAATGAAAACATTCAAAGAAAAAGTAAAAGAACTCTTTCATCAACTCAAAGAAATATATCTAACTCCTCAATGGATTAGATTGTGGATTGTGTTGGGCGTACTTTTCCTATTTCTGTGGCTCATCTTGGTTCTAAGTTTGGGTAGATTTATTGATGGAAAATATAGTACAATGGACACAGCAAGTCAGAACATCAACTTGGTCCTGAAACCACACAGATCATCACACATCGAAAAACGAGAACTGTCATCAGTGAACATCACAGCCATCCCCATGCCTGGTGGTATAGCATGGGACAAAACTGACTATGAAATTTATGGCCCGGTTGAGCTCCTGAAATTGCCACACCAATTTAAGATTTTGTGGAGTGACTTTGTTTCACCTAGTAGATTCTCTGATGATTGGGACTTTGAAAAATATTAATAATATGATGTCAGATTTAAAAATGTCAGCAAAATGTACTGCACATGATTATTTACAGGGTTCGTCGAATTATGAGGAAATGTACTGTTTTTCCCATTATGGGCATCATTATCTGCATAAATCTGCAAATCCTAGAAATACTTTCATTTATAATCAATGGGAACATTGCCCAACCCTGCCAAAAGGCAGCTCAAAGACATTTTTTGAAAAATTCCCATACTTCTCGGGGTTTAATGTCACTGATCCGGAAACATTCTATTTTAAAATGTTAAATAAGACGGGGTGAAAAATATGTTGACAAACACTAAACTGATTTATTCAGAAAAAGTTTATGAAAAAATGTCTACATTTGGTTTTGAATATTGGAAAAATGACATTGAGACAAAAACCATTTGGGGAACAAAAGAATGGCAGGTACAAGGTGTAGAAGCATTATTCCGAGCCTACATGATCCCAGAACAAATAATGTTCCTGAATGACACAGTTCAGCAAACAACCTGTCTTGGTTCAGCCAAGATAAAAGATTTAAACAACACGTCTATACCAAAGCCTATGCCTGATAGAAACACCACTGCAGATGAGGGGTTAGACGTGGCCTAATTTTAAAACAAAAGAGAACACTTCCTGATTGGAAAAAATGGTTAATCTGGCCCACAGACACTAATAACTGTCATGATAGATTCCTGAACAAAATACTGGGGTTCAAACAAAACAGGCCAGACCCAAGATATTCCCAAAGACAACATCCAGGGATTATTACAACATACAGTGTGGGAAAACTATGCCTCGAATGGCTACAGAAATCCACACTTCCCGAAATTAAGCAACACTTAACTTTACTTAAAGAAGGTGCTGACTTGCGAAATTTCATAATCAGACCTCGCAAACAGCGTCAAAAAGGTTTCATATACGCCGGTATATACGCAGCATACAATGAAGCTTGGCAACTAAATCAAATTGAAACTGCTGAAAAAATACGAGAAATTGATCGTATTAATTTGGAAAAACCATTTTCTTTAGTGGACAATGGGTTAACGACTCTGTCCTCCAGAATCTATTCACTGGATAGCATTGTATCATCTGCTATTGATATAATAGAAAAGGATATGATAATGTTACAACATGGTCAGTCCCAGTTGCGTTCTATTGTACAGCTAGGCTAAACGTTACAAAATCTGCGTTCAGGTCACGTGCCATGGCGTCTAATCAACATAACGTCATTATTCTCGTTGGCACAGAAAGAAGCAGACTATACGGTGCTAAGCATTGAAAAACTTGAGAGATTACCATTGACAATGTCAGAAAGACCTGTCATTGAATGGATAATACATGGCACCATTACAATCCCGATAACAACTTTTCAGTTTCAATACTGCCAAGAGTATATACCAGCAAGCCTGTTTGAAAGGTTGGGTAAAGGATACATCCAATCAACCTGGAATTTACCATTTACACACAGGTGTTGGAGTGGGGGAAAGAAAGAGGTATTTCTTAGTGGTTGTAACTGCAAAACATCACTGAGTGGTACACTCCTATGCGAAGGTATAAACCTGCATGGACCTTGCAAGGGTTCATCAAATAACCTTTCATGTCACCTGCACGGAACCCCGGCAACACAGATAGAGCCATTTTTCAGACATCTTTCCAACGGTAGCTACGTTATATTAAGTGACTGCAGCTGTTGTGGCATGGTGCCAGGAAAACCCTATCTCGTGAGCGTCACTTCCAGGGTCATTTGTTGTATGCAAGTATTGTATCCAAAAAGCAACCCAGACATGGAGGCGGAAATTTGGCCTTCTGTGAATATCTCTTCTATTCGAATTGATACTTTAAGCAGAATGAAGTCGATTCTTTTACAGACAACTGTGCCTTTAACCTCGTCCAAAGAAACGTATGACCTGCAAGCTGCAAGGACAGCGGCAGAGATACATACCCTTTTATCAATAAACTGCCCCGGGCATTTCCTAGAAATGTTAAGCCAAATTTTAAACCTGTCAGATACCAGTGGCATCACACATGTATTTAAGACAATTTTGTGCACTCTCTTTTTGGTGGCCTGCCACTTATTTTGGGACTCGTAGCAGGAATTTTATTTTTGCTCCTTCTGCTCCGATATGGCAAGCCAAGTCCCAAACAAAACTCAGGCTTCGATGGAAGAAACGATCCTAGCAATACGATACCGAGACCGTATCACTAAGGTCCTCGGATTGGCCCGGCTAAGAGATCTGAATACAACTTGGTTACTTTCATTCAGACCTATCTGGCAAAATTGCATCTTACCTGTGCTTCGATGTCTGCTATGCGGAGAAGAATGCGTGTTGGACGTCTGTCTTACACTACCATCAACAGTACCAATGGATGTCGACGCTTTGCTTTGTCCAGTAACGACTCATGCAACGGGTTGTCCCCAGCGGCTACCGATTCTGATGACGGCATTCGTTGAGACTTCACCATTACGAGTAGGTGGCGGTGAAGTAAGAGATGAAAGCGGCAGTACACAGGTACAACCCTCTGTGAACATTGCTGATCTAAACACCGAAGATGGCAATGCATCGCATATATGCACTATTTCTGATTTTTCAGCGTTGGCTGGAAAGGGTCCTACTTCTTTAAAACTGCAACCACAACTTCTCCATAGACTTCCATTAGGCGTACAGTTGTGTTTCCACTCTGTGCACAGCCTCTGTGGGGTTCCTGAGTACTTACCTTGGGTGGTTCCTGGTTCACCCAGCTCCTGTTAGTCCTTTGGTTCAAGTCCTGTTCTTCCTTGCTGTTCGCATTGCACTTCTTTAGTATATGGTTTGGTCTTTCCTTGGAGACCCGTGTATATTTGTGCTACTTACCTAGGTTCTTTTAAGTATTTTCATGTGTAATGTTGATATAAATGTATTTATTTTAGATGCTTATAAAGCGCACAGGTACCCACAACGGGTCCTGGCACTGAGGCAGACGGCAGATGGCAGGCATGGATAAGAGAACTAGGATTTGGAGAACAACCAGGTTTTTAGGGCCAAGGAAAGATAGGTTCTAATTCAGATAAGCGTAGTGGAAGTGGCAAGGCATTCCAAAGTTTGGCGGTTATGACCGCAAAGGATCTACCGCCCATTCTAGACTTGTGAAAACGGGGGCTAGCTAAGAGACGATGGTGGTTGGATCTGAGGGTCCGATTGTGAAGGTGCTTGAGTCTAGCTCTCTCGTAAGTTGGACCTTGTTCCCGGAAGGCTCTGAATACCAGAGTGAGGCCTTGAATTCAGTTTGTTTGATCACCGGTAACCAGTGTAACTTCCTCGAATGGACGCCTAGTAAGATAGGCTGGAGCCCCCAGGTAGAAGTCTCTACCTGGGGGCTCCTGCCTATTTGTCTATTTATTACTCCTGGCTATTTGGCTTAGTCCAGGTGGGATGTAAACAAAACATGAATTACCATTCAACGTGACCCCAGGGGGAGGAAGTGGAGGAATTTACGCAGCATGCGCAGCTTCCCAAAGCAAGAGGAGGATGCGTCTAATTAGAGTTTTGCAAGAGAGTTCATTGTCAAACCTGAAGCCGATATTTCTCACTGAATCGACAGGATTGGGAGGGCCAACAAAACGTCGGAGGGGGCTGGGGTTTTTGTTAAAAGAAAGTACCTCTGTTTTATCTGAGTTGAGTTTGAGAGTGTTGAATGACATCCACACCCAGATGTTACTCAAAAGTAGGAGATCACCCTCACACTGCAGGATTCGACCAGTGCTGCAAGAGGTGATAGGTAAACATTAACAAGCATTTACAATGCAATAGGTCTCCAGCATTAAAGTTTGAGTTACTGGCATTGTAAATGACAATGCTTTGCATACATTTTTTTTTGTTTTTGCAATTGGTATATAAACATTGTTTGTGAATGGTTAGCTGTGAGGTGAGGTTAGAGGTGGTTGGCAATGAAACACAACGCCTGTCACTACTTCCTGGATGGGGAGGAGGGAGAATAGAAGCCCATTTGGTAGTGAGATGGAGTGTCATAAAGCTAGGGAGAATATTTTCTCTTTCCAAAGGCCATGACAATTGATTGTGCCAATGTTTGTTTTTAACTAGCCTGTGTGACTACAAAAGTTATCCAAACGTATGCAAATACGCCAACCCCACTACAATGAGGCATGTTTCCTGTGCATTACACGCAAAAAAAAGACCAGGCCGATTCCTCGCCCTGCTTATTACTTATTTATTTTATTTTGTCCATTCTTATATAGTGCAAACTCAATCCGAAGGTATTTATTGGAGCGCTTTACGAGAGCACCAGATGCATTGCACAAGGACACATTCCTTTTTTGGTATGCACGGGGAGATTAAGTGGTTTGCCCAGAATCACAGGATGTTGAGCGGACGCCAGCCTCGAACCTTGTTTCCCAACTCCAAAGTCGGCAGTTCCGGCCGTTATGCCACATCATTGAGAGAGAGCGAGAGTGAGCCCTGCTGAAAGGGACAAGGCGCTGCACGTACAAAAACAATGTTTGTGTGGCAGAAAATGCCCCCGGAATCCCGCCGCGGCCGCACCGGAAGTCAGGAAAGGTCGCCTGTGACGGGGGCGGGGTCGCGTCCGAACCGGAAGAGGAGGCAGGCAGAGTAAATGCGTCTCGCGACCCGGGGCTCCTGTGAGCGGTGGAGAGCCCCGGGGCCCCCAGCAGGCGGTTGCACAAGTGTTTCCGGCTCCCTTGTCCAAGAGGGAGCCCCGGGAAAGGAGCTGGCAAGAGCTGCAGCATCAACTCTGCGGAGGGGGCACGAGGCACATGCCTGGTGCCTGCCCCTGCCACGTTCTGAGAGCGGAGTCCCCCAAGATTGGCCCAGTAAGTTCAAAAGGGCTGGGGGGGTGTCTCAGTGCACTCGTGTGTGTCTGCTCGTGTATGTGTGCGACGGCGGGAGGGGGGCTCGGGGCACTCGTGTCTGTGTGCACGCGTGTGTGTATGTGTGGGGGTGTGTGTGCTCATGTGTGTGCGCATGCGTTAGCAGGGGGAGGTGTGGCTGTGTGCCTCTGCTTCCCGGGAAAGGAGACAGGAGCTGGCCGTGGCCCGCTCCATTCCCCAGCGCGCAGGCAGCTCCTGTCCCCTCTCCTGAGAAGCATAGTCGCTCACAATAGGTCTCTGGCGAGACCGCGCTTTTGCGCGGTTAACGCTGGAGACCTAAAAAGGAGAGGACTCAAGGCAGAGCCTTGGGGAACCCCACAGAGCAGGGGATTCTCGTCCAAGATGAAAGGAAGAAGAAAGACACGTTGAGACCGGTTTCTCAGAAAGGACCGGATAAACTGTATACCCAATTTTCTTAGCTGATCTAAAAGGGTAGGGTGGGAAACCGTATCAAACGCCGCGGACAAACCGAGTAGCACTAACATGGCTGCTTTGCCCGAATCGACGCTCTCGCGGATGCATTCAGAAACTTCGAGAAGGGTGGTCTCAGTACTGTAGCCCATTCTGAATCTGGACTGAGAATCATGAAAGTGGTTTTGAGATTCCAGATGAGTGTAAAGTTGTTCCTGAACTATTTTTTCAAGAATTTATGACGGTGCCGGTAGGAGGGAAATAGGTCTATGGTTTTTTAAAACAGCAGGGTCGGAGTCAGGTTTTTTGAGAATTGGTACCAGAAACGCTTGCTTCCACACAGCGGGGAAAGTGCTAGAGCACAAAGAAGCCTTCAAAATCTGGTTAAGAGGAGAATTGATGAGGGGTGCCAGGTGTTTGAAAAAACTGAGCCGAGCAAGGATTGTTAGGAGATCCAGATTTACACATTAAGGGCCAGATGTAGGTACATTTTATTTTCCGACCTCTTAAATACCGAGTCATACCGACTCGGTATTTCAGAGGTCGGAAAATAAAAGTACCGAGATGTAGGTAAATGCAGATGTGCAATTACCGAATCGGAAACAGTCGGTATTTTCCGATGCGGGAAATACCGACCAGTTAATGCCCATTCATTCCTATGGGCTTTGAAGCCCATAGGATTGATTGGGCATTTACCGGTCGGTATTTACCACATCGGAAAATACCGACTCTCACAAGGGTGCAGGGGGTGTCACTTTGACACCCTCTGGCACCCCCAAAAGAGGCTCGGGTGCCATGTGGCAGGCATACCTGCCCTAAGGGCAGGTCTGCCTGTCATATGGCATAGGTGTGCATGCACAAATGTGCATGCACACCAGAAACGGTATTTTACCATCAAGTAGTATTTGATGGTAAAATACCGATTTTGTACTGCTTGTGGGACTCAGAAGAGTCCCACCTACATACCAATTTACCGGAATCCGTAATGATACCGACTCGGTATTTTACATACTCGGTAAATTTACCTATCGGTAAATTTACTGAGTCTGTAAAATTCAGGGACCTACATGTCAAATTGCTCTTACCGGTCGGTAACGGCCGAATTCGGCCGTTACCACCCGGTAAACGCCTACCTACATCTGGCCCTAAATGTTTTTGTAGTGAAGCATCGAGAAAGATAGGGCGGAAGGTGAACAAGGTGTCATTGCTCATCGGTCCAGCAGAAGACTCTGGATTAGGCTGAGGGGAGGCAAAAGTGGAATAGATATCATGGATTTTGTTGTGAAAGCAATCAGATAGCCCAGTACACAGGGACATGGTAGGTAAATGTGGTAAAACAAGCTGCTTTAGACTCCTGCAAGATAGGCTGAAGGCTGCTTTCCAGAGCTACCACTTTGAGAGCCTAAGGTTATCAAAGACCACTAAAATCACCATCAGTGTTGCCTGGATTAGTGCAAGGTGTATCACTCCTGTAAGTGTGCACCATATACTAAGCCAGCATCCGACAGTGGCCTTACTGCGCACATTCCAAGTCAAGAGATGATACTTGTGCTGCCTTAATGTATTTCATTCATTTAATCTTTATTTCGGTTATATATAACCATAAAAGATGCAATAAATAAAAACACATTACATTTTCACGATTACTCCATTATATCCTATACGAACAGACACAATAGAGGGGGGGGTGGATCGTAATTTGAAAGGAAACACAGCTCAGGCTACGTCATAAGAACCTATCTAGCCCATAGATAACGTTATTTTAAAAAACATGCTGGCCATCTATTTACATGGTTAAAAATAGTCATATACATCATATATAGTTTACAAAACCTGAAAAGCGGTTGTTATTCATAATTCCTTTTATAACCTTAACCCACTTCTTTTCTTTATCAAGGATACGTTGAATAGGAATCTGCTTACAGCGAAAACTACTTTTTGCGAAGAATCAGTCCTTAAGATACGTAAAGCATTGCTACAACTCCTAGTACCTAGCAACCTACATAAGGGTTTGATCCAATGTCGCCTTGCAGTAGTATATGCAGCACAAAAAAATAAAATATGCTCATCGGTTTCCCTTGCTTGCATTATACACAGGGGGCAAATGTCACTACCTTTATCCCCCTTCCCATTGTTCCAACTAGATGTATTTGCTCCTATTTGTAAAATTCCATACATAAAATGTAAAAATAAGGATTTTGCTAACGGAGGTTCTATCTCATCAAGGAAGGATTCTCAGGGTGCTACATCTTTGAAGGCTAAAAACCTCAAAGTTAATGGACCCACAGTAACATTATTCAGCAAATTATTTGCTATAAAACTCTAATAAGTCAATTTTAAATTCTTTTTGCAAAGTGGTGTGAGTTTTAGAGGGTCACTCCAATAGGAAGATAGACCAATTTTTTGCATCCAGGACATTACGTGCTTCAACCATGGAATGTCTTTGGGGCGATTCACCTTCATAATTTCCTCCAGACCGACCTTGTAATGGACTAGTTCTGGGGTGACCCAGATCCTTATCCAAAACAATAGCGGTCTTAGTACAGCGCAATGGTCTGTGCGCTTAATGTCCAGATCCATAATTACAGGAAGCAGGGGTGTCCTGTTAGGGAGTTTTAAAAGCTGTCTAAAATATTTGTTTTCTTCCCGCTCAAAATTTTTAGTGCAACTGGATCCCCAAATCTCAGCCCCATAAAGGGCTGCCGATTGGGCTTTAAATTTATATACTTCCAGTGCCGGGCACACCGCCTTTGAGGTGCTAGCTTTGTGTTTCTTTAGAATGGGGATCGAGTTTTGTAGCAGAGTAAACATACTTTTTTTTAATTGGCCTTTCCAGGTCATTTTGCTTTCCAAGGTGATTCCCAGGTAATTAAAACTATCAACGTATTCTAATGGCTGGTTATTTAGGCTAAGATTTTTTTTAAAAGACTTATGCGGGTTCAGCGCTATATATTTCGCCTTTTTGTATGCAGTATCTATTAAAAGTGTTCACCAAGCGTTGTAGACCCTTGAGCGTTTGAGATATTAAAATCGTGTCGTCAGCAAATAATAAAGCCGGCACCGCTTCATCCCGAGATGTGGTGAATCGTGCTGGCAATTTAAAAGGTATTTGGGGATATCGTTTACATAGAGTGAGAAGAGGGTAGGGGCCAGTACGCACCCCTGCCTGACCCCTCTTCTCACTGGGATTGGTTTGCTTAATTCTCCCTTTGGGCCCCATCTTACCAATGCATAATTCTCAGTGTGTAACCTAATTAATTGCTTTAATAGCTCTGTTGGTACCCCGATTTCCTTCAGAGTGACCCATAACTGGGATCGGGGAACTAAATCAAACGCAGCGCGTAAATCTATAAACGCTAGATACAGGCTACCATCTCTAAAAACTACATACTTCCAATAAATACACAAAAACCTAAAAACTTGGTCGATGGTGCTAGTTTTTGGTCTAAACCCCGCTTGGAACTTACTTAAAATATCCTCCTCATCCATCCAATCTAAAAGTCTGTTTAAAATATGGCGAGCATATACCTTTTGTAAAATATCAATGAGACTGATAGGGCGATAATTGGCCGGATTATAGCGATCACCTTTTTTAAAAATGGTCACGATCTCTGCCCCTTTCCATGTGTCTGGAATCGGAGTTCCTGCAGCTATTGAATTACATAAAAAATTAACGTAGTGGCTCCAAACTTCCAGATCGTGTTTTATCAAGTCACCGGGGATCTTATCCGGGCCAGGAGCCTTCCCCGGTTTGATAGCTGCTATTGCTTTTTCTGTCTCATCAAGGCTAAAGACCAGTTCTATCCCATTGTCTATTTCCTCGTCTGGGGCATTCCGCAAGGTAAATCCATTGTTACTAGTATCTTGATAGAGATGTGAAAAGTGCTCAACCCATGTTCTCTCATCAAGGAAGGTATCCTTTATACTTTGCCCTGTCCTATATCCCTTCGCAAGTAAGCTCCAAAAAGCTACCTGGTCCTTAGATTTAGCAGCAGTAATTCTTAATGTATTTGTATGGGTCATGCGCTAAGAGTTTTGTCGTTTAGGTTGCGAGATGCAGATCTAGCATACAGCAAGTTGGCAGTGGTGGTGGGGGGGGGGGGGGGGGGGGGGTAAATGAATGAGGGCAGAGCCAGGTAGGGAAGTTGTAATTGTTTCGCAGCCTTACATGTGCTCTATCGTGGTTCTGCAGTGCATGAAATAAGGGGAAGGCAAAAGAAATGAAAGGGGCATCAACACTAAATCTCAAACATAAATCGAATATTCCCAACTCCCCTTTAATTGACAGTATAACAAGGATACAAGTCAGATAGAGTGAAAAAAAGCAAGGATACAAGTTTGTGTCCATTAAGTCTCTCCTGGCTTCGCTTCATAGGAGGTGGGGTATGTAGTGAATGGCATCTAGTCAGGTCCACCCCGTCTCCCATGAACCTTGCTTTTGGCCGGTTCTGGCACAGCGGAGGAAAGACTCCCTTCTGCCACCACCTATGCGAGGCGGGCAGTTGCCCTCCAGGGAATGCTGCCCTCCTGCTTTTTGTAGGACAGCCCATCAGGGTGCTAGCTAATGGTATTGGTCAACCTACGGGTTAAGTCTGATTGACCTTCCTCTTCAGTGTCGGGTCCCTTGGCACCTGTTTAAACTGTTCTTCTCCGGTCCAACCCTCACCCACCATGCCTGGCAACGATTGGGCCAGCACCACTGCCTGGGCCCTTTCGTCTGCCCCTTGGCATCATCACATTCCTTGTGTGGTATCTCCACAGCTTTCAATTGCAGCCATAGCCAGGCTTCTGCCAGGGTGGTGAAGAAATGGCTTGCATTGTCTGCTATCTGATAGAGATGTCTAGCCGCAAATTTCTTACCTTATAATTATCCCCAGGTGCCAGACTGGATCCGGAAATTCTTCTGCAGCAGTAACTTTGCGCGTTGGTAGAGGGTGTTGAGCGACTCCATAACGTCCTCCTCCACTGGATGTGACATTATCAGAGTTCATATAAGCCCTCCCCTAACACTTTGACGTCAGTTTCATCCTTTCCGTACTTCCACGCAAATCTGGAGAGCGGTACCTCTGGACATTTTAGCCTACCACCATGGAAACAGTGTGGTTTTTTAAACAAACTTTGAGTTCTACAATGTCGACCCTGCACCCTCATCCTATCTGTATGTGGTATCTAGGCACGCACTGTGCCTCCAAACTGTGCAGCTTGTGTCTTCAGCTTCAGTCGTCGACATTGCAGGAGCGCCACATGACGCTGTAGGCAATGCGGTGGTCGATGACCCATTGACAGTCGCAGTCCTATTCTTCCTCCGAGGACTGCTCGAAGGCCAGCTCCTAAAGTCCTTCGTCCTCGTGGTCGCCTGGCACGTCACGCCATTGGCGGTCGGTGCCACGGCCATCCCCAACTTTAACTCGTACAAGCGGTGTCCCTAACGCCTCCTAGTCCTCCAATGTTGGAGTCGGAGTGAGAATCTGGTCAGCGCCTTCCGGTATTTACAGGGGCAACTTTGGCTCAGATGAGGGAATACTAGCTCTCCCTTCATGCCAGTTTTGGCTCTCAACCTCTGAAATGCTTATTGGCCCCGAGAGGTCGGTGAGGTCTTGACTGACTCCAACGCGGCGGTCCTCCTTCGGTGTCAGCGGGCCCTCCACAGCCATGATCTACTCCATCTCTGCTCCGATGCACATCCCTTTGGGGTTCCCATCTGTGACGCCTGTGTTGGATCTGCCGAGTTGTCTCCTTATCCATGTCGGGAACGACGTCAGTGGATCAGTCCTCTTGGGGCTACCTTCCTCCACTTTCAGAGGAGTGCCCTGCTATTTTCTCCTTGACACTGGTATTTTGGTGATGTGAGTAATCACATGACTGAGCCTCCTTCTGAGTTTCATTGGGTTTCTGCCTTGGTGATGCTAATGGCCTTGTTTTTTCCCCATCTTTAGGACTATTTTCGCCTCCTCGCCCCACTTCGGAGACTAGCTGAGCTTTTGCAATGAGTTGACGTAATTGTGGGGCTGCAGCTTCCTGCTGTGGAAGTGACCATTGATCCCCAACTTGGGCTACTCCAAAAGGGCCAGCTGAGTTCTAGGCCTGCGCTTCCCTCCAGTGAAACCCTCTTTGATTTTCCGTTGGGCACTTAGGCTAACCTGTTTTAAGGGCCTCAGTGGACCACTTTATTTCACATAGGCACCATCCTTCCCTTAGATACCCGCTCTGCCTTTCCTGTCAGCCTATTCCACACAGTTTTGTGGTTCAGGCTGCGACAGCCTCCCCCAACATCGCGTCTGTGCCTGACATCCCTCCAGACAGAGAGTCTAAAGGTGTGAATGCTTTGGGTCAATCATATTTTCTGCTACCAGCTCTGCCTTACAGTCCCATAACACGGCTTGTGTTGTGGGCTTTTTTGTCTCATGTGCTGTGGGATTCCGTCTCGCGCCTTCTACCCTCCGTCTCTGATGTCTTTCGGGGCACTCTTTTTCAGCTGATCCAGTATGGCTGTCAGGTGGCTACATTAATGATTTGTTGCATCCTGGATACCTCAGATTCTGGTGGATGGGCCATGGCCCTTTTGGTGGCTCTTCACAGCATGCATGGCTATGTACCTATGGCTTTTATGAGGCTGTTCAGTCCGCCTTGGTGGACATGCCTTTTGATGGTTAATATCTGTTTGGCTCTCAAGTTGACTCCACTTTACGACCTTTTCAGGGATAGTCTGAGTGGAGTGAAATCTTAATATCTAATTGCCACACTGTCTTCTTCCTCTTGTTCTCGGTCGGGCTTGGAATGGTCTCCTGTATTCCCTTCTTTGTGGACCGTTATAGGGTTGTGCCAGTTGGCTTCTTCTTTTCACTTGCTCCTCCACATACCATCTATGTGGTGTCCTGCCCAGGCAAGTATTTTCTTTCTGCATCTTACCCTGTCAATAACAGATTGTGGTCCCTGGTTGTTCTCTGGGACGTGTCTTACTTTAAGACCCTGTTGGTGTCTACTGCACGGGGCTGCACGTTCTTCTTAGCGTTCTACTCTGACTGACAGGGTACTTAGTCTGTATGCCTTACAGGTATTCCTCAAAGTTTCTGACACAGTTGTGCCCCTTTTAGGGGACTCCGCTTGCAGTGCTTGGTGCACTGGTGGAAGTCGGCAGATAGTGAATGGTGTTCTACTGTTCACCCATGCCCCCTCCTCTCAATTCATTGAGTGTTTCTCCACACTGGCCAGGGTCTCCTTCCCTTCCTCTCTGTTGGTGCCTTTCTTTCCTAGCAGATGCAAGGGAAGGGGCATAGTTCTTGGCCTACAGTTCTTTGTCTGGGTCCGCCCTGAGCGGTTTCCCTTCTTTCTGTCTTCAGGCGTTTGCACTTCTTCTGCTAGTTCTCGCTATACATGGGTAAGTCAGGCCCCTGCCCATCCCCTTTTTCTTCTCTTAGGTTCCTTGTGGCTATTCCTTGCCCGTATCTCGGACACCCTACCTCTTCTATGCCTCTACATGGCCTGTTTTTCCTCTGCTTCTGCCTTTTGCAAAAAATGCAGTTGCTTTCACTTTTTTGATTGGAGCCTTTTCCATGATACCTCCGTTGTGAACCACAATGTTCGTTACTGGCCTGGCTTTACTTCAGGAGTGCCTTCTGCCCTTTTTGAGGGTTTATGGTGAATGTTCCTCTTCTGTTCTTCTTGGACATAGGTAGCTTGTCCGTCCACTCAGAGGTGTATCGTATGGAGGTTTGTGATCCATTAGGATTCTTTCCGGGGAATTTCCTCTTTTTGCTAGCAAGGTTGCTGTTCTCACCCCTTGGGGGTTCTTCTCCACTGTGCTCACAGACTACTGAACATGATCTTGGGCGGTGTCAGGATCTTCACCTGCGTTATTCCCTGGCTTGTTGGCTAGGCATGGCTTGACCTGTGCATACAAGGACTTTCCTTTGCTTCTCGCCTTCCTGATTCCTAGGCTGAAGACACTGCCTCTATATCTCTTTTTTTTTCTTTACACTGGCCCTTTGGTTTGACTTTTATTTCTGGTGTTGCCCTTCCAATACTAATTTCTTTTACACTACAGCCTGGTTGTCTCAGTAGACCTCCCAGGTGTTGGACCTGTCCACTTCGGTCCCCTTTTCCGGCTCTCCATTATGGTCTTTATTTCTCTATTCTAGCTGGGTTGGTTCTCCCCTGAGGACTTCTTTTCAATTGTTTCCCAACTGCCTAATCATACTGGTTTGTCAGTAGTGCTGTTTCTGTCTGCTTGCCAAGTTTTCTGGGTTCCCTTTAGATGGGGCCATGTGGCTGATTTCTAGTTTGCCTTTGTCTCGCCTTCGGCCGCTGTTGTGGTCGTTGTATGTACCCTTCTTTGGCACCTATTATTGTACAGAATTAATTCAGTTTGTTTATATTCATTCATGTATGTGTGTGTGTGTATATATATATATATATATATATATATATATATATATATATATATATATATATATATATATACATTTCACCAACACTCCTTTTACAAGTAGTAAATTCCTCGCACTTGCAGCATAAATGACGCTTCATCCAAATTTGCTTTTCACTCCTAATTTATTTTAGCATTCTCAGCAAACCAGCAGCCCCTACACATTTCAAGGCAACATGCCTCTTGCTCATGGGGATTATAAACTGGCGCCATTAGCGGCAATACCATTATGTATCCACCTTAGATGACATCATTTCCTCTAATCTGCCGTTTGGCATTCTGGTAATGGTAGTTTCCAGCATTTTTTATATAAAATAACATTGCGATTTTCATTATACATATTCATTTATGTCGTCACATTCCATTTGGTGCATTTCATCATTGTAATTGTTAATTCATCACAATTATAGATAAACTTTTTTTTCTCTTTTTTCAAACATTTTCAGTCTGTGATAAATATTTTCGATATGACCCATATTTACAGACCATTCTAACCCTTTGGTGGGCAAAGAAGTGAACATTTATTTTTTAAAGAACCATAGTCTTATTCCGGAAGAGCTAATTCGAACTCATTTCATCATAGTGAGAATTATATATTACAGTTCTACATCAATATTAACTTTGTTCTTCCATAGATTTGATTAATTTTCTTTCTCGAGAGCAGTTTGATATATAACGATATCTGGAATCTAACAAAAAAAAGTTTTTTATTTATTAATGCGAATGTAGTTCTTCGTCCTGTTTAAGCCCCGTCGGGGTCCGTGTTCTGAAATTTAAGATATGTTTAGATTCCTTCTGCCTATTGACATTCATTGGCACTTGTTCCACAGCATAAGATGTAAATATGCGTCCTTCCGCATAGTCAGCTTTATCACGCTGGAATTTACTTAATTTTCTTGTACGTACTGTGTCCTCATGTCTCTCAATATATCCTTCTAGTTCTTCCTTAAATTTGGTTTGCTCACTGTTTAATTGGATTATGACCAACTCATTTTCCATCTCCTTTAATTGGATTTTTTCGGGGCTATTTCTATATGCTTCACAAGAATCTCCATTAAGCCCAGTGATGATTGCAGTATGTATTCACCCCACTCTTGCAGTAATGCACTACTTGTCTCCTGATGATTTAGCATAATATTGATACGCAAGCCCCTTGGCACTCTTTTGACTTCCAAATATTTCTTAAGTGAAGTGATCTCCCACCACTTATTTATCTCTTTTTTAGATAATTTTTCCCAGCTCCTCAATTTCGTTTTTATGTCTATATTTTTTTGGGTAACTCCTGTGTCACTTCCTTTACTTGTACCACTGCTGCTCTCTTGTTCAAAAACTGTACGAACAATAGCTGGGGATTCCCCAAAAATAACATACAGAAGAGCAACAAATTTGAAGGACCAACTGGTTCATAACCATTTCATAAACACGTTGCCAAAAACATGGTTGAAAACAGTTGGGTTTGTAAAATGTTCAAAATGCAAAGTTTGCGCAATTGCAAAGAACATGAAAGAAATAGAAATGGCGAACAAGAAAAAATGGAAAATCCACCAACTGATAACATGTAAGAGCCCGTTTGTAATCTATATTGTGGTATGCCCATATGCCTTATGACTCTCCCCCCTTCCCCCCCCGCTCCCCTGTTTCTGGGAGCCGGGGTGTCCCCTGCCCAGCTTTGTACATTCTACCAAGCCCTCCACTGTGTGTTTGGGCAGCCCGACTCCGCTTGTGCGCCTTTGGGCCTGCCTAGCCAGTTGGGGGCTCTGGGCCTTCGAGGCAGGCAGCTTGATCTTCGGCACCGGAGGGTCCCCCAGTTTATAAAGCTCCTGGTTACGCACACCGGCGTGTCCCCGCGCTATGATAAGTGGAGTGAAACAGTCCCAGCCGCCCTCATGGTTGCCTACCTCCCGTATAGGTGAGTTTTAAGTTTTTTTCTGAAGATGGACTCCGAAGGCTCCAAACGTAACTCCAAAGGGAGGGTATTCCATTGCTTGGCGGCCAGATATCTAAAAGACCTGCCCCCCATTCGGGCCTTCTTTATTTTAGGGACCTTCAGTAGTCCTGACCGGGAGGATCGAAGATCCCGTGTAGGCTCGTAACGAGTCACCAAATTCCGTAGCGGAGCAGGGGCTTTGCCGCTCAGAATGCGGTGACAAGTAGTAAGAGCCTTAAACTCCACCCTTCTTTTAACAGGGAGCCCGTGTAATGCCTGGAGCGCTGCTTTAGAGGGAGATCTCTTTGGGAGCCTCAGGACTAAACGAGCGGCTGCATTTTGCAGCACCTGAAGACGGCCTATGGCTTTCCCCGTGGCCTCCAGATACAGCAAATTGCCAAAATCTAGGCGCGACGTGACTAGGGCATGCACCAGCGTTCGGCGCGCTGTAATGGGTAGGAGGTCTAAGACCTTCCTTAAGGTTTTCAGAACGCCGAAGCATGTCCCTACCACCCGGCCAATCTGGGGGCCAAAGGCCAGGTCAACGTCCAGCCACACTCCAAAAATTTTTGCTTCCTGACATGGGGCCTGGGTTTCTCCCAGGCAGGAAGGCCACCAAGCCGACGACCAGACAGACGGCTCTCTCCCTACCACGAGTACCTCGGTCTTGCTACCGTTAAGCTTCAAACAGTTGGCGGACATCCAGGTTGCAAGTTCTTGCATACAATCTCTGAAGATGTCCGCCACAAGACCAGGCATACGTGAGAGGGAGATAACCAGCTGCGTGTCGTCGGCATAGGACACTAGGCGCAAACCATGTCTTTCTACAATTGCCGCCAGCGGGGAGACATAAAGATTGAACAAGGTTGGGCTCAGGGACGAGCCCTGTGGCATGCCCTGGCCCAAACTGATCTCCCTGGAGTAACAGTCTCCCAGACGGAATTGAAAACATCTGTTTCCCAGGAAGGACTGGATCCATCCAAGCGCAGCTCCTGATACCCCTCCTTCATTCAGACACTGTAGCAAGATGGAATGTGCTACAGTGTTGAATGCTGAGCTTAGGTCCAGAAGGATCAGGGCAATAGTCTGGCTCTCATCCACACCCTGTCGTAAAGCCTCTACTGCCATGAGGAGTGCTGACTCCGTTGAATGGCGAGGGCGGAAGCCAAACTGAGAATCGTGGAGCAGGGAAGCCTCCACGAAATTCATCAGTTGAAGGTTCGCTATTTTCTCTGGGACCTTCGCCATATATGGCAGGAGAGAGATGGGACGGAGATTTTCAAATTTTTCAAAACTGATGTTGGGCTTTTTCTGCAAGGGGAGTACTACCGCCCGTTTCCAGGCAATAGGTACCGTCTGGGTCTCAAAAGAGGAATCCAGTAAATGGCAGATGTAAGGCTCCAGTACTGGCAGACTGCCCATCAGCCGTTTGGGTGTGGTGGGGTCCCTAGGAGATCCCGACTTTATGGATCCACAGATTTGGGTTAGTGCCTCAGTAGGCGGAGTGATAAATGTGGTCAGCCATTTATCCCCCCTCACCTTGGATGTCACCTTGAGTTCAGGGCTTTCACTAGCTTGATTGGGGAAGGCAGAATATATCTTTGCTACCTTATTGGCGAAAAACTCTGCTATGTGATTGCAATTATCCACCGAGCAAAGTTCTGCAGGGACTGGCGTGGGCTTGCCTGCCGAGAGTGATTTATAAATTAAGAACAATTCCTTTGTGGAATTTTCTGCCTCTTTAATCCTGACATCAAAATATGTTGTTTTAGCCTTCCTAATCAGTCTATGATAGATGCGTCTACTAGCTGCATACTCTACTTTGGCTTGAGTGGTAAAGGCTATCCTCCATTGTCTCTCTGCGCGTTTACATACGACCTTAGCCGCTCGCACCTCCTCACTATACCATGGCGCGGTTCTCTGAGCCCGGCCCCCGGTTTTCGCCAAGCCAAGCGGGGCAACACGGTTCAAGGCCTCCGTGATACGCTGGTCGAAGTTAGTGTTGACTTCCTCCACCCCTACCCCACCTGGATTACCCTCTATGACGAGCGCCTGATTAAACTTAGTTAGGGAAAAGGCAGCCCATCTCCGCCTAGGATAATTTGTTACCGACTGCTCCAATGGCCTGGCTCCCTGAATATGGATCAGAAAGGGGACGAGATGATGGTCCGACCGAGGGATGGATACAGGGGTCAGAACCTTCACCTGTTCCCAGTTGGCGAATATAGGGTCCAGCAGGTGACCCAGTTGATGCGTGGGATCTTTAACTTTCTGCTCAAGCTGAAGTTCTTTCAACGCTTGATAGAGGTCCCTGGCCGTCTTGTCCGCAGGGTCATCCAGATGGAGGTTGAGATCGCCCAGCACCATAAATTTATCTGCGCGCAGTGCGGCCTCTGTGATGCCCTCTATCAGGCTCTCGCCAAATCTCGCCGCCGTGCCCGGTGGCCTATATATCAGGAGGCCCTTCACTGTACAGCCTTCATTAACAAAAATGGAGAAGGCACCTGCCTCACTATACTCAATCATAGTTCGCTCCATCTGGCATTTTAGTCCCTGTTTAGCTACAATAGCAATCCCACCACCTCTTCTTAGCAACCTGTCTTGCCTTAGTAGGGAATAGCCATCAGGGATGGCTTCAATGATTTCAGGCATGGAGTCCGAGTCAAGCCACGTTTCCGTAAGAAAGACTAGATCCCATTTCTTCTCATTAAGGAGATCATGCATGTCTAGTCGGTGCTTACGCAAGGATCGAACATTGAGCAAACCACAAACTAAATCCTGATTCTCACTAATAGCTGCATTTCCCGGTTTGAAGGTGAAATTACAATGACTACAGCCTGTATTTTCCTCGGTATTCATGCCGTGCAAGCAAGGGCCGCGACGCTGGCTGCAGAGAGATAGTAAGTCATCTCGACTCCAGCGTATATGTCTCATCGGAGGTGCAGGGGGCATGGCCCTAGCCCGCGACCGGCCGCGGACGGGCGCAGACAGGCTTAACTTAGGCGCAACTTCGGCGCGCCTTCGTCGCGCCCGCTGCGCTGTCGACAACACATCCGCCTTATATCCCCCCCAGCGTCCCAACAACTAGAGCGCTGCAGGTAGCTGCCGGAAGTAGCTGGCTCGGACTTTTCACGCCCTCTGCTCGAACGGTGCTAGTCACCGGCGTCAGAACGAGGTGGGAAGGAGGGACGAGTCCAGCGCTTCTACAAACTGTTGCTGCAACTGCCTGCCTGCCTTCAGGTAAGACCTCAGCAGAACAGGACAGCAGAATGCCCCCAGATGAAAATGCAACAGCGCGAGTACAAATGAGCAGCACACTGGTAGCGCACACGCTCTCACTCGCACCGATGTCCAAGTTAGTTTAAAAATGAGCTCACACGCTCTGCCAGCATAAAAGTATTAAAATCACCAATGCACCGGTGAGCGCGCCGTTAAAGCGGCAGGGACACTGCCACTGTCCACTTACCACGCGGGGCTCCAGGATCCAGTGCCTTATATCCCCCCCCCCAGCGTCCCAACAACTAGAGCGCTGCGGGTAGATGCCGGAAGTAGCTGGCTCGGACCTTCCACGCCCTGTGCTCGAACAGTGCTAGTCACCGGCGTCAGAACGAGGCGGGAAGGAGGAACGAGTCCAGCGCTTCTACAAACTGTTGCTGCAACTGCCTGCC
This sequence comes from Lissotriton vulgaris, assembly GCF_964263255.1. NCBI lineage: Eukaryota > Metazoa > Chordata > Amphibia > Caudata > Salamandridae > Lissotriton > Lissotriton vulgaris. The sequence goes on from NC_141689.1 coordinate 703,618,235, forward strand.
TGCCTTCAGGTAAGACCTCAGCAGAACAGGACAGCAGAATGCCCCCAGATGAAAATGCAACAGCGCGAGTACAAATGAGCAGCACACAGGTAGCGCACACGCTCTCACTCGCTCCGATGTCCAAGTTAGTTTAAAAATGAGCTCACACGCTCTGCCAGCATAAAAGTATTAAAATCACCAATGCGCCGGTGAGCGCGCCGTTAAAGCGGCAGGGACACTGCCACTGTCCACTTACCAACCAGACCTCATGGTGATGACTGATGCATCACTCATGGGATGGGTAGGCCACCTGTGAGAGGCGGAGCTCTGAGGAGTCTGGTCTCCAGCAGAGTCCAGGCTCCATATCAACCTGTTGGAGCTCCGGGCGATTCACTTGGCACTAAAGGCATTCCTTCCCCCTCTAAGGAGGTAGGCAGTGCAGGTGTTCACAGAGAACACAATCGCCATGTGGTACTGCAACAAACAGGGTAGGGTTGTGGATCCTTTGTCAAGAGGCTCTTCGCCTTTGGGCATGACTGGTACATCAGGGCATTACCCTGGTGGTTCAATACCTGGCAGGTAGGGTCTCTGAACGCCAGGTCGGATGAACTCAGCCACCGGTGCCTGGTGGATCACTAATGGTTTCTTCTCTCAGAGGTGGTGCAAGGCCTCTTTCTGCAGAGGGTAGAGCTTTGGTTAGATCTGTTCGCCACCAAAGAGAACTTGCATTGTCAGCAGATCTCCGCATTAGAGTTTCCAAGGTGGCACTACTCGCTCAGCAACACTTTTTGTCGCGAGTAGAGCTGCGGCGTCCTGTTTTCCTTTCTGCCTATACCACTTCCCCGAGTGCTGAAGAATGTCAAGAGCGACCAGGCCCAAGTCATTCATGTGGCTCCGGACTGGGGACGAAGAGTCTGGTACCCCGAGCTCCTGAGTATGGCCATTGATCCTCTGATCCGACTGCCCCTTTGGGAGGATCTTCTGTCACAGCAGCAGGGGACGGTCCTCCACCTGAACCTGTCCAGCCTCTACCTTCTTGCGTGGAGATTGAGCGGAATACCAGAAACTTACTCACATCCCTGTCACCGACCCGCGAATGGAGTAAATTACCAGGCACGCTACTCGTAGCACCAAGTAAGTTCACAGATCTTTGGCTTTGTTAGCGTTAATTTTATAACCGACACGCACCATATGCGCTGTGTCACACACACGCGTTAGAATCCCACACTACCCTCCCCTCACTTGTTAAATCCGTTACACCTATGCACCCGATAACGTAATAGAGCACAACCTTTCACTTAGCTCACGTTAAACAACCCACCTCTTTCCACTTTTCGTTACCATTGACATAGCGACTTACCGCGCCCCATTTTCTTTCTCTTCAGATTCCGTGATCAAGGGCTTTCCCGCCCGAAATGCATCGGGAATAACTTGGGAATAACTTTGACATCAATCTAATGTACTCACATCGTAACTGATATGATGTAAATATCAGCATGAACCACGTATCATTAAAACGTTGAAAAACTTTGAAACTCATTCAACCTACTTTGCGAATCATTTTTATGAACGCCAATGGTGTGCCTCATGAGGGGATGTATCAGAAGTCCTTCTGTATACACAACTGAGTTTATCTAATCCGGTGCAGTGACGGTTTGCACCACCCTAGAGAGCACCCTGAACTTTATATACACCTCACAACGGAATTCACTAGTATCCAAGCTGTGCACCTCCCACCATCTACAAGTTTGTCAATTCCTTTTCCGCCACAGGAAGGTAGCACGCATCCAAAATGCAATTTGAAGAAATAAGTAAAAGCACAGAAGCTCGAGCACACACGCTCGCCTATGATGAATCCGAAAGAGACCGCATCTACTCACTGATAGAGGAAGAAACAAGCACCTCCACCACTAGCCGGAACAAGGAGCAATGCATAAAACAGCTACTGTATTTGTCCAAACGCCATATTAACCAGAAGCTCCACGCGAGCACATTACTGCGATACCACCGGGCACTAAGAATCCCACGCGGTCTGAGAATTGCTCTAAAGCCCTCCTTATGCAAAAATTCCAAGACCTTTATAGAAAAATGGAACGGCACATTAAATAAATGCAGCCTTGACTTAATATTGCTGATAGTTGAAGAACTCGCTGGAATTCTAAAAGATCTGGAAATCGAAATTAAAGTGATCGATAGTGAACTGAAGAATTTGCTCACCCCAGAAGAACTCACATCCTCATTAGACGAAATCAAGAATATTTTGGACAAACATCAAAAGGAAATCAATGATCGTAAAGTTAGAAAGTTCCGCAGGGACACGCTTGATTATAAGCTTGATGAGGTATATTCGTGGGCCGACATATACGCCCAACGACGACGTAACCGTCCACCAAAAGCACAAACCGACACATCATCTTCAGATACTGATTCATCCGACAGAACCTCTAAACATACACCAACGTCTAGATCATCCGCCAACACGGAATCAGCCAGCACATCAGCAACTAGTCAGGATCAAACTTCATCGAGCCATTTTTTAGAGGTTGGCCCGGACCAACTCGACGACTCAGGAGGAGCCAGACCAAAAAGTCCTCCCGCCACCCGGAGCACGGTGGCGAAGAAAGACCAAAAAATCAAAAGGACCGTCTAGTCATTAACATATCTGACATAAACGTATCTGATTACCAGATGGACCTATTGGAGAAAGGTACATCCTTCATTCCAACTACTCCTACCAATCTTTTAGAACTTGAAGTTAGTACCTTCAAATTCACAAGAAAACTAAGGCTACGTAACTTTTTCGACAATATACTTCCAGCTACCACCACAGTCAAAGAAGATGAGCTCTTTGGATTAAGACCACCTAGTTCATTTCAAGCACCTAACAGCCATAAATGTATTGATCTATTCGAGACCCTTGTACGAAATGACATTCAAAAAATCAACTTCAAGGCCTCTAAGAAAACCCAAAATCTTACCAAAAAAGACCGGGATAATCTGAAAGCACTTGCCAACAATCCACGCATTAAGTGCGTTAAGGCTGACAAGGGAGGAGCCTTGGTGATCCTTAACACAAGCATGTATTCTAACAAACTGCAAGAACACATTGAAGATAAAGCGACCTATATGGCTCTTAACACCAACCCCACACGGGAATTTCAAAACATTTTGAAAGGCATTGTCAACAAAGCTCACCAAGCTGGTACCATACAGGAACGCACCAGAAACTACTTATTGATTGAACATCCCAAGAGCCCTACCATCCACATGTGTCCCAAAATCCATAAAAACTTACTGGACCCACCTTTCAGACCCATAGTGTCTACAAGAGGATCGATACATGAGACACCTGGCAAGTTTATCGACAAGTACCTGCAACCGTTAGTCATCAAATCAGCCAGTTACATCAAGGACACAACTAACTTCTTGTTGAAACTCTCCGAACTTAAACTAGCACCTAATGAACCACTTGTTCTCTGCACAGCAGATGTGAGCTCTTTGTATACCTCAATACCCCACCTTGGAGGTATCGAAGCCGTGGAACAGATACTATTGCAGAGTGAAATTGACGTACCCAAACAGGCATTCATCATGGAACTCATGATGTTTATCCTGTACCACAGCTATTTTCGACTAGAGGATCAATGGTTTCTGCAACTCTCAGGCATGGCTATGGGAAACTGTGCTGCCCCCACATACGCTAATGTGTATATGGAAAACTTCGAGAAACAGCATATATACACTGACCAACGTTTCCAAGACAAAGCAAAAATGTACGTACGTTACATCGATGACCTGTTTTTCCTATGGTCAGATACCAAAGACACTCTTGAAAATTTCTTATCAGAAATCAACACTAAAGACCCACGTATTAACCTCACTTGGCAAACAAGTGACACCAGCATTTCCTTCTTGGATGTCCATATCAAAACTTCACCACAAGGCCTAGTGACAGATTTACATAGAAAAAGTACAGATCGCAACAACACACTACACTTCGCAAGTTTTCACCAGGGTTCTCTGAAGAAACATTTACCTTACTCGCAGATGCTGCGAGTTAAACGGATAGTATCAGACGAGTCCATACTTGACACACGCATCAATGAAATGCATGAAAGATTCCGCAATCGAGGGTACCCGGAAGACATACTGCAAGACGCACGAACCAGAGTCCAACAGATATCCAGAAAAGACAGTCTACTTAAAAGTCACAAAGAGAAAGAAGATCGAATGGTTGTAGTGTCCAAATATTCCACCGTCAGCCACATCTACAAAAAGATCATACATAGGCATTGGCCTATACTACAGATGGAGCCAGATTTTCAGGGCATTTTCCAAAATCCTCCTATATTTGCTCACACGAGAAGTAAAAACTTACAGGAGATTTTAAGTAAACCCAGTGACACCACCACCCAACACCGAGGGACCCAACCGTGCCTGAACTGTAATCATTGTCATAACATCATCAAGGGTAACTCAATACAACATCCCATGAAAGGCCACAAAATTCAACTTCAAGTGGATGGAACATGTGATTCGATGAATCTGATTTATGCCCTAAAATGCCCTTGCGGGAAACTCTATGTTGGAAAAACTGAACGTAAGATCAAGACCCGCTTAAACGAGCACAAATCCAACATAAGACTCAAACTGGAAAAATCTAGTGTAGCTATGCACTTTCTTGAATCTAGGCATACCATCGCCCAATTGAAATTTGTCATCCTGGAAATGGTTACCAAGAAAGAAGGAATTGACCTCCACAAGTTACTATTGAAACGTGAACTTGAGTGGATTTATCGTTTACAGACCTTTAAACCCTTTGGTTTAAATGACCGCAGCGAATTCAGTTGTTATTTGTAAAAGTATTTACAACCAGTCACATTGTCTACCTTGTTTACATTGCTCCGCTATGCCTTTACCCATTCTCACTAATAGTTTCTCACCGTTTATAAATGGCCGCCGTCTTAAGTCCCTTTACTTCACTCCCTTAACACCCGGTCCCTCTTCTATTTTCACTATCACGCAAACGCGCCCGTTAGGCACTGCATGAATACCAGAAACTTACTCACATCCCTGTCACCGACCCGCGAATGGAGTAAATTACCAGGCACGCTACTCGTAGCACCAAGTAAGTTCACAGATCTTTGGCTTTGTTAGCGTTAATTTTATAACCGACACGCACCATATGCGCTGTGTCACACACACGCGTTAGAATCCCACACTACCCTCCCCTCACTTGTTAAATCCGTTACACCTATGCACCCGATAACGTAATAGAGCACAACCTTTCACTTAGCTCACGTTAAACAACCCACCTCTTTCCACTTTTCGTTACCATTGACATAGCGACTTACCGCGCCCCATTTTCTTTCTCTTCAGATTCCGTGATCAAGGGCTTTCCCGCCCGAAATGCATCGGGAATAACTTGGGAATAACTTTGACATCAATCTAATGTACTCACATCGTAACTGATATGATGTAAATATTAGCATGAACCACGTATCATTAAAACGTTGAAAAACTTTGAAACTCATTCAACCTACTTTGCGAATCATTTTTATGAACGCCAATGGTGTGCCTCATGAGGGGATGTATCAGAAGTCCTTCTGTATACACAACTGAGTTTTCCTTTCTGCCTATACCACTTCCCCGAGTGCTGAAGAATGTCAAGAGCGACCAGGCCCAAGTCATTCATGTGGCTCCGGACTGGGGACGAAGAGTCTGGTACCCCGAGCTCCTGAGTATGGCCATTGATCCTCTGATCCGACTGCCCCTTTGGGAGGATCTTCTGTCACAGCAGCAGGGGACGGTCCTCCACCTGAACCTGTCCAGCCTCTACCTTCTTGCATGGAGATTGAGCGGCGACAGTTGACAGCTTTTGACCTTCCTCCCAAAGTCTGTAATGTCATCTTGGCAGCCAGACGTCCCTCCACTAAGACGGTATATGCCTGTGAATGGAACAAGTTTGTGGCATGGTGCACAGCAAAGGCTGTGGATCCCCTTTCTGCCCCTCTTTCTGACGTTCTTTTGTTCCTTCTTTATTTGGCCCAGCAGGGGTCTGCTCTGGGCACTCTTAAAGGCTATTTGGCTGCCACTTCTGCTTTTCTTCGGCTACCAGATCAGCCCTCTTTGTTCAAGTCCCCTATTAGAAGTAGGTTCCTTAAATGCATTATTCATCTCTTTCCTTCTTCTCCTTTCATAAAGCCTCAGTGGGACTTGATCCTCATTTTGCGCTCCCTTCAAGCCTCCTACAACTGTCCTCTTAGGCTTCTCACTCTTAAGACTGCCTTTCTTGTTGCCATCACCTCTGCTCGTAGAGTGAGTGAGCTTCAGGCTCTATCTTCTAAGCCCCCATTCTTCTTGGTCCATCCAGACAAAGGGGTACTTCGAACAAGGCACTCGTTTCTGCCTAAAGTTGGCACTCCTTTTCACATCGGACAGACTATTTCTCTGCCAACCTTTTTCCCTTCTCCGCATCCTTCCAAAGAGGAGATACTCCACAGTCTGGACCCGAAACGTGTGCTGTCTTTCTACCTTGACCGGACAAAGGATTTCCAGTTGGACGATCAACTCTTCATTGTCTATGTGGGTGCCAAGAAAGGTCGGACTTTGCGAAAGTGTACCATCTCTTGTCGTCGTTTGTATAAAGATTTGTTACCCTTTAACTTAAAAGGAACCTCCAGTGGGGCTGCAAGTTCATTCCACTAGAGCTACGGCAGGGACTACTGCTTTGTCACTTGAAGTTCCACTCATTGACATTTGCCAGGAGGCTACTTGGGCTTCTATGCACACGTTCACTAGACATTATTGCCTGGATAGTCAAGTCCTAAGGGACGGCTACTATGCCCGTTCTGTTCTTCAGGACTTTCTGGTATGAACTTGGTTTGCAGTCCCTCCTCCGAGGTTGGTATTGCTGGGGTAACTATTTTAATGTAAGGAATCTATAAGTAATAGTCTCCATCAGATGAACAAGTTACTTACCTTCGGTAACGATGTATCAGTAATAGACATATATATGTTAGATTCCTTACCACCCCACCCATCCTCCCCGCTCTGCTCACTGACTTCGAGGGATGGGGACTCCCTTGCACGGCCCTACTGTGGCGCAACAGTGGTCAGTGTCTTTCATGGCTCTGCGTTTCCGGCGTGGAAAGTCGTGTCAGAACTGACTTCAGTATGCATGGGCGGGGTCTAAGTAGGCACGGTGATGTCATCCCTGCAACCACGATGCCGACGACAGTCGGCAGTCGACCGACGCCACATACCGACGTGCATGGGTACTGCTTAAGAAAAATTCTCCTGATCCAGTCTTGTCACCTGGGAGTAATTCTAAAGTAAGAAATCTAATATATGTCTCTTACATATACATTGTTACTGAAGGTAAGTAACTTGTTCATCAAGGAGTAATCAGTCACAGGTGGGGTTCCCCATAAATTACAGGCAAACACACACCCAGGGAAAACTCTGATCAATTCCACAGATGGAAAGTTGCAGCACTAACAAGTTTGAGGTAATTGACCCTAATACAACCTGTTTGGCCAAAGGCTTGCATTCCCCAGAAATACCACAAAGCTAGATACCACATGTAGATAGTTACACTCATCTAATTAGCACACAACATGCGCACCACACGCAGAGATCACTCGCTCCTCACACCAGACATCTGGACACATGCACAGTGTCCCTCATTAGCACTCCCCTATGTTGAGTCATCTGTGTCTGTTATGTTCCCGGATTAGACCCATGTATCGAAGCTGCACATTTTCTTACATTGACCTCTTTTCCACAATAACATTTCTGCTGTGAACCTTTGCACACATTCGCATGTGTTACAATATTAGAATAGTTTCTCTGAAACTACTTCTGTTTACTGTTTATTATCACAATACCTCAAGCACCAAGTACAAGCCCTTTACGCACAAATGTACAAATGTCGTTCTATCTTGATCCACGGGGTGACAGGGCTATCTACATATCCATAACATTGCTTATCTAAAAGTACATTGCAAGGATGTTTTTTATTATAAATATTCAGCATCTCATAGGATTAGCAGAAGAGGCACTTCAGCTTACACCAAGGGTCCCTGTATGCTGAGACTTCACCACGGAGCAGTCTAACATCTCCATGAGGGGTGTCCTGTTCGTGACCAGGACTGGGTCCTACAGTCTCTCCCGCCACGTAATGGTGTCGGATTGTCCTATGGAGGGATTCTTGGCTCTACACCTACACACACACTTGCACAACATTGTAGGTTTTGCATAGTAGGAGTTCGCCAGATTACTATCTTGTTTTATATTCTTGCATATATACTGTTTCAGCACAATGGTAGAACTATATCTACTATTTTGGTGCCTGTAGTCACTTTTATCTGCTTACTGGTTATTGTAGCTCATGTAATTTATACCAGCATAACGTTGGTTCAATAAATATATTGAAAATATCCCACTATGTATTCCCTGTATATTTTTCTGAGAACCAAAGAGAACACGTGACTGAGTGAGAGGTTTTGATCTGTTACCAGGATTCCCTGAGGGGTCAGGGTTGTCATGTTAAGTTGTTGCTATAAACCATTTGCTCCCTGGTAAGGGTTAGGGTGGCACTGTGACCAAGTTGGTCTCTAGGCCAACATATCCTGCGGGGGTCCCTGGATCCAGTTGAGGCACCTCACCCAAAGTTTATGTTGTCCAACAAACACGCAGGTCCTACAGTTTAGTGGGAACTACATGACATGTCCTTATCAGATGTGCACATGTGATTGATTTATGACTATGATGCTATTTTGGAATGTAGAGTACATTTTATTGTACCTCATGAACTGCCGATACTTTGTACATCGAGAGATTTTGAGCAGACTCATATCTAGGCTCTCCTGGACGCAACGTTTAATTAAACCAACTTGTTCCTGTTTTGCTAAACGCCTTTTGTCTTTTCACCAATTTAAGGTCAAATTGTACTTGGCAACCCGTTGATATAAAAAAATATAAATATAAAAAAGAAAGACACACCAAACAACCGCTAATACTTAATATTCTCATCTTTCAACAAGAGGATTCTTTTTGGAACAACGTTTCCATTGCAGTTTCTATACGTGGCTCTGCATTTTAGCATGTTAAGTAGTCGTGGAAGAAACTGTTCAGCTCTTTTGGAGAGGCTTATATGGACTCTTACGATGTCACTTCCGGTGGACAACGTTGTTACGGAGTTGCTCAATGCCCTCTACTGATGTGCAGAGGTGCTACTATAGTAATATTTCCTGATCTGTCTGGTGCCTGGGGATAATTCTAAGGCAAGGAATCTGCAGCTAGAGCTAGTATCTACCAGATAAGGTATTACTGAGGTAAGTAACGTCTTTATCACACTCAGTTTGGCAGGATTCAGGATGCGTTCTTCAAACCCATTCGGCTCAGTTGCTTTATGACACCTGTGAAGGAGCGACACAAGTGCTGCACTTCCAGTGTGTAATCAGGAAATATTGTATATGGGGTGCCGTTGTAGTTCCAGGGCCTCTAGTTTGGGTGAGTTGAATGATGAAGTCCCGGTCTCTGTAATTAAGGAGCTATGCAACTACTGGCTGAGGAGGAGAGCCCGGCGGCAGCGGGCACCCTGTGGGCTCGCTCAAAGGAGTAGAAATGTGGAGCCTTACCTGCTAGTACTGTATCAAGGATCCATTTCTCCAGAAAGAGTTACATGCATGGCCCCCCAGTTTTCTCTGGTAGTCCAATAATCTAGATGTTGCAGCTGGATCGCCCTTCCGCGTTCTCTGATCGCTTCTTGACGGTGCGTACCTTTCCCTGAAGTGACCTTTCCATTTCGCCCACTCTGTCCACTAGCTTTCTATGGTGGCACACAAGGGGCCCACTTTCAGGGCCACCGCAACGAACTTCAGTTCCAAGGGGCTCTTGGAGTCCTTAATAGCTTGCAATAGTGTGTTGAGCTTACTGGTGTGCTCCTCCATAGCAGAGCTCACCTGCACCAGGGCATCCATGCCAGCTGGGGCCCAAGCAGAGCTGAAGGGCCACTAGCTGAGCTCACAGGCTTGGTGCTTTTGGGTTACACCATGTTATGTAGCACACGCCAACCTGTACAGGTCGCGGGAACAATGAAGGTTAGGATCTGGTACCCTGCTGCGGAGCCCGTCCACTAACACTCGGCCAGTTGCTGGCCCCCTGAAAGGGCCCCCCCAGCGTTCACCACAGTTCATACAAGTCGAGGCGGTTTAGTGTCTCACTGACCCCCCTTCCCGCGAACACCACAGTTAATACTAGTTGGGCAGTTTAGTGTCTCAACAGAAGGGGAAGTAGTTCACAATCAATGAGGTCCAACCCCCACGATATTACTGCACCAGGGAGTATTCTAGGTATGCAAACAGGAGCCAGTCCCAGAGTTCATGCTCTCTCCATGGGGCACGACATCTGGAAGCAGTCTGATACCTCACCTCCACATCCTGATCTAAAGTCCTGGTTGGTCAGGGCCACTGCTCCAAAGGCAAACCCCTGGGTGGTATGCCAGTCTGCAAGTCTTGTGGATGCCATAGTTGCCAACATTTGAAAAAATTATCCTGGGACATTGATGGAGGAAAACCTATTAATAAACTAAGACTAAACAATTTTACGCAATAATATGGTTTTAATCAATCAATCAATTGGAAAAAAGCCAGTCTCAGACAGAGACCAAAGCATGAAATACAAAGTTCTCGATTACACTCAGTAATATATATACTGGAAAAAGCCACAAAAAACACAGATTTCAAATTCCTCTGTGACGCAAATAGCAAGCTGATCAGTAAAGATAGTACCTAAACACTGTACATGCCTATGTTTCACAGAGGCTCCCTCTTGTGTGTTTTTCTTTTAGTTCTCAGAATAAGGGTGAGATAATCTGAACTTTTTAAAAATGTTTCTACATAGCAGGTGATTATCTCTTGTGTGACGTCAGGGGCCCATCCCACCCCATCCCAGCCTATTTGACTATAGCATATTCTCAACAGACATGTGCAAAAGCAGAATCCACCCTTGTTTACAACCTGTACTCAGTCCTCCACTACAGTGCAAAAACTTTTTCTACTGTCGGCCTCTAGTTGTTTAACAGATAAAAATGTATTGCAGTTTCTGTGATGTCTGAACTAATTGTTGATGTCCTGTCAAGTTTGAGTCTGCAAAGAAATATAATCTATTTGTATTTCAGCGCCACTAAATTTACCATGCAACTTGTATGTGTGTTTACTAAAACTAATGTGCACTGTGACCAAAATATTTCTGCAGAACCCACAGTTCTCTTTTTCAGCACGTCCATGTATTAGCCTAGTCTGGTTCACTACTTACATAGTTTTAAAACTATCCCTCACTTGAAATGTTTGTATTGGGGTTTGGGTTTTATACGTGGGTGTATGTATCTATAAAATGTGTTCCTGTTATTTCCCCACATCAACATTTTGTAGCACAGGGCTGCTGCAGAGATAAAGTTATTGTTTGTGTACCTGTGTGTAATAAAGAGCAACAGTTTCTGCAATAGTATTAAACTTGCCGGGTTTGCCCGTGCAAAAATGGTACAGTCAGCAACTATGGGATGGCGATCACCATGGAGGAAGGACCAGGTCTCCACACCAGGCTCAACAATGTTTATTGTGTGGTTTGCAAAATGCTACGCTCCCCCACTCACAGACTCCACTTTCAGGTTTCCCAAAGGCGTCCTATCGAAAGGTGCTTCCCTTGTGGGCAACTGCATCTCACAGGCAACACACGGCAGGCAGGCAGGCTCAGCTATGGAAAGTGCAAGATGCCATGGGCCCCAGGTGTGTGCGGGGTCAGGAGCCGCAATGTGCCGGGCGACAGCCTACGCTGGTCGGGCCCACAACTAGTCTCCCCCCAGCGGAGCTGATCAATGCCTTAAGATCTTTTCCAAATAGGTGTGCGTGTTCACAGCCGTAACCAGCGCTGCAACTCTCCGTGGCCGGGGCTCACCCAGGTGCCCCGACTCCTTCAACTACTGATATTGCCCCGGTTACTTCCCGGTAATCTTCATTACTCCGAGTATAGTCTTCCTCGCCACATGACTTACATAGTGAGCTTCAGCTCCACAACAGAACCCTCCAAAGTAAAAAAAGCCTCCCACCCCCTCCCAACATGGCCGACCAGTCACCCCTGACCTCTATAAGAGGCGGGCCGGCCCAACCAACAGCCTGAACCACCAAGCAAACAATGAAGCCGATAGCCAGACAGGGAGGGGGGGAGGGAACTCATGTGGCGAGGAAGACTATACTCAGAGTAATGAAGATTACTGGTAAGTAACCAGGGCATTACCTCCTCGTCAGTCTTCCTCGCCACATGACTTACATAGTGAGCAAATACCCAAGCCAAAAGGCTTCATTGACCACAAGAAGAACAACACCACACGGTGATGCAGAAAAACCAACACAAGGTTTATTCAGTACAAATTAAAAGAAAACAGGAATTCCAGCAAACCTGAATCAAGACACAAATAAAGGGCCATCAAGGTGCCACAGCACCCGCACTCAGAACGGCCCCAGCGAAGTCCCCAGGGACAGAACCACCCAAGACAACGCAATAGTGTTCCATGAACATGTGGGGGGACGACCACGTCGCCGCCCGACAAATCTCCTCAGTGGAGACACCCTTGAAGGAGGCCCCGGACACAGACACACTCCTAGTGGAACGGCCCTGGACCCCCGCCGAGACCACCGAACCCAGTGAAGCATAGGAAAGTAGGATAGCCTGTTTAAGCCAGCGACTCAAGGTGGAAGGAGAGGGCTTGTGGCCAGAACGAAAGTTACGAACAGGCTATCACACTGGGAAAGGGAAGACGTGCGCTCAAGATAAACCAAAACAGCACGCCGGACATCCAGCAAGGACAAGGAAGGATCCGTGTCGGGAGGGAAAGAAGGCAATGACACCTCCCGAGACCGGTTCACCAAGGAAGGAACCATGGGAAGAAAACGGGGGTCATGACGGAGAAGCAACCGGTCAGGCAAAACCCGCAAGAAGGGAGGGGAGCGGCGGAACGAACCCAGCACGCCCCTCCGACCGGCCGACACAACGGCCACCAGAAAAACCACCCTAAAAGTGAGAAACCGCTGAGCCACCGAGGCCAGGGGCTCAAAAGGGGGACCCTGAAGGGCTCGCAGTACGAGAGGGAGATCCCAAGGGGGAGACCGGCAGAGCATCCGAGGGCGACGGAGAAAACAACTCCGGAGCAAACGAGCCACCACGGAATCCAGCCCGTCGAAATCCGGACTGCGGAAGGCCCGCAAGGCCGCCCACTGGGCCCTTAGGGATGAAGGTGCCAAGCCCAAGGAAAACCCCTCAGCAAGAAAATCCAAGACCCGCAAGGGATCCACGGAGGCGGGGCAGCACCTTGTAGACCGCACCAACGCGAGAAAGAAGCCCAGTGCCGGGCATAGGAGGATAAGGTGGAAGACCTGTGGGAGCCCTGCAGCAAAACCACCATTCCAGAAGAACAACCCCGAGTCAGCAACGTCACCCGCTCAAGAGCCAGGCCAGCAGATGGAGCCGGCGCAACACCGACTCCGGGAGCGGGGGGCCCTTCAAAGGAAAAAGAAGATCCGGGATCGGCCAGTAGGCCTGAACCGCCAGCTCGCAAAGGAGAGGGTACCCGGGCGGCGAACCCAGCCGGGATGCGTACAGAAGACCGGAGGACTGAGTGAATGACAGAGCATCCACACGCCACACCCCCAAAACCGGGAGGAGAGAGCAGAACTTGGGTAGGAGGGCCGACTCCCCGTCCGCGAACAGATCCACCAGCGGCAGACCGAAGCGAGACACCAGGCAGTGAAACACCACTGGAGTCAGGGAGAGACAAGGCAACGATGGAAAGAACCGACACAGATGATCCGCCTCCACATTGTCGGACCCCGGGAGATAGACAGCCCGAAGAGACAGGACCGACGACATCGCCCAAGACAACAACTCCTGAGTCAGCAACCAAAGGGAGTGAACCCTGCACCCCCCCTGACGGTTGACATAGCCCCTCACAACCTGGTCGACTGTCCTGACCAAGACATGGCGACCCCGTAGGGAAGGAGCAAAATGACGGCAGGCCAGGAGGACTGCCTTCAACTCCCGATGGTTCAAGGAGCAGCGTGACTGTAGGAGATCCCAACGACCCTGAACCGACCCCGCGCCCAAGGTCGCCCCCCAGCCGAGGAGACTGGCATCGGACGTGACCACCCTGGACGGGGATACCAAGGAGGGAAGACCCTCGGAGAGGTGAGGCTCCACCAACCAGCCAACCCAACACCGAACGAAGCAGAGGGGAGACCGGGTCCAGGCACTCGACCCCCGAAGGAGGACAAGTCCGAGACGGGAACAGATGGGACTACCGCACATTGAGCAGGGAGCAGAGAGAGGGGGGACCCCGTCTGACGTGAAGCCTCTCCCAGGAAAAAGAAGAGGCAGAGATGTACCACACATCCAGGCAAGGGAAACCATGACCCCCTCCCGGCGAAGAGGACCCACCAGGCGAGCCAAGAGTACAGCCAACACCCTCGGGCCAGAAGACAAGCCCAACGGAAGCACCCGTAACTGAGAGCGGTAACCCCCAACGCAGAACCGGATAGACCATCCGGCCACTCAGTCCAACCTCCGGGACACGGAAGGAAGGAGACCAGAAAATGCAGAAAATTCTGTCGAGAGACAACTCGAATACAAAATGTGCAATGGAGGGATACAACCACACCCAAACCAAAACTGGCCGAAAACACCCCAGAAAACCTTCCAGAGCAGACAAAGGAAGGAGTAGATGCCCGAACACCCTGAGAAGGCGGGACCCGGCGGAAGGCCCGCTTGACAAGCAAGACCGAACTCCGGCCAGCAAGGCCCGACACCAGACCAGGGAGGAACGTAGCGTGGGAAAAAACTGTAGGAGGGGACGAGAAGGCGAAGGAACATCCCACCTACACCATCCGAAGAGCCCAAGATCCAAGACAGACTCGTCCCATGCCGGGACGAAACGGCGGAGACAGCCCCCCACAGGGAACACCCCGGAGGGAGACGGCCGAAAGCCAGGATCTAGTGGCGGAAAAGGGAGCGGCAGCACTAGGACGAGACCGGGAATAGCCGAAGAACGGGATGCCCCGGCCGCGACCCAACCCTCGAAAGGGTGTGACGCCCTCACCCATGGGCGGACGAGGAGAAAAAGTCGGCCGTGACCAGGGAAGCGGGCCCCAGACGAATTGAAGGGAGTCATCCAATAGCGGCCTCCCGCAGAAAACTCCGAATCCACCAGAGCAAAGCACCCCTGGCCGCCACCGACTTCCAGGCCGCAGCCAGACCTGACGGCGAGCCAGCATCGCAGCACCCTCAGCGGCCGCAGCCGCACCCAGAGCGTCAAAGGAGACGTCCGACAGAAGGCGCGTCCGCCGGGCCATCAAGGCAAGGACCGGGACAACCATGCCCTCCGAACCAGGTGCCCCCCCAGGGACCGGAAGTCCAGCAACCACAGAATGCACCGCGCAAGAAAAACAGGTCTAGGCCCTGATGGCGAAAGGAGCCGCAGCCCAAGTACGTACAGCAGTCGCCTCCACGCGCTTGACCCCAGGGCCAGAGGGGTAGGCGCCCATCGAAAATGAACGCACCCCGGGAAGACAGACCCACCACCAGAGAGTCCACCCTTGCTGCCAGGGGGAAAACTCCAGCGAACCCGTCAACAGCTCTAGACAGAAAGCGTGGGAAGGACCGACAATCCAGCTCCAACCACACCCCCTCAATGATCAGCTCGACGGACGCAAGCAGGGGAAGGGAGTCCGGAGCCTAGCGCAGAAATCGCACTAAGAGATCCCCGGGAACATCCTCCGCCGCAGGAGGAGGGAAAGACAAGACCAACCCTGATGTGAGGAAAAAACACCCAAAGCACCCGACCCCGGATGCAACGGCCATGGGGATCCCTTGCTGCCAGGGGGAAATCCACCCCCCCTCCTCCTCAGACACCGGAGCGGGGCCACCATGAAGACGCCGAGGCGAGGAATGGCCCAGGGCAACACGCAGCCCAAGGGCACCATGCAGGACAGCGCAGAAAAACAACGCAGACCAGGAGTCAGACCCCGACCCCGCCGCGGCAGAACCCAACCTACCCAGAGAAACACCCCACCACCGAGATGAAATGGAGGAACACATGGGCACCCAGGACGCCGGAAAAAGCAGTAGCCAGCAGGGAAAATCGTCCCAACTTTCAGCATATGAGCCGCCGAAGCGGGCACCACAGCCGGGACCTGGAAGGGGAAGGCCCACAAACAACAGCAGCACCTGGCGCGAAAAACCCCGCCCACAAGAGGCGGGATGCGCCCAGGGCCAATCCCAGCGCGGCAATCAGCCGCGGCGCCGAAGGCAAGAAAACCCCGGCCCAGGCGGCAGCGACCAGCGCCGAGAAACGAGCCTCAGCCACAGGAACCCCGACCGCGGGGCCCCAGAGGACACCAGAGAGCCGAGGTAGGACCGCGCCCCCCCAAGCCGCACCTACGCGGCAGCCAGGGACGCGCTGTACTGAGCCGCAGCCCACTTGCAAACGGGGCAATACAAAAAAGGAAACGCGCCTGGCTAAGCCGCACAAATGCGGCAGTCAGGGACCCGTCAAGACAAAAACACACTTGCATAAGGGGGCCGAGCCCGTACTCGAAACGCGCCAGCCCAAGCCGCACCAACGCGGCAGTCAGGATCGCGCCGCAAGATGCACTTGCGGACCACAGCAGCCAAACGGCAAAACAGCGCGAGCACGAAGCAGGCCAGGCCCGTTAACCAAAAAGAAAACGGCGGCCGCCCCACGCAAGGTGCCAGCAAGCAACCGGAGCCCCAGCAATAAAAACAGGAGTACCCCCAGCGCCGGACACCAGAGCCCAAAGAGGGCAAGGGCCCACCCAGTAACGACCGGGGGTAGACAAGGGAATGGAAAAAACACCCCACATCCCCGGCCGCCCCCCCCCCCTGTAAACCCTTGGCACGCTATAGCAGCACCTAACCGGCCCCACAGGACCGGGGGAAGGAAGAGGGGGGGGGATTTGAAGTTCCAGGAACCAGGGACCGCTAAAGCAGGACCCTCAACCCCAAAACCCATAGACCAGCTAAAGCAGGCCCAACCTTACCTGTACAGCGCCTCTGGAGAGAATCGTGCAGAACAAAAAAAACAGGCTGTTGGTTGGGCCGGCCCGCCTCTTATAGAGGTCAGGGGTGACTGGTCGGTCATGTTGGGAGGGGGTGGGAGGCTTTTTTTACTTTGGAGGGTTCTGTCGTGGAGCTGAAGCTCACTATGTAAGTCATGTGGCGAGGAAGACTGACGAGGAGGTAATGATGTGCTGCGTACCCTCCTCCAGGCAAGACAAGGGGGTGGAGTCCCCCTGTCTTCTCACAGCCGCTTGGGGCTCCGCTTCATCGCTTCCCTTGCTTTCCACCTCCACAGCGCCAAGGGCAGGTCCGGTGCTGAGCGCCGGCTGGAGGCACGCGTTAATTAGCGGGCCACCCAGAGTGCAGCAGTCAGCGGTCAACACTCGGTGGCAAACTGTGCCTGCTGGTGTGGTTCGTCCCTGCATCCCCTTGTGCCGGTGTGTCGCTGATCAGGGTGGGATATCTGCCTAGATAATGTGACAGATAGCAATGGGGCCTAGGCATCAGTACGTTGCTTTGCCATCGTGGCTTATAGGGTGTCTTTTTACATCGTAAATATATATGCTATTGCAGGCACTCAGCCATTCTGGTGGTAGTGGGCTGCAATCCCTGGCATTCGATGTGAATTGTGGTCTGTTGTGTAGTTCAGTTCACTGGCCCTGTTGAAATAATAAATGAGATTGGTAGAAACTACTCTGATGTGTAGTGTTTAGTGGTCTTATCAGGTTAGAGGGACCAGCTGTCAATAGGTGGAGTACTGGTGGAGGAAATTGCCCCTAGGGGCAGGACTGAAAGTCATCTAGTCCCTTCCGTTGTACTGAGCAAGCAGTGCGAAAAATGAGGCGCAGCAATTCCCTCCACTTATGATGAGATTTCTGTTAACTTAAGATCTTTTCAGAATTCAGTGATCAATATACTAGTAACACGCTGTGCAGCTCTTTCTAGGTTTGTGAAACTTTGCTATATTAAAGGGACTCTTCATGACATTGTTTATTGGCGCTTAGCTTTAACCAGCTCTGCTTTTCCAGAGTAAGTTACTACTTCAGCCCATTCCTCTGTCTGATTGAAACAATCCTTTTCATGAGTCTCACCACATTCTGTTCCTAGTCCCCTTCTTCCTAAACACCACCGTTTTCCTTGCGCATATTGTTCATCAAGAGATCCTCATTAATATTAATAAACTTTGACTACACCTATAGTAGAGATCATAAAGAGGGCAATTTGAAAAGTTTAATGGCCTTTCAAAAAGGAGTAAGTGTGGTGTCTTTCTAAAATTCATTTCTTTTTGTTAAAGTCTGCAAGTAGAATAAGAAAGTACAACGAGCCATTAATTGGGCTAAACATCTATCTTTATTTCAGTTCTTATAAAATGGAAACAAACATTCAGGCGACTATATCCACTATCCTGTGCACACATACAATATTAAAACTAGCAATTCAAGTGTAATTAGAAGGCAAATGGTACAATATTAGACGTTGATGTCTTGGTTTCTTTAATTAGTCATTCTACAACGCAGCCAGCCGATACGTGTTTCGCCAGAGAAACAGTGATCCCCGAATGATACAAAAAATTACCTGAGAACAAGGTATAGAGTGACAATGGCTGGAGAACACATGTTCTCATACAAGTGGAAATTTACCTCACCCAACACTTGTGGAAACCATATTGTAGACAAACCCACAAAATAGTGTAGGGTGTACCCCAAACAAAGGTCGAAACTAATGAAATCATGACTATAAATGTCAATCATTTGTTAATACTGTAACACTACACATATCAGAAAGCACATAATAGCCAGTGGGTGAAGTGCCACTGTCATCGACCACCCGTTGCCCAATATTGCGTTACTGGAAAAATTACAGGAAAAATTAATATTGAAGCCGGCGGGTTTGTATGAGGATAAGAGGGTTATCCTGAGAGGAAAAGCTACGGAAGTGTTGTTCTAGTAAATACCTGTATGAATGTTTCAAAGCTCAATGTAGACTAAAAAGTAATAGAGAGAAGAAAATGTGGCATGTGTCACTAAAGATAAAAGAAAACATTGGGGGAATGTTCAATGTATTTATTTATTTATTTATTTGCTTGTAGAGCGCCTGATTCAATTCCCGAAGGGATATCTCTGTGCTTTTGCTTCCACTGTATAGTCACTATTAACTTTTAGCTGTAAGTAAGGAGAGTTAGTTTAAGGCAGTGTGAAGAGATATGTTTTAAGATTCTTTCTGAAAGATTCAAGGCTGGTGATCTGTTTCAGCACAGGGGGCAGGGAGTTCCAAAGGACAGGTCCTTTGTATGATAGAGCTCGACCACCCTGTCTGGCTCTTCTGACTTTTGGGACCTGTAACAGTTGATGGTTGCTGGAGCGCAGTGTGCGTCCGGGGGTGTATGGAACAAATTTTTCCTTTAGGTATTTGGGGCCAGTACCGAACAGGCATCTATGTATCATACAGTATATTTTAAATTTAACACGCTGCTTTACTGGCAGCCAATGAAGTTGGTGTAGAAGGGGATGGGAGGGAGTTCTGGGGGGGGGCATTAAGAGCTAGTCTTGCTGCCGTGTTTTGGACTACTTGTAATTTATCCAGTTGTTCCTCATTTGCCGATATGTATAGGCCATTACAGTAGTCCATTCTGCTTATTATTAGAGTCTGAATGAGTGTTTTCCTGTGGTTGTCTGGCAGGAAAGGGAAGACGCGTCGAAGCAGCCCCACCACATGGAAGCAAGCACCTGTCACTTGGGTGGTGTGTTCCTTAAGTAGGAGTGCCTGATCCAGTTTAATGCCAAGGTTTTTTACTGTTAGTTTGAGGCTTGGGACAGGACCCAGCTCCAAGGCCACCAATCTGGGGACCACATAAGAGTTGCCCCCCCAAACAACATGAGCTCAGTTTTGGTCACGTTGCATTGGTGGTAGTTCTGTGCCATCCAATCTCTCATTCCATCCGCAAAAGTTGTTTGGATTGCGGGTGTGAGGGTTTGGAAAGGAAACAAAAGCTGGGTGTCATCGGCGTATGACACCGGGATGAACCCATAAGATCTTATAATATTTGCTAGGGGGGCCACATACACGTTAAAGAGCGTGGGGCTTAAGCATGAGCCCTGTGGCACTCCCTTAGTGAGCTCCCTTAAGATTGAAGAGTGGGAGCCCAGTCTAACACCTTGTGTACGGCCCGAGAGAAAGCTTTGCAACCATGACAAAGCCGCTCCTCCTACACCCACATCTCTCAGTCGGCCGAGAAGAAGTTCGTGTGACACCGTGTCGAAGGCAGCGGACAGATCTAACAGCACCAGAATCACTGAGCCCCCTCTATCAAGTGACATCCTGATGTTATCGGTCACTGAGAGGAGGGCTGATTCTGTGCTGTGATTGGGCCTGAAACCAGATTGAGAGAGGTCCAGGCCCTCCGCTGCCTTGATGTATTTCGACAGGTGAGTGTTCACATGCTTCTCGGTGAGTTTACTGAGATAGGGTAGAAGGAAAATGGGTCTAAGGTTGGAAAGGTCCGTCCAAGGAAGTGTAGTGTTCTTTCGGATGGGATTGACCACTGCTTTTTTCCATTCTGCTGGTACATGTCCTTCTCTGAGGGAGTGATTTATCATTGTTTGGATTTGGGGTCCTAAAAGGGAGCTCAGGGGGGCCATCATTTTGGCTGGTACGAGATCATTAGGGGAGCCTGATTTTATATGGCTAGTAAGGAGGGGAAGATCTATGTCAGTGACTGGGGGGAAGGTTAACAAGGATGCTTTCTTTTGTGTAGGTGTGATGGTGATAGGGGTACCACAGTTAGAGCTGGTAGCTTTCAAAATTTTCTCATAGATTGTGTTTATTTTGCTCTCAAAAAACAGTGATATCTCATTGCACAATGGCAATGAGAAGTCATCTGGGCTAACACAGGCTGTGGGTTTGACGAATGCTTCCAGTATTTTGTATAATTCCTTCGAGGAGTTTTCTGCCTCTACCAGTTACTGGGCCAGACTATTCTTGCGGGCCTTTCTGATGTTTTTATAGTATTTTGATTGTGCTTCAAGGTATGCTTTCCTATCCTCTTCTAAATGTGTATTCCTCCATTTTTTTTCTAGCCTTCTACATCCTTGCTTCTCAGTGCCTCTGTGTACCATTTCTCCTGTTTATTTATGGGGAATTGTTTGTGCAGTTTCAGTGGGGCCAACTTGTCTATTGCCTCGATAAGGGATTTATTGAATTTAGTTAGTGTGTCTTCCACTTTATCTGTTTCCAGAAATTTGGGCTTTTCCCAAACCCTCTGCAGCTCTTCTACTGTAACTCTGTGCCACTGACGGCGCCATATTGGAGGGAGGGTTTTTTGGTGGGGACGTGTGTTGATTATAGGTAGATAGAATTCTACCAGGTAATGGTCTGTCCATTCCAGCTGGATGGCGGTGTTACAAGGAATTGTAATACAGTTCGAAAAGAGCAAATCTAGTGAGTGTCCCCCTTCATGTGTGGGTCCACTGTTCTGTAATTCTAGACCTAAGGTGGACAAATCTGCAAGCAGAGATTTTGTTTCAGCAAGCTCTGGAATATCTGCATGTATATTAAAGTCGCCCAAGAGAACGAAGTCTTCTTTGGCTCTAAGGTAGGGGGCTAGCAGTTCCATAAGAGAGAGAGAAAACCCTGAACATGGTCCAGGTGGGCGATAAATGAGTGCCCCTTTCTTGGATACTTTGGTGGATAGATTAATTCTAAAAGTTATGATTTCTAGTGTGGGGCAGCATTTTTCCTCCAGTATGGTGACTTTCAGATGTTCTTTGTAAACGATGGCCAGACCGCCTCCTATTTTAATGGGTCAATCCATATTTAGGAACTTATATCCTGTAGGAACCCCTAATGTGATAGCGGGGATTGTATCGGGCTTAAGCCATGTTTCTGTGAAGAAACATAGATCCCGCTGTAATGTGTGAAGTAGATCCCATATTTGTAGTTGGTGTTTGGGCATAGAGCGTACATTCAATAGTATGCATTTTAGTCCTTCTTTTAGTCTATCTGCAGCTGTGGCCGGTGGTTCTGAAGGATTTAGGTGGGTTGCTTGAAAGTGACAGGTATTACAAGAGAAAGGACCCTCTGGATATGGCCATTTCTCATTGATACAGTCCGGCAAAGGGACAGGTTTCAGGGTATACAATTCTTGAGCGGAATACCTGAGTGTTCCCTGTGGGGTATTCGCGCAGAGCATGGCCCCTGGCTCCGTCCTGGCGCGGACGGGCGCAGACGGGCAGCTCTTTGGCGGGTCTTCGGCTGCGCGCGATCGCTGCTCGCTCCTGAGGGGGCGAGGGCTAAATAGCCCCTGAAATTAACCACTAGAACGCTACCCGCTCCAGTGAATACAGGAAGTGCCGGAAGTGTATGGCTCTCACCTGTCTGCCCTCCGCACAACGGTACTAGTTACCCTGTCGGAACGAGGCGGACAGGAAGTAGAGTTGAGCCACCACTACTCGCTGTCTCCTGGACGTGTAACTGGCTGAGGCTGCTTCCCTACTAGTCAATCAAGTGAGGGAGAGTCGGCGCGATGACTTCTAGCGCATGGTAATCAGCACATGAAATACAGGTTTAGTTAAAGTTAAAGTGCGCGTTCGTAATCAACACACACGATAATTAGAAAATTTAAAATTGCACAATGCGCGCAAAGCTATAGTGAGGTTAAAAGTCCTGTTTGTTTACAGCATAAATCGCTAGTAGCGCTGTACCAGTGTCAGCAAGCGGGTCGGGGACACTGCCACCGTCTCCTACCGCAAACGCGCTGTGTCTGGTGCTCAGCCTAAATAGCCCCTGAAATTAACCACTAGAGCGCTACCCGCTCCAGTGAATACAGGAAGTGCCGGAAGTGTATGGCTCTCACCTGTCCGCCCTCCGCACAACGGTACTAGTTACCCTGTCGGAACGAGGCGGACAGGAAGTAGAGTTGAGCCACCACTACTCGCTGTCTCCTGGACGTGTAACTGGCTGAGGCTGCTTCCCTACTAGTCAATCAAGTGAGGGAGAGTCGGCGCAATGACTTCTAGCGCATGGTAATCAGCACATGAAATACAGGTTTAGTTAAAGTTAAAGTGCGCATTCGTAATCAACACACACGATAATTACACAATTTAAAATTGCACAATGCGCGCAAAGCTATAGTGAGGTTAAAAGTCCTGTTTGTTTACAGCATAAATCGCTAGTAGCGCTGTACAAAGGTAGTGGGTATAACCAGGTCATGCACCTGCATAAACTCTTACCCCTAGACCAGTGTTAATTCCAACCTGGTAGGGCACAAGTGTCAGTGAAACCCGAACATTCTTGTTGAGTGGTATACAGGAGACTATAGAGATATACAAAGAAGAGCAATGAGGGTATGTTGAATACTATAAGTAGGGTATGAATGATCAAAAAGTTAGGCACGCGGACTACCTGTAAAGTGAGGCCACAGATGGGGTAATCTGTGAATCAATTGAAACGTAGAGAATATAAGGAAGGAGCCACAAAACTATGGGAGAACAAGAGGATGACAATCTGTACGTGACAGAGAAATTGAAGGAATCTCAGCGTGATGCCGGTGATAATTCCAAACAGGCACAACTGCTACTCGGTCAGCTCACGTAGCTGGTGTACTAAAGCAATCTAAGGGAAATGACAATAATGAGAACTCGGAGTACTGCGGCTAGAGAAAAATAGAGGGTTGCGTCTGTGGTAAGTTGAAGGAAAAGACTACGTGACAAAAGAATCTCACCTTCAAAAGGTATGCAGAGAAGCTAATAACGCCAGTACGGTCTCAAAATTGGACAATTTCCTGTCATCAATCAAAGGTCATAATCTGCACAAAGAGAAGAAAAATGGACAGTTGTCAGGAGAAGGAAAGTTCATCCCACCATCATCGAGAGTGTCCCAAGGGTACTACAAATGAAGAGAAACTTACAAGTAACCATGCGGCTATGTCAGCGCCAATCTAGGTCAGACACTTGTGTGTGCCTGCCTGTTTCAACTGTGGAGCAAGCGAGAGAGAGGAAACGCATTTTTATTCTCTTTGTGCAGCTTATGGCCTTTGATTGGTGGGAGAATATTGTCACATTTTGCACCTGTACTGGCGTTATTAGCATATGAAAGAAACAGGTTAGTATTAGATTCCTTACCTTAGAATATCCCCAGGCGTCAGACTGGATCCGGAAACTTTTGCGTAGCAGTACCCTTGCGCGTCTGTAGGCGTCGTCTGCGGCTCCACGTGCGTCGTTGGCGTCGGGATGACGTCTCCGGAGTACTTAGACGCTGACATCTGTTCTTCTTTTTTCCGCACCAGCAAGCGCCGATCCGGTAAAAGTGGTACCCTTAGTCATTTTTTGACTAAACTTTTTTGATCATTTTTCGAAGTGTATCGACTCCGACGGTGCCGGTAGGGATGCCCGGGTTCAAACCCTGCTTTGACTGCAGCAGACTGATGTCGGTTACCGACCCCTACGGCCGGTGCCTTCACTATCTGGGCCCGACCACAACGACAAGTCCTGCTCCGACTGCCGGGCTCTGACGTCCAAAGCTAGACGGGAGCGGTCCCGCAAGCGACTCGAGTTCCGGCAGTCGGCACCGCGCCGCTCGAGGTCCCGGTCCGAAAGGAGGTCGAGGGACCGGTTGCGGGGTCGGAGTCATCATAGCTCCGGGAGTCGTCACCAGTCTTTGGGCTCGAAGTCCTCAGGTAAGAGGCACAAGAAATCGAAGAGGCGTCATCCCTCTTCCGACTCCCCACGACGCTCGCGCGGCACGGCCGGGTGTTCGGGCGACACCGCCCCCGCGGCTCCATCGGAGCCGCAGGCGTCTCGGCCTGCTCCATACCCGTCGGTCCCTGGACAAAACGCGACGCCGGGGGAGATTGAGGCCTTCCTCATGGCCATGACATCGCTCGCTCCTCCGTCGCGTTCCGCGGCGCCTTCGAGCCCAGCGGTCCCGACTGGGGGCCCCAGTGGGCCGGGTGCTTCGGCCCCGACGCCGTCGGGTGCTTTGGTCCCGACGCCACCAGCGACTTCGGTCCCGGCTCCGCAGGTCCCCGTTGGATCCGGTTCTGGATCCGGGTTGTGGCCGGTCAACCTTACGACCTCGCCGATGCCGATCCCCAGGATGTCACATCCGGCGCCGCCTCCGGGCGACGCCGTCCCCGATCCCACCCTCGATTCGGGTCCGGCGTCGGACCGGCGCCGCTCTCGAATCCAAGTGGAGATTTCTACTTCTGTGACCCGGCCCCATCCTTTTGCCCTGAGTTTCAGGAGATGGGTGGCAAGGGGGATTGGGAGGGGTCTGAGGACCCTCTGGCACAGGAGTTCCAGTCTTATCAGGACTGGACAGATGAGCTAGTTGAGGCCAGTGGTCTGGACACCTCGCCAGACACTGGTTTTGTCTCCCCTCCTACCGTGGCTACGGAGGAGGGGGCTGCCTATATTGTGGTGCTGACGCGGTGGCCAAGGCCTTGGGCTTGGTGCTCCCCGTCGCGGCCGTGAGGACTAACCTCACTGAGGTCCTTCAACCGCAGGCAAGCTCGGCTGAGCCTCTGCTGCAGTATAACAAGGCCTTGTCTGACGTTCTTCTGGGCACTTGATCCAAGCCGGCTACAGGTCAGCCTGTAGATAGGAACGTGGCCAGACGCCACCAGGCGACCCTCGCTTCCTATCCACCCACCTCACCCCGAGAGCCTGTTCATCCAGGCCTCTAACTCCCAGACTGCATTGCCGACGGGAATCCAAGAGGTATGAGCAATACGGAAAAAAGGTATTCTCCTCCCTGAGTTTGGGGTTGCGGTCAGTCAACACCGTGTGCCTCTTGGGCCGTTACACCCACTCTCTGTGGGACACGGTCACGGACGTGCTGCCACAATGTCCGGAAGAGGTCCGGACTAAACTCGCCCAAGCCCTTGCGGAGGATCGAGATGCGGCACGGTATTCCATCCGGTGTGGGCTGGATACCACGGACTCACTGGGCAGAGCGATGGCAACGACGGTGGCGATTCGTCGCCACGCCTGGTTGAGGTCTGCCAACTTTTCGGCTGATGTCCAAAACACCCTTATGGAATTGCCGTTTGATGGCCGTCGCCTCTTTGGCGACAAGGCAGACCATGCACTTGAGCGCTTAAAGGACTCCAGGGCTACGGCAAATCCTTGGGCCTCTCGACCCCGCACCAGCAAACGGCTGCCTTTCGCTCCTTTTGTGGCCCCACACGTCCTGCCAGCCACGGGCCACAGACTACCATCCAGCGCGGTGGGGGACGTGGAAACCGCTGTGGCGGCGTTCGGGGACAACGACGAGGCCAGTCCACACCTACCCCTGCAGCATCCACCTCGAAACCCTCCTAGTCCGAGCTTTCTGGCCCATGTGACGCCAATGGGGGGCAGGGTTCGCCATCACCACCTCCACTGGCGCACTGTCACATCGCAGAGGTGGCTGCTTCAAATCGTCCGAAGGGGCTACTCCCTCACCTTCGCGGCAACCCCTCCAGCCATGCCACCGCAGTACCACCGCGTGTCAGGGGATCACTTGGAACTTCTACAAGAGGAAGTTACGGCCCTCTTGGCCATGGGGGCCATCAAGGGCGTTCCTGGGCCAGAAGTAGGGTGTGATTCTTACTCCCACTACTTTCTGGTACCCAAGAAGGGCAAAGGGGGCCTATGCCCTATCTTGGACCTGCGGAAGCCAACGGCTTCCTCTGGAAGGAAAAGTTCAAGATGCTGACACTGGTTCAGGTCTCAGCTGCCTTGAACCCGGGAGACTGGATGGTAGCGTTGGACTTGCAGGACTCTTATTTCCACATCCCCGTCCTGCCGGCCCACCGCCGCTACCTGCGATTCACGGTAGGCCACGAGCACTTTCAGTTTACCGCGCTCCCGTTCGGCCTTTTCAGCGCCACACAGGTGTTCACGAAGGTGATGGCGGTGGTCGCAGCTCATCTGCGCAGGTTAGGGGTTTCAGTCTTCCCCTACCTTGACGACTGGTTGTTAAAGGCGGGCTCGCCCCAGACAGTTGTCAGCCACCTCCAGACTACGGCCGACCTCCTGCACCACCTGGGGTTTTCTATCAATGTGCCGAAGACACACCTGTGTCCATCTCAGAAGCTCCTCTTCATTGGAGCGGTTCTCGACTTTCGGTTTTATCCTCCCGAACAGCGGGTTCGGGATATTCTGGCTCTTATTCCGATCTTTCATCCTTTATCCCGGGTCTCGTCAGGTTGACGGTGCGGCTTCTGGGGCTGATGGCATCCTTCTGGTGCATCACGCCCGGTGGCGGATGCGGGCTCTGCAGGGGGACCTGAAGTTTCAGTGGACCCAGCATCAGGGCAACTTGTCCGACCATGTCTTGATCTCGGAGGGCACTGCAAGACAGTTGCAGTGGTGGCTCACGGACCGTGATTTGGTCAGCGGCAGATCCCTCTCCCTACCCCAGCCGGAGCACTTAGTTGTGACGGACACGTCCCTCCAAGGTTGGGGGGGCCACATGGGAGAGGCGGAGATCAGAGGCCTCTGGTCTCCGGCAGAGTCCCGGCTCCACATCAACCTTCTGGAGCTGCGGGCGATTCATCTTGCACTGAAGGCATTCCTCCCATCTATCCGGGGGAGTGTAGTGCAGGTGTTCACGGACAACGCCATCGCCATGTGGTACTCCAACAAACATGGCGGGGTGGGGTTGTGGACCCTCTGCCAGGAGGCTCTGCGCCTCTGGCATTGGCTGGAACATCATGGTGTGACCCTGGTGGTTCAACACCTGGCAGGTTCTCTGAACGCCAGGGCGGACGAACTCACCCGAAGGTGCATGATGGATCACGAATGGCGTCTGAACTCGGACGTGGCGCAAGGCCTCTTTCAGCAGTGGGGAGAGCCTTGGTTAGATCTATTCGCCACCGAAGAGAACGCGCAATGTCATCAGTTCTGCGCGTTGGAATTTCCAAGGCGGTACAAAAGGGGGTGGTGATGCTCACTTTGCCACTGGATTCAAGCAAGCCGGGCTGAAGACGGCTGGAATGCCAGAAACCGGTCCTCGGAAGCTTGTTTCCGGTCCAGGGAAGACATGGCTTGGCAGTTCGGGCTGGACTGTTCCCATGAGGCACAGGGTCAGACTGATTTGCATATAGCCATGTCTGAACTGGGGTGGCAGAGTGGGCTAAAGAACGGTGATGGATTAAACCCAGATCTTTTGACTGGGTGTGAGTGTTTGATTGATTCGGATGCTCCGTCCATCACCACCCCCTTTTGTACCGCTTTTGCCCGCCATAAGTGTGGCAGGGTATACTCAGACTTGAGTCCCTTGATCACTTTGCCACTGGATTCAAGCAAGCCGGGCTGAAGACGGCTGGAATGCCAGGAACCGGTCCTTGGAAGCTTGTTTCCTGTCCAGGGAAGACATGGCTTGGCAGTTCGGGCTGGACTGTTCCCGTGAGGCACAGGGTCAGACTGATTTGCATATAGCCATGTCTGAACTGGGGTGGCAGAGTGGGCTAAAGAACGGTGATGGATTAAACCCAGATCTTTTGACTGGGTGTGAGTGTTTGATTGATTCAGATGCTCCGTCCATCACCACCCCCTTTTGTACCGCTTTTGGCCGCCATAAGTGTGGCAGGGTATACTCAGACGTGAGTCCCTTGCTCACTTTGCCACTGGATTCAAGCAAGCCGGGCTGAATACGGCTGGAATGCCAGAAACCGGTCCTCGGAAGCTTGTTACCGGTCCAGGGAAGACATGGCTTGGCAGTTCGGGCTGGACTGTTCCCATGAGGCACAGGGTCAGACTGATTTGCATATAGCCATGTCTGAACTGGGGTGGCATAGTGGGCTAAAGAACGGTGATGGATTAAACCCAGATCTTTTGACTGGGTGTGAGTGTTTGATTCAGATGCTCCGTCCATCACCACCCCCTTTTGTACCGCTTGGGGGGGAATTTCCAAGGCGGCACTCCCTCGGAGACGCTTTTCATCGCGAGTGGAGTTGCGGTCTGTTGTACGCCTTTCCGCCTATACCACTTCTGCCCAGAGTGCTGAAGAAAATCAAGCGCAACCGGGCCCAAGTCATCCTTGTGGCTCTGGACTGGGCACGAAGGTACTGGTATCCCGAGCTACTCAGTATGTCAGTCGATCCCCCGATTCGTCTGCCTCTTCAGGAGGACCTTCTGTCGCAGCAGTAGGGGACGGTCCTCCACCCGTCCCTGTCCAGTCTCCACCTCCATGCTTGGAGTTTGAGCGGCGACAGTTGAGGCCATTTGACTTGCCTCCTGAAGTTTGTAATGTGATTCTGGCAGCCAGGCGTCCCGCCACAGAGTCAGTATACGCCTGCAGGTGGACAGATTTGTGGCATGGCGCACAGCAAAGGCTGTGGATCCTCTCTCTGCCCACTTTCTGAGGTTCTCCTCTTCCTTCTTTCTCTTGCCCAGCAGGGCTCTGCCCTGGGCACTATCAAGGGCTACCTTTCTGCCCTTTCCGCCTTCTTAAGGCTACCTGATCAGCCTTCTTTGTTCAAGTCCACGATTGTAAATAGGTTCTTAAAGGGCATCACTCATATGTTCCCCCCTGTGCCTTTCGTGATGCCCCAGTGGGACTTGAACCTGGTTCTTACTTACCTGATGTGTGCTCCTTTTGAGCCGCTTCATAACTGTACTCTCCATCTTCTTACCCTTAAGACTGCTTTCCTGGTTGCCATCACCTCTGCTAGGAGAGTGAGTGAGCTCCAGGCACTTTCCTCTAAACCTCCTTTCATTTCTGTCCATCCGGACAAGGTTGTGTTGCGGACAAGAACCTCTTTCCTGCCCAATGTAGTCACAGCCTTCCACATCGGGCAGTCCATCACCTTGCCCACCTTCGCATCCCTCTAAAGAGGAAGAGTGCTCCACCGTCTGGACCCAAAACTGTGTGCTCTCATTCTATCTGAATCGCACACGCCAGTTCCGGATGGATGACCAACTCTTTGTTGGTTACGTGGGCCCTAAGAAGGGACGGGCGTTGCACAAACGGACCATCTCTCTGTGGGTCGTCTTGTGCATCAAGACATGCTATTCTTTGGCTAAGTAGGAGCCTCCTGTTGGGCTGAGGGCCCATTCCACTCGGCCCATGGCCGCTACTACTGCCCTGGACCGGGGAGTCCCCTTGCAGGACATCTGTCAGGCAGCTACGTGGGCCTCGCTGCACACGTTCGCAAGACACTACTGCCTGGACATCAAGTCCGGAGTGATGGCTTCTTTGGCGGTTTCGTCCTCCTGGACTTTCTGGTGTGATTATTGGTTCGCAGACCCACCACCGGGGTTGGTATTGCTGGGGTATCTATTCTAAGGTAAGGAATCTAATACTAACCTGTTTCTTTCAGATGCTCAAGTTACTTACCTTCGTAACGATATATCTGTAAGAAACAGTAGTTAGTATTAGATTCCTTACCGCCCCACCCTGCCTCCCCGTTCTGCGAACCGATATCTAGGGTTAAGGTCATCCCCTTTCAGGGCCCTAATTTCATGGCACCAGTGTTGGTTTTTATCATGGCTCTGCGTTTCTGGCGCGGAAAAGCTGTGTATAAGAACTGACGTCAGTACGCGAGGGCGGCGTCTTAAATTCTCGGCCGACGTCATACCAGCGCCAACAACGCCGACGATTGACCCGGAGCCGCAGACGACGCCTTCCGACACGCAAGGGTACTGCTACACAAAAGTTTGCAGATCCAGTCTGACGCCTGGGGATATTCTAAGGTAAGGAATCTAATACTAACTACTGTTTCTTACAGATATATCGTTACCGAAGGTAAGTAACTTGTGCTTCTCTGCATACCTTTTGAAGGTGAGATTCTTTTGTCACATAGTCTTCTCCTTTACCTTACCACAGACGCAACCCTCTATTTTTCTCTAGACGCAGTACTCTGAGTTCTCATTATTGCCATTTCCCTTAGATTGCTTTAGTACACCAGCTACGTGAGCTGACCGAGTAGCAGTTGTGCCGGTTTGGAATTATCACTGTTATCACGCTGAGATTCCTTCAATTTCTCTGTCACGTACAGATTGTCATCCTCTTGTTCTCCCATAGTTTTGTGGCTCCTTCCTTATATTCTCTCTGTTTCAATTGATTCACAGATTACGCCATCCGTGGCCTCACTTTACAGGTAGTCCACATGCCTAACTTTTTGATTATTCATACCCTACTTATAGTATTCAACGTACCCTCATTGCTCTTCTTTGTATATCTCTTCAGCCTCCTGTATACCACTCAAACAGAATTTTCGGGTTTTACTGACACTTGTGCCCTACCGGGTTAGAATTAACACCGGTCTAGGGGTAAGAGTTTATGCAGGTGCATGACCTGGTTATTCCCACTACCTTTGTTAATTGAACATTCCCCCAATGTTTTCTTATATCCTTAGTGCCACCTGCCATATTTTCTTCTCTCTATCACTTTTTAGACTACATTGAGCTTTGAAACATTCATACAGGTATTTACTAGAACAACACTTCCATAGCTTTTCCTCTCAGGATAACCCTCTTATCCTCATCCACACCCACCGTCTTCAATAATAATTTTTCCTGTAATTTTTCCTGTAATACACTATTGGGCAACGGGTGGTCGATTACGGTGGCACTTCACCCACTGGCTACTATGTGCTTTCTCATGTGTGTGGTGTTGCAGAATTAACAAATGATTGACATTTATAGTCATGATTTCATTAGATTTGAGCTTTGTATGGGGTACGCCCCACACTATTTTGTTTGTTTGTCTACAATATGGTTTCCACGAGTGTTGGGTGATGTAAATTTCCACTTGTATGAGAACGTGTTCTCTAGCCATTGTCACTCTATACCTTGTTCTCAGGTCATTTTTTGTATCATTCCCAGCCCTGAAGAGTCGGGTACCACTGTTCCTCTGACGAAACACGTGTCGGCTGGCTGCGTTGTAGAATGACTAATTAAAGAAACCAAGACATCAACGTCTAATATTGTACCATTTGCCTTCAAATTACACTTGCATTGCTTGTTTTAATATTGTATGTGTGCACGGGGCATTAGATATATGAACATGTGGTAGGGTCTCCCTGCATAGAGTAAGGGTTTTTAGGGTCTCCCCTTCCCAGTTAGCAACATAGGTAATTGTTTCCTTTCCTAAAACACCAACGTCAATAGGCTGAGCGCCACCACTTCCTAAATACGAAAACCCTGTATCATTAGCATTAAAACATTCAGGAGACTGATTACGATATTGAACAACAGCATTAAAGAGTTCCATTTTACCACTTTAAGGCAGCACGCTGCAGGACCATCTAGCTTGAGAGTTTAAATCCATTAATTTTTACGGGGAAGAGAGTGAAGCGATCTGTCTTTATTTTAGTTTATTTTCTTTTTCTCACCAGCAATTTCTTATGAATCTAGTTAAGATATTCATGATTTTATAAGTAGAATAACAGGTAATTATCTATTCTTCTCCATAATGAAATCTTCACAATACTTTGGAAAGAATAGCAAGTTCATCATTACCTTACGCCAGAGGGCACGACAGGCGAATAGAAAGATCTTTGAAAATAAAAACTAAAATGTCCAAAATCACATTCCACAGAAATGCTTGCCCTGCATAGCAGGTTGAATGCTGATTATTTGCCCCAGTTCGTCTTCTGGAAGAGGAAACCCTATTATACAGAAGTTCGCTGAGCAACAAATACTTATTGAAAGTAGTCAATTAGCTAAAAAACAGCCACTGTATTTCAAACTGAATACGCTCAAACGCATATCAGAAGAACTGATACGTGTGCAGTGAGCTGATATATTTACATTTGAGCGTGTTCCGCTTTTTCCTGGACCTCCTTAAATATTTTGACGCTTTAAATGTTAAAGGATTGCTTAAGCTTTTTGCAAACCAGACAAAGCAGTTCATAAACCCAGATACTCATTCCTGAACCTATGTCTTCATTGAGCATTTCTTTTTGTGGGAAATAAGCTATCTTCCATCCCTTTTGCATAATAAGCGGCCTATTATGATTGCGGTCTTCCCGCATCCTCCGGGCCGGCGGAAGCCACCTCCGGCCCGGAGGATGCGGGAAAACTGCTGTGGAGCCTAGAAAGACCAACAGCCACAATTATGAGGGCTGATGGGTCTTGCAATCAGTCCGCAGCTTTTCCGCCGCGGTCGCCTTCCGACCACAGAGGAAAAGCTTTAACATGGCTGGCGGTGTCTATCAGACACCGCCAGCCATATTAGGATGGTGTAGAATGTATGCTTTTCTGCTGCAGCTTTTCCGCCGTGGAAAAGCATACGGACCTTCACTTCGGGGGCCTATTGCAGGCCCCCTGGGTGAAGGGGGAGTGGGGGGTGCACATGGGGGGTACCTATGGTACCCCCCTACATTTGTGTGAACAAAGCAGCAGGCACCTCGCGGTGCCTGCCGCTTTGTGCGCGCAAATGCAATTTTTAACATTGCATGCAATTTTTAACATTACGGCGGGTGCAGCTTGAAGCTGCACCCGCCGCAATGTTATAGATAGAGGATGTGACCGCCACCCTGGCGGTCACATCCTAATCTGCACGGAGGGAACGCCGCAGCCCATGCGGACGTTCCCTCCTACTCTGGGGTCGCGGACGGACTCAAGTCCGTCCGCGATCCTAATCGACCCCAATGTCTTGGGCATGTCTGGAATTATTGTGTGCTAGCCTTGCCGCCATATGGCCCCAGCAATATTGAATGCAGGGTTTGTGGACATTTATGATTCAGGGAATGAGCAGTTCAGTTCATAGGCACTGGCTACTATTATGAGTTGATCTATGCATTGGAGATACTGGAGGGACCGATATTAAGTTTAATGGCCGGTATCTCTGCTACAAATTCTGATGGTGACTTCTTACCTATGGCTCCTCACCTTGTGAAGATTCACCAGCTGTCAGGCTGCTTCCAGAAACTTTAAAGCAGTGCTCATGTTCACCGGCAGGTGGGTTTGTGCAGCTCCTTGCCAGCATTGTTCCGCTGCAGAAGTAAATGGACAGAGCTGTATATAATCATGAGCCATGTGGGATCCAGAGCTACTCCTTGGTCTTTTCTGTGCAAAGGAAAATGTCACTCCATAACACAGCCATGTAGGGGCTGTTGCATACAGATATCTGTGACTGACCCTCCCCAAATATGTCTCTAGTGCCTGGGGTCGGAACGCGATTACAGGGCCTGTGACATCTGGGTCCAGATGAATCCATAAGCCATACAGGACGGAGAGGCAAAGATGTATGTCGCCAAACATTGGAAGACCTCACCTGACTAACTTATTCAACATCCCACATCAGAGAGTTTTGTTGGTACAGGTGTCCACCATTAAAGTTAATCCTAACACCTTCCCCAGTACCCCATCTGATTGTGAGTCTAAAAGGGTATACACTTTTGGCAAGCGTATCCTGTCATCCATGGGTCTTGTGCTGCAGTCTGTGAACACCAGCTATCTTTTAGGCCACTATTCCAATGCTCTTTCTGACATGTTAGGCCAAGTTTTAGCAGCAATCTCGGACGACTTCAGGTCATCCTTGACTCAAGCTATGCAAAATAGTTGGGATGCAGTTACATTTATAATTCGCTGTGGCTTAGACACGACTGACTGCTTAAATTGGGCGATGAGTGCAGGTGTAGCATTTATGCTCCACACCTGGACAAGGTCTACATGCTTCTCTGGGGATGTCTAGGAATCTTTCACTGATGTGCCATTTGCAGACGCTCACATTTTTGGTGATAAAGGGAATTCAGCCCTGGAACGGTTTAAGAAGATTAGCCCCAGCGCGTTCCTTAAGTCTGCCTGGCCCTTCCAGACAGTTACGCCAGAAATTTCACCCCCTTTGTGGCTATGGTAAGAGTTTGTTTCACCAGTGCCAGACCCCTGCACCAGCCCAGCAGGTCTTCCAGTCTTTTCAAGGCGCAGGTTGCGGCTCACAAAGAATATCCCCGGTACATCATGAACACCTTACAGATCAATTCTTTTCCCCTCCCGAAATCACAGCCACAAAACCATTTCAGTGTGTCCTTTCCGGCACACAGCATCCTGTCTGAGGCAGGGTTTTATTTCCTTCAGGAGTGGAAAGCCATCATCGCATTCAGCTGGGTCCTTCAAATTAGACATCATGGCTGTGCCCTCGCATTTCTTTCAGGCACCGCTTATGGCAGGTTTTTATTCAATGAGGGTACTGGCATTGGAACTTGGAGCGGAGTATTCCACTATTTTCTGGTGCTGAAGGACAGATGCCTTTGTCCTATTTTAGATCTCTGCCCTCTCAATACCTTCCTGCAGAAGGACAACTTCAAGATCCTCACGCCGTCCCTTGCCCCCTGTGCCCTAGACCCTGAAAACTACATGGTTGTGTAATTACAGGTTGCTTAATTCCATATACCCGTCCTGCATGCCCACAGGAGCTACCTGCTGTTCTCAGTAGTCCAGGAGTGTTTTCAGTTCATAATGCTCCCTTTTAGTCTTGAAAATTCCCCTTGGGTGTTCTCAAAAGTGATGGCGGTGGTCGCAGCGCACCTTCGGAGATTGGGTGTACCAGTCTTCCCCTACCTTGGCAACTGGCTTTTAAAGGTGGGTTCGCCCCAGGCAGTCGCCAGTCACTTCCAGACAATGGCAAACCTCCTCATATCCTTGGGATTCACTATCAACGTGTCCAAGTCACACCAGGTTCTTTCAAAGACTCTCTGTTTCATGAGGGCCATTGTGAATATGGTATTGTTTGTTCCTTAGGTGCACAGTTGAGCGCTCAGGACATTTTGTATAATATTCTTGCCTCTGCCTTGGATCTCAATGCAGACGACTCGAACTCTGCTTGGATTGTTGGTCTCCTGCATCCTGCTGGTGATGCATGCCAGATGGATTTGTGGGCTCTGCAGTGGGACATGACGTCCCAGTGTGCAGATTTCAGAAGAGACTGCAAAAAAAATGTATCCGATAGAGATATTTACCCGCAGATTCCTTACTTTAGAATCGTCCCCCATGCACAAGACTGGATCCTCAAATACTTTCCATAGCACATCTGCGCATCAGAAGAGGACATGGCGTGACTCTGTATCAATGTCGTACACTTGATGTGACATCGGCGGAGTCTCTATAACCCCCTCACTGATGTCAGTTCTTTTTCCGTGCTTGCAACGTAGATGCAGAGTTGTTAGAGGGGCTGTTTTTCTGCCCATCTCGACAGTTTGTCGAGAAAACTATGTTTTTTTCTTGAAATGGGGTTGGGGTTTAAGCCCTGTGGATTTTGTGGCAGACTAAGGCCGGTCACAGATCCTTATTGTTCCTACTGGAACAGACAGTTTTCAAGGTGAAGAGGAAAATATAAGGGGTTAAAATCCTCTGGACAACACTGTCCTGCATCCTGTAGAAGAAAACTGGTTGACAGAACTAAGTGCGGCTAGTGGGATTGAGTCCTTTACAGTTTCTGACTAAATTCTCCACCTGGTATCGCTCCAGAGCTTAGTTCCTCTTATGCAAAAGTGTTAAGGAGAGCAGCTGTAGTCTTGGATTGATAGCTTCTCTCAGTGAAACTATCCACGGACCCTTTAATGAATGTGCTTCACCAGGAGGAGACAGGAGTGGAGCCCTTACTCCCTTATAATGAGTCTCTATACAACATTTTATTAGGAGCTTGGACAAGGCCAGTAACCGGGAATGCCAGTGGACCGGGCTAAATCCCATAGGCATTAGCCCTCCTCTAGGGATCGTGTTTGGCTATTAAAACATACCTCCATAAATGGTCTGGTTCTGCAAGCAGCTACAGCTTCATTGGAACCTAGTGCCTTATTCTAGTCCCTCAAATCACTGAGTCCAGATGGCTGGAAAGTTTTGGGAGAAATAGTTTCTATTCGGGTAGTGCAGCATTGCGGCCTTTGAATACTGCAGGTTTTCCCATGCGTTATGGGACTCAGTGTAGCGTTTGCTGCCTTCTCTTCCAAAGGCAGCCAGAAGTGAACTTTTACAGTGGGTGCAGGAAGGCAGATAAAGCAGCTAAATGTACCATTAAAAGTGGTAAGGATACCACAGATTCTGTGGGGAAAGCTGTGGCTCGTTGTGCTGCGAAGACATGCATGGCTGTGTCAATCTGGATTTTCTGAGGCAGTCCAGAATAGCTGAAAAGATATTCCATTTGATGGTGGACACTTATTTGCTGTAGATGCAGATTCCTCTTTGCAGCGATTTAGAGCAGGTCAGTGTGAAAAAAAACACCTATACATATCTTTAATTGTTTTCAATCAATTCAATCTTTATTTCGATCTTTTAGGATCATAAAAGACAACTTACAGTAAAAAGGCACTCATCCGTGCCATTAAAAAATACAAAATCTTATTATAATATATGGGTATATCAAATTTATACAATCATTATGGAATTCCAAACATTAAAAATTTCAAATGATTTGCTAAAAAACGTTCCATAATACGATTTTCATTTCTGAACTAGAAAAATGACCTTTGAATCCGCAACCATGGGTGGCACAAAGATCAGGTGTAGAGTTTGTCAAATGTACACCAATTCTACTTCATTTAATTTCCTTTACGAACTTTGGTTTGGGTAAGCTTAAATGGACATTACAACCTTTATGTTTCTTTCCCAGATTGTCCATGTCCAACTCAAAAATTTGGCAACAGCTATTAAACATTGTGCACGAATATTGGTCTGCAGTATTCTCATTGCAATAGCACTGCTCCTAACGCCCATATTCTTACATAATGGGCGCAACCATTTTTTCTGTGGAGCCTGGTATGCGGGACAAACAAATAAAACATGTAAGTAAGTTTCCTCATATTCCAAACAAAAATTATACATGCTGTCATTGTCACTATTAGCGGGGGACCGAGACAGTGCTCAATGGAGGTCCAAACGGCGCGGCTCCGGGATTAGAGTCAGGGCTAATCCCGGAGCCGCGCCATTTGGACCTCCATTGAGCACTGTCTCGGTCCCCCGCCATGATGGTCATTACCTGCCACGCTGTTCTAACTGCATCCCGCCATACTTACTACATCCCGATTTCGAGAAACCCCTTGTGAATATCCCCGCGGCTCCCGGCCACTTGTGGCAGTCCTATCTCCCGGACACTTACTGCTGGCCCCCGACCTGCTTACTTTGCCACTGCGTCTTGCGATTCTTCGAACAACACCACCTCTGACATGAATTACCAGAATTTCTAATAGTATTTGAACGCAGGCATGTTTATTATTAATGTCCCGAGGATGATCCCATGAATCTCGCCTAGGGATCGAAACGTCGTCAACACTGCATGTAGCATATGTATCTAAATGTTGTGGGTTACAATGTACAATGGTACTTTCATGTAATTTAAGTCTGTCAAACAGTATGGAATACAGACTCTTCTCCTTGCCTGAACCCCCCCTTGCTCAAATTTATGTTGTCCGTCTATGTATGTGAGTTGGACACAGGTTGTGTCCCACTTGTATTTGTAACTGATTCCTTTTTACAAAGCTTATTTAAAAATGTAATTCTGTCCGGTTGGACAAAGAACATATTGTCTATCTAGCATATATATATCGGTTGCTTCATATTCGTTATTGTCGAGGAACCATTGTCTTTAGTAATAGTCTACACACCCAAGGTCCCTGTCATATTGCCTTTGGGTTCCCTTGTTTCTTTACAAAAGTCATTTTCACTATGCCTGTTGCTTGTAAATGCATTTACGGCTAATGAACCTACCTGGAATTGAAAATATAGACGTCTGTCTATATATCACAGTAATGCTCATATTGTGGACAGGGCTTGAACTCTAGAAATGTTCCCGTCAGGTTGTTGACTCTGAGGTTATTAGATTATTATTCACCACCATAGACCAATAGAGTCTTTTCATT
This sequence comes from Lissotriton vulgaris, assembly GCF_964263255.1. NCBI lineage: Eukaryota > Metazoa > Chordata > Amphibia > Caudata > Salamandridae > Lissotriton > Lissotriton vulgaris. Next base: position 703,657,128 of record NC_141689.1, read on the forward strand.
TCTCTTTTTAGGGGGAAATTGTTGGCTCTCTGGCTCATCTCACAAATGTCGCAATCTTATACTAACCAATGTTGTTTTTACATTTTGCAGCCACTTAATCTTGCATGAAGTATCTAAGACCCATACATCTTTTAGAGCAGCTGCATACTGCGATGATTCAGGAGTAGTCCATTGTCTCCTCCAGTAAACAATTGGACGGAACTTAGCAACCTCGTCCAGTCTACTACAACCTAAGTCATAGAAGACTTGCTTTAATGGAGTGCTCTGTGGTAGGCCAAGGATGTCCTTGGGGGCCAACTACCCCTCTTGTTACCTCCAGTAAGTCCCTCACAGTGGGACTGCTAAGACGTCTTTGGTGGCCATGCCCCCCTTTCTCCACCACTCTGCAAACACGTCTCCTGGCAGACTACCGGGTGGGGGATGAAGTCCAATTTACTCCTGAGGGACTTTGGGGGCCAAGAAGCCCTCCTGGTACCTCCTGTAAGTCCTACGCAGTGGAATTCCTGACCACTGGTCAGAGGCCCAGCGCCCTTTGTCCACCACTCTGCAAACGTGGCTACTAGTTAAAGAAGTGTTTGCAATGTAATAGGTTTCGTATTTGCGAGAATTAAAGCAATTGTTGTTGTAAATGTAAAGGTTTTTTACTAATGTTTTTGGGAGTGGAGTGGATGTACGTTGTGTGTAGTGAATTATGTAGTATGTTGTGCAATAAAATTATGTGGATAGAAAGTATGTGGTATTTAGTGTATAGGAATTATGAAGAGTGGGATTATGTGTTATGGAGAGTAATAATGTGGTATGGTAGTCTGTGTTGTGGAGTGGTAACCTCAGGTTTAGTCTTCCTCGTTTCCATAGAAGCTCATCTATGAACTCAGTGAGACAAAAAAAGAAGGAATCACTGAGGAGCACTTCTGTATCTAGTCAGAGGTATGAGCAGGGCCACCGGTATTATGTGACTGTTTGGCTGCACTGACTTTCGCACAGTTTTGCATTTTCAGCATTAGCCACATAATTCATCATCTGCTACCTAATCTGCAGATTTGAACAAAAACAGCCTTGTTTCTAGCTCAAACATTATCAAAAATGCAGTGGCAAGTGTTAGAGCGTGGTAGAAGGCCCTTTGCAAACCTAGAATGGACACCTGTTACTTATTGTTAAATGGGGGAGTTAGATTGGTACTAATGGTGTGCAAGCCACTCCTGCTTAATTCTGCTCCTCTCTTGCTTACTTCTGCTCCTCTCTTGCTTACTTCTGCATTTGTGTTGCTTCTTTCTGCACATTTCTTTCTTTTTCTGTATTTCTCTTGACTCTTTCTGAAAATCTATTCTACTTCCTGTACCTCTCTTTCCTCTTTCTAGACGTCTGTTGCCTCTTTCTGACCCTCATTTGCTTCTTTCTGAATCCCTCTTGCCACTTTCTGCACCCTTCTCCCCTCTTTCTGCACCTCTTGCCTTTTTCTCTACCCCTTTTACATCTTTCTGCACTGTTTTTGCATCTTTCTGCCCTTTGTTTGTTTCTTTCTGCACCTGTCTTGCTTCTTTATGCACCCCTCTTGCCTCTCTCTCCACTCCTTCCCTCTTTCTGCACTTCTGTTGCTTCTTTCTGCACATTTTTCTTTTTCCTTCTTTTTCTGTACTTATCTTGCCTCTTTCTGAAAATCTCTTCTACTTTCTGCACCTCTCTTACCTCTTTCTGCACCTCACTGGCTTCCTTCTGTAATTATCTTCCTTCTTTCTGCACCTCTCTTACCTCTTTCTGCACCTCACTTGCTTCTTTCTGCTCTTATCGTGCTTATTTCTGCACCTCACTTGCCTCTTTCAGCACCTCTATTTCCTCTTTCTGCAGTTCTCTTGCCTCTTGCCCTAACTTGCCTCTTTCTGTAACTCTCTTGCCTCTTTCTGCACCTCACTTGCCTCTTTCTGCACCTCCATTGCTTCTTTCTGCACCCCCTTTGCAAGTTTCTGCACCTCCCTTGCCTGTTTCTGCACCCGCTTACCTCTTTCTGCACTTGTCTTCCCTCTTTCTATACTTGTCTTCCCTCTTTCTATACTTGTCTTCCCTCTTTCTATACTTTTCTTGCTTCTTTCAGCAATTCTCCTGCCTCTTTCTGTACCTCCCTTGCGTTTTTTCTGCATCCCCTTTGCCTCTTTCTGCACCTCCCTTGCCTGTTTCTGCACCCCTCTTACCTCTTTCTGCTGTTCTCTTGCCTCCTTCCACACCTCATTTCCCTCTTTTGTACCTCTTGGTTCCTTTGCACTGCTCTTGCTTCTTTCTGCACCTCTCGCAAATTTTTGCACCCCTCTTGCCTCTTTCTGCACCCCTTTTATCTGTTTCTGTGCCTCTCTTGCCTGTACTTCTCTTACTTATTTCGGTACCTCTGTTGCTTCATTCCGCACTTTCCTTGCTTCTTTCTGCACCTGTCTTGCTTCTTTCTGTACCCCTGTTGTCTCTTTCTGCATTTGTCTTCTTTCTTTCTGTACCTTGCCTGTTTCTGCATCTCACTTACCTCTTTCTGCACCTGTCTTGCTTCTTTCTGTACCCCTGTTGTCTCTTTCTGCACTTGTCTTCCCTCTTTCTATACTTTTCTTGCTTCTTTCAGAAATTCTCCTGCCTCTTTCTGCACCTCACTTGTTTCTTTCAGCACTTCTCTTGCCTCTTTCTGCACTTCTCTTGCCTCTTCTGCACCTCTCTTGCCTCTTTCTGCACCTCACTTGCTTCTTTCTGCACTTCTCTTGCTTCTTTCTGCACCCCTGTTGTCTCTTTATGTAACTCTTTTGCCTGTTTCTGCAACTCTCTTGCCTCTTTCTGCAGTTCTCTTGCCTCCTTCTGCACCTCTGTTGCTTCTTTCTGCACTTCTCTAGCCTCTTTCTGCACCCCTGTTGCTTCATTCTGCACTTTCCATGCTTCTTTCTGCACCCCTGTTATCTCTTTCTGCACTTGTCTTCCCTCTTTCTGTACCTTTCTTGCCTTTTTCTGCATCTCACGTGCTTCTTTCTACACCATTGTTGCTTCTTTCAACAATTCTCTTGCCTTTTTCTGCACTTCTCTTGCCCTTTTCTGCACTTCTCTTGCCTCTTTCTGCACCTCACCTGCCTGTTTCAGCACCCCTGTTGCGTTTTACTGCAGATCTATTGCCTCTTTCTCCATCCCTCTTTTCGCTTTCTGCACCCCTCTTTTCTCTCTCTGCACCCCTCTTTTCTCTTTCTGTACCTCTCTTACCTCTTTCAGCACTCCTTTCCCCTCTTTCTGCACCTCTCTTGCCTCTTTCTGCACCTCACTTGCTTCTTTCTGCACCCCTTTTGCCTGTTTCTGTACCCCTCGTTCCTCTTTGTGTAACTCTCTTGCCTCTTTCTACACCTCTCTTCCCTCTTTCTGCACCACTCTTGCTTCTTTCCGTACCTCAGTTCCTTCTTTCTTCACCTGTCTTGTCTCTGTCTGCACCCTTCGTGCCTCTTTCAGCACCTTTGTTGCTTCTTTCTGCAGTTCTGTTCCTCTTTCTGCACCCCACCTTCCTCTTTCTGTATCCCGCTTGCCTCTTTGTTCACATCGCCTACCCTTTTCTGCACTTCTCTTGCCTCTTTTTTCACCTCTGTTGGTTCTTTCTTCACCTCCTTTGCTTCATTCTGCACTTCACTTGCCTCTTTCTGTACCCCTCTTGCATCTTTCAGAACCTCTGTTGGTTCTTTCTGCACTGCTCTGACTTCTTCCTGTACCTCTGTTCCAAATCTCTGCATCCCTCTTCCCTCTTTCTGCACCTCTCTTCCCTCTTTCTGTACCTATTGCCCCAGTCTGCCCACCTGTTTCCTCTTTCTGCATCCCTTTTTCCTGTTTCTGCAGTTCTCTTGCCTCCTTCCACACCTCACTTGCTTCTTTTTGCACCTCTTTTAGTTCTTTTGCAATGCTCTTGGTTCTTTCTGCACCTCTCTTGCAAATTTCTGCATACCTCTTGCTTATTTCTGCACCCCTTTTACCTATTTCTGCACCTCTCTTGCCGCTGTCTACACCTCTGTTCCCTCTTTCTGTACCTCTTTTGCCTGTTTCTGCAACTCTTTCCTGTCTGCAGTTCTCTTTCCTCCTCCTTCTTCATTTTCCATGCTTCTTTCTGCAACAGTCTTGCTTCTTTCTGCACCCGTGTTGTCTCTTTCTTCACTTGTCTTCCCCGTCTGTACCTTTCTTGCCTGTTTCTGCATATCACTTGCCTCTTTCTGCACTTTTCCTGCTTCTTTCTACACCTCTGTTCTTTCAGCAATTCTCTTGCCTCTTTCTGCACTTCTCTTGCATGTTTCTGCACCTCTCTTGACTCTTTCTGTATCTCATTTGCCTTTCTGCAATTCTCTTGGCTCTTGCCTCCTTCTGCATCTCTGTTGCTTCTTTCTGTACTTCTCTTGCCTCTTTCTGCACCCTTTGCCCCTCTTTTAGCACCTCTGTACCCCTCTTGCATCTTTCAGAACCTCTGTTGGTTCTTTCTGCACTGCTCTGACTTCTTCCTGTACCTCTGTTCCAAATCTCTGCATCCCTCTTCCCTCTTTCTGCACCTCTCTTCCCTCTTTCTGTACCTATTGCCCCAGTCTGCCCACCTGTTTCCTCTTTCTGCATCCCTTTTTCCTGTTTCTGCAGTTCTCTTGCCTCCTTCCACACCTCACTTGCTTCTTTTTGCACCTCTTTTAGTTCTTTTGCAATGCTCTTGGTTCTTTCTGCACCTCTCTTGCAAATTTCTGCATACCTCTTGCTTATTTCTGCACCCCTTTTACCTATTTCTGCACCTCTCTTGCCGCTGTCTACACCTCTGTTCCCTCTTTCTGTACCTCTTTTGCCTGTTTCTGCAACTCTTTCCTGTCTGCAGTTCTCTTTCCTCCTCCTTCTTCATTTTCCATGCTTCTTTCTGCAACAGTCTTGCTTCTTTCTGCACCCGTGTTGTCTCTTTCTTCACTTGTCTTCCCCGTCTGTACCTTTCTTGCCTGTTTCTGCATATCACTTGCCTCTTTCTGCACTTTTCCTGCTTCTTTCTACACCTCTGTTCTTTCAGCAATTCTCTTGCCTCTTTCTGCACTTCTCTTGCATGTTTCTGCACCTCTCTTGACTCTTTCTGTATCTCATTTGCCTTTCTGCAATTCTCTTGGCTCTTGCCTCCTTCTGCATCTCTGTTGCTTCTTTCTGTACTTCTCTTGCCTCTTTCTGCACCCTTTGCCCCTCTTTTAGCACCTCTGTTGCTTCTTTCTGTACTTCTCTTCCTTCTTTCTGTACTCCTCATACCTTATTTTGCACCTCTGTTGCTTCTTTCTGCACTTCTCGTGGTTCTTTCTGCACTTCTCTCTCCTCTTTCTGTACCCCTCTTGCCTCTTTCTGCACCTCTGATGCTTCGTTCTGCACTTGTATTGTCTTATTCTGCACCTCTCTTGCTTCTTTCTGCAGCTGACTTGCCTTTTTCAGCACCTCTGTTACTTCTATCTGCACTTCTCCTCCTTCTTTCTGCACATCACTACCTCTTTCAGCACCTCTGTTTCTTTTTTCTGCAGATCGTTTGCCTCTTTCTGTAACTCACTTGCCTCTTTCTGCACCCCTATTGCCTCTTTCTCCACCTCTATTGCTTCTTTCTGAAGTTCTTTTGCCTCTTTCTGCACTTCTTTTGCCTCTTTCTGCACCTCACTTGCCTCTTTCAACACCTCTGTTGCTTTTTCTGCAGATCTCTTGTCTCTTTCTGCACCCCTCTTTTCTCTTTCTCTACCTCTTTTGCCTCTATTTGCAACTGTGTTCCCTCTTTCTGCACCTTTCCGGCCTGTTTCTGTACCTCTCTTGCCTCTTTCTGGACCTCTGTTGCCTTTCTCTGCACTTCACTAGCTCTTTCTGCACCTCTCCTGCCTCTTTCTGTCCTCTCTTGCCTCTTGGTGCAACCCCCTACCCTTTTCTGTACCCCCTTGCTTCTTGTTGCACCTCTGTTGGTTCTTTCTGCACTGCTCTTGCTTCTTTCTGCACCTTGCCTCTTTCTGCACCTCTGTAGCTTCTTTTAGCGATTCTCTTGCCTCTTTCTGCACTTCTCTTCCTTCTTTCTGCACCCCTCCTGCCTCTTTATGTACCTATCTTGCCTCTTTCTGCACCTCTCCTACCTCTTTCTGCACCCCTCTTGCCTCTTTTTGCACCTCTGTTGGTTCTTTCTGCACTGCTCTTGCTTCTTTCTGCACCGCTCTTGCTTCTCTCTGCACCTTACTTGCCTCTTTCATCACCTCTGTTGCCTCTTTCTACACTTAACTTGTTTCTTTCTGCACCTTTCTTCCTCTTTCTGCACATGTCCTACCTCTGTAGGCATAGATAGAAAATAGCATTTAAAAAACCTTTGAAATCCACTGAAAAAATCATAGGTTTCAGGGACGTTAAAGTTAGAAATTAGCATTTAAAAAAACCTTTGAAATTCACTGAAATACCATATGTTTTAGGGACATTATAGTTCGAAATTAGCATTTAAAAAACCTTAGAAATTCACTGAAAAAACCTTAGGTTTCAAGGCGTTATAATTAGAAATTATCATTTAAATACCTTTGAAATTCGCTGAAAAGAACATAGGTTTCAGGGACATTATAGTTAGAAATTAGCATTTAAAAAACCTTAGAAATACACAAAAAAAAACACAGATTTCAGGGACGTTATAGTTAGTTGGACATTTCACTTGTACAAAAACAGAGAAATACGGATGTTATAGTTAGTTGCGCTAAGTGTAACTTGCGCCCCCGCAATGCAATGTTGATGACATCATGATGACATCTCAAATGACATCACTGATGGCATCACCCCCGATTTGGAGACTGCTCCGAAGGGTACTTTTGTACCGCTGTTCATCCCTGGCATTCCCTACCGCACTGAGTGGCAGCCAGATGAGGGTGAGGAGGGTCCGTTGACCCTTTAAAAGACCAACTTGAGGAGCCGGACTGGCGAGAGGAGTTGGGTAATGCCAGTGGTCTGGATACCTCCCCAGTCCTTGGTATGATTTCTCGCCCTACCGTGGCTACGGAGGAGGGAGCTTCCTATGCTGTAGTGTTTCATAGGGCGGCTGAGGCCTTGGGCCTTGAGCTTCCTACGGTGGCTGTCAGGACTAACCTCCTGACTGAGGTACTTTAGCGGACAGCAGCCTCTTCGGAGCCCCTGCTGCCTTTTAATGAGACTCTGACTGATCTTTTCGGGCACTTGGTCCAAGCCCAGCACAAGGGAACGGCTCCTGTGGACAGGATGATTGCCCGACGCTACCGCCCGGTCCACTTTCCCTCTCCCAACACCCTACCCCTGAGAGCTTGGTGGTCCAAGCCTCATCCTCAAAAGGCACAATCCCTACTGCTCCACCAGATAGGGAATCCAAGAGGCTGGACCATCTTGGGAAGAAGATGTTTTCTTCCACCAGCTTAGGACTGAAGTTTGTGAACACCACATGTCTCTTTGGCCGTTATACACACACGGTGTAGGATACAGTTGCGCAAGTGCTGCCACGGTGCCCGGAGGAGGCCTGGGCCGTTCTCACCCTTGCTGTCGCTGAGGGTCAAAATGCAGCTAAGTTCACCATTTGGTGTGAGCTGGATAACTCCAACCCACTGGGTAGGACGGTTTCCACGTTGGTAGCCCTGAGGCGCTGCGCCTGACTGAGAACGTCTGGCTTCTCTGGGGATGTCCAATCCACACTTTTGGACATGCCCTTTAATGGCCGTTGCTTGTTTGGTGACAAGGCGGGCAACGCGCTCGAGCCCTTCAAGGACTCTAGGGCCATGGCCAGATCCTGGTGCATTGCAGCAACTTCTTACCCCATGCAGTCTGCCTTTTGCCCCTTTCGTGGCTACGAAAGAGGTGCCCCACCACCTTCCACCCAGAGCCACAGGGCCTCGCAAGCTACCCAGCCTATGCGTGGCCTAGGACGTGGAACCCAGCGTCGCGGGTCTGGTGGCCAGCAGGCAGGCCAGTCCACCAATGCCCCCCTTTGCAGCATCCTCCAAATCTTCCTAGTCCGACTTTTCAGGGCCACCTGTTGCCAGTGGGCGGCATGGATCTGCCATCAACACCCCCACTAGCACAACATCGCGTCGGACTAGTGGGTTTTGCAGATAGTCCAAAGGAGCTACTCCCTCCCCTTCGAGACTACCCCTTCATCCATTCCACCAACACTTCATCGCATGTCAGAGGATCACTTGGCCCTTCTCTGCCAGGAAGTTACAGCTCTGTTAGCCAAGGGAGCTATCGAACGAGTCTCTGTGCCAGAAGAAGGTTGTGGCTGCTACTCCCACTACTTCCTCCTGGTACCCAAGAAGGACAAAGGCCTGCGTCCTATCTTGGACCTCAGGGAGATCAACCGCTTCCTCCAGAAGGAGAAGTTCAAATGGCTCAAGTACTGTCTGCCCTCGGCACTGGACACTGGATGGCAACGTTGGACTTGCAGGATGCTTATTTTAACATCCCCGTCTTGCCTGCCCACGGGCGCTATCTATGGTTCATGGTAGGCCACAAGCATTTTCAGTTTACCATACTCCCATTTGGCATTACCAGCTCCCCTCGGGTGTTCATGAAAGTGATGGCTGTGGTCGCAGCTCATCTGCACAGATCAGGGGTTCCAGTCTTCCCCTATCTCAACGACTGGCTGTTGAAGGCAGGCTCACCCCAGGCTGTTGTCTCCAACCTCCAGGCTAGGGCGAACATCCTGCATTCGCTGGTGTTCACTATCAACGTGCCGTAGTCGCACCTATTCCCTCTTAGAAGCACTTTTTCATCGGAGCAGTCCTGGATACAGCGCAGTTTCAGGCTTATCCTCCCGAGCAGCGAGTCCGTGATATTCGGGCTATGATACTGATGTTTCATCCTCTACCCGAATTTTGGTTAGAATGACTCTGAGGCTGCTTGGCCTCATTGCCTCCTGCATCCTGCTGGTAGATCATGCCAGATGGCATATGCTGGCTCTGCAGTGGAACCTGATGTTCTAGTGCGCGAAGCGTCGGGGAAATCTTTCCGATGTCATCCAGATCTCGGAGGGGACTGCGAGTCAGTTGTAGCTTTGGCTAACAAACCAAGATTGGGTCAGCAGCAGATCCCTCTCCCTTCTCCAACCAGAGTTCAAAGTGGTGACGGATGCATCACTCCTGGGATGGGGTGACCACATTGGAGAGGTGGATATCAGGGGACCAGTGACGGAGCACGGGGTGCCTTCCAGGCTTTGGCAAAATCCCTCTTTGCCAATGTGAGCCCTAATACCATGAGGTGGCGCTTATATCTGTTACCTCCCACTCCCTCTAGCACATGTAATAAGGCTAGGCGTGGTGTGGAGTGAAGCTCCCAACCCAGGACCTCTGACAGACAGGAAAACACCCCTCACTCCTGTGACTCGCTCCTCGCCTACAAGCTGAGTGGTCGCTCCCAGTGTCTCTTGCAGGCATCTGGTTTTATCGCGCTGCATTGCTAGAAGTTTGAGCTTAAAAGCGCCTTTCATTTGCTTTCATATCGCCTGCTGTATTAATCATTTATTAGCGCTGCCTGTTTGAACTGCTTTGTGACATTCCGCCTGCTATATTAACTTTTACGTAGCGCTGACTTGCCTGCACTGTTTAAATTGTGTAATTGATTTGGACACTTCATCTGCTGTGTTGAATATTGCCGCTTTGATTCATTAGCGCTTAACTGGTTATTTCCACAGTGCTTTCAGTCCTATTAGCGCGCTAGACTGTAGCGCTACGCTGTGCCCCCCCCTCCGCCTCCATTTTGTTTGTTGTTGTCCTCGTGTGCCCGCCCCGCCTCCCAGCTGTGACGCCCTCGTCCCTCCGCCTCCACCATCCATATATGACAGGAGTTCCCGCGCGCAGCGTCCGCGCCCAATCCGCGCCGAAGGTAAGCCCGTCTACGCCCGTCCGCGCCTGGACCGCGCCCAGCGCTAGACCCCCTGCCCTTCGCGCTCCCCAGCCCTCCCGCATTACCTATGATGCCGCCTCCCTCCTAGCCCTTAACCCCGGCCGCGCCCCCAACTGCGTCCAAGCCGCTCCCGGACACACCCATGGACCTTTCTCCTGCTACTCCTGCAAATTCAGCGGCAACGACAACATCTCCGCTACGACCACACCACAGACTCCCGACCCCAACCACCTTCAATGCATCCTTCTCAACACCCGATCGGTACACAGGCACGCCATTGACCTTTGGAACTTACTAGACTCCTTCTCTCCAGACGTCGCCTTCCTAACAGAAACATGGATGAACGCTTCCTCCGCACCAGACATCACCATTGCCATCCCTGAAGACTACAAGATCACCCGCAAAGACCGTACCACCCACACAGGAGGAGGAATCGCTATCGTTCATAAGAAATCTATCCGCATCTCAACCAGCTCTGACGCCAACCTCGCCAACTCCGAACACCTCCACTTCCAAATCCACATCGACCCCAAAACAACACTCAGAGGCACTCTCCTCTACAGACCACCAGGACCCCGCGCAAAATTCAGTGAAGACATCACGGACTTCATCACCCCACACGCGCTCCCCTCCAAAGACTACATCCTCCTGGGAGACCTCAACTTCCACCTCGAAAAGATCAACGACCGCAACACCGCCACCCTCTTAGACAACCTCGCCAACCTCGGACTTAAACAACTAGTCACTTCCCCCACCCACATCGCAGGTCACACACTCGACCCCATCTTCACATCCAGCAATCATGTCTCTTTCAGCCACACTACGGATCTCCTTTGGACCGACCACAGCTGCGTTCACTTCACCTACAACAAGCCGAAACCCATCAACCACTCCCAACCTACCCTTCAAAGAAACTGGAACAAAATCACCACGGACCAAATCTCCACATCGCTCCTTCGAAACTCCCCAGCCTTCTCTTCTAACGCCAACGAAGCCGCCGCCAACTTCTCCCTATGGTTATCCAACACCGCCGACACATTAGCCCCACTGAAAAAACGTCAAAGCAAACCTGGCAGCAAGAAAGCCTCTTGGTTCAACGATGATCTCAAGAAGTCCAAGAAACTCTGCCGCTCCCTTGAAAAGGCCTGGAAAAAAGACCCAACCACCTGCACCAAGGACGCCTTCAAAAGCGCCACCCGCACTCACCACCAACTGATCTGAAAAGCCAAGAAAACAGCATTCAAGGATCGACTTGACAACAACGCCCACAACAGCAAGGAACTTTTCAACATCGTCAAGGAATTTTCCAATCCCTCGGCCAACTCCAACGACATCACCCCTTCTCAAACCCTCTGCGACTCCCTAGCCTCATTCTTCCACAACAAGATTGCAGACATCCACAACAGCTTTGACAACCAACCCGGAAACCAACCCACCCCACCATCTGCTGACCATCTTCCCCCTGCGAACACCCTTAACGCCTGGAACCCAATCTCCACCGAGGACACCATCCGCCTGATGAACTCCATCCATTCAGGATCCCCCACAGACCCATGCCCTCACCACATCTTCAACAAAGCAGACTCAGTCATAGCACCGCACCTCAGAGACGTCATCAACTCCTCCTTCAACTCCGCTACCTTCCCAGAAGGCTGGAAACACGCTGAACTCACCGCCCTTCTGAAAAAACCAACAGCCGACCCCACCGAACTCAAAAATTACCGCCCCATCTCGCTTCTTCCATTCCCGGCCAAAGTCATCGAGAAAGCCGTCAACAACCAGCTCGCCGCCTTCCTCGAAGCCAACAAATCCCTCGACCCCTCACAATCTGGCTTCCGAGCAAAACACAGCACTGAGACCGCCCTCATCGCAGCAACAGACGACATTCGAACTCTACTGGACAATGGAGACACAGTCGCCCTCATCCTCCTCGACCTCTCGGCAGCATTCGATACAGTCTGCCACAGCACCCTTCTACAACGCCTCAATAACATCGGAATCCAAGGAAAAGCACTTGAATGGATCACCTCATTCCTCACCGGAAGAACCCAGAGAGTCCGCCTTCCTCCATTCAAGTCAGAAGCCTCTGAACTCATATGCGGAGTACCTCAAGGATCCTCACTCAGCCCCACCCTCTTCAACGTATACATGAGCCCCCTCGCGGCCATCGCTCGCCAACACAACCTCAACATCATCTCCTACGCGGACGACACTCAACTGATCCTATCTCTCACCAACGACCCCAGCACCGCCAAAACTAACCTACACGAAGGAATGAAAGACGTTGCCGAATGGATGAAACAAAGCCGTCTAAAACTGAACTCAGACAAAACAGAAGTCCTCATCTTAGGTACATCCCCCTCTGCTTGGGACGACTCCTGGTGGCCGGAAGCCCTCGGAAAAGCACCCATCCCGACAGACCACGCACGGAACCTTGGCGTCATCCTGGACTCTTCACTCTCAATGAACAGACAAGTCAGCGCCGTATCCTCTTCTTGCTTCAACATTCTTCGCATGCTCAGAAAAACATTTCGCTGGATCCCCTCCGAAACAAGGAAAACAGTCACCCACGCCCTGGTCACGAGCCGACTGGACTACGGTAACACCCTCTACGCAGGTACCACCGACAAACTCCAGAAGAAACTCCAACGAATCCAAAACGCTTCAGCCAGGCTCATATTAGACATCCCACGCAACGAACACATTTCTGGTCACCTTAAAGACCTCCACTGGCTACCCGTCAATAAAAGGATCACTTTCCGACTGCTTACCCACGCACACAAATCACTCTACGACATCGGACCAGATTGCCTCAACTCTCGACTATCCTTCTACACCCCCTCTCGCCAACTACGTTCTTCCAGCCAAGCCCTCGCCACTGTACCCCGCATCAGCAAGACCACCATGGGAGGCAGATCCTTTTCTTACCTGGCTGCTAAAACATGGAACTCACTCCCCGCTTACCTTCGCCTCACCCAAAACCACCTAGCGTTCAGAAAGCAGCTTAAAACATGGATATTTGACAAATAATCTTCCTCCCCTTCCGAAGCGCCTTGAAACCCTCTGGGTATGTAGTGCGCTATACAAATTTCTTGACTTGACTTGACTTGACTCACCAGAAGCTATGTAATGAAAGGCAACTCCAGACCGTGTGTAGAAGCGGTTCCTCCTCCCGCCGACAGCAGAGACATCCGGGAGAATCAATCATGCCAGCCCTCCATAAACGCACCCTAGTGAAATACACTCTATGTAAGTATTTGAATTGTACCAATCGCAGGCGCGTAGCTATTGCCACCCCACGAGGGCTCGCTAGGGCCTCTGCCCCATCCTCTTCCTCGGGTTCGCCCACGTCTACTTCCCATGCAGTCTTGAGCCTCTGTAGGTTGGTGGAGCAGTCGATGGTCAACGTTTGATATATACGGGAGATCTTGCGATCTGGTAACTCCCCCATAAAGACCTTCGCTTCTATGGAGCTGAAATCTGGAAGAGACTCCAGGCCCTCTAGGCTAGGTGCTAGGGCATGTCGAAACTGCAGGTATCTGAAGAACTGGGATCGTGGCATCCTGTATTCGTCCTGGAGATCTTGGAACGATTTCAGTGTCAGATCCGTCATGACATCCCAGAGAGTTGAAATACCTGGAAGCCCCGCAGTGCTGCCAACTGAGACAAATACCCATTGCCCCAGAGAGGAGTCTCCCGGGTCAGGACATTCCAGCACCCCATCCTGCTCTGGGCCTGCCTCCAGATGTGAAACACCCCACCTACGTGGCCGGGGGCAGAAGCCCCCGAAGTGGTGTAGAGTATAGCAGTGTATGAAGTAATTTGTAGCCCATGAGCTTTCACTCAACCGCGTAGGCTGGATCACCCCTGTCCCCGTACCACCACTCGTTGAGGACCAGCAGGTGTGCAGCCTGATAATAGGAGAGGACGTCTGAGGTAGCCAGACCCCGGTATATGTGGATAAGAAACAGGTGCTTAGGGCCACCCTCACAGCGCCCCCTTCCCATAAGAACCCTCCCAGCACTGTGTTAACCTGCTTGGACCAGCAGGGCGAGAGCCAGTATGGATGATTTTGCAAGTGATATAGGAGACGAGGGAGGGCCACCATCTTGAAGATGGCTGATCTGCCAAAAATAGTCAAGGGCATACGGGACCACACCTTGAGGTCCTCTCGGGTTCAGTCCCATACTGGAACAAGATTGCGCTCCCTAGAAACCGCCGGCACATCGGACATGAAGACCCCCAGGTATTTCATCCCCCTCTTCGCCAGCTGAAGGGATGAGGCCCATGCTCCCACCCTCGAATGTCCCCCAAGCACCCATAACGTGGATTTACAGGCATTCCTATATAGTCCAGCGGTCTCTCAGAAAATCTGCAATATGCGCAACAGCTGCGGTCCAGACCTATCCAGAGCAGTAACAAAGAAAAGGACATTGTCCGCGTACAGTGCTAGTTTATCTGCGAGACCTGGTGCCCATTCGAACCACCGAAGCTGGACATCAATGCGCACACAGGCTGCCAGTGGCTCCATGGCGAGCGCAAAGAGATTCGGGGAGAGGGGGCATCCCTGTCGCATACCCTGCTGCATAGAGAAGGAGCAAGAAATTGCCCCTCCCACCCGCACCGATGCCGTTAAATCAGTGTAGAGCAGCTGCAATTATGTCAAAAACCGCGGGCCGAGGTTACGTTTCCGCAGAAGCGCAAACAGGTATACCCAGCTCAGGGAATCAAAGGCCCTGTCCATGTCTGCCAGCAGCAACGCAGCCGGCTCCCCCAGTCGCCCACTGGCCGATACCGCGACATGCGCTCGCCAGATATTATGACGTGTCGCCATCTGGGGCATAAACCCAGCCTGGTCCAGGGGGACCAGTGTGGTTATATGAGGCCGAAGTCGATTGGCCAAAGCCTTGGCCAAAACTTTTTCCTCCACATTTAGAAGGGAAATGGGGCGATAAGATGGATGTTGCTTTGGGGTCTACCCTCCTTAAGAAGCACCACCACTTCCGCGTGTCTCCAGTCCGGGGGGAGTTAACCACGCTCCCGATCCTCCTCCACCATCCGCCGAAAATGCGGGCCCAACTGAACAAAGAACTGTTTAAAAAACTCACTGGGGAAACCATTGGGACCCGAAGCCTTCCTGGGATTCAGCTCCCCCAGTGCCGTTCCCTACTCATCAACAGACAGAGCCCTATCCAATTGGTCCCGCACCTCATCCGAAACTGTCTTGGGGGGAAAGAATTTTTAAAGTGTAATTTTTAACTGAAGACTTTTTACGAAAATAATAAATGTTTCGAGCTACATAATGTGTGTGTGAATATACTGTAGTGTATGGGACCTAGTGTCTCGATACAGATCTTTTTGTTAAATACATGTGCATGAAATTATAACTATTTTAGCCAAGGGAAAATCTCTTTTACTGTTCAAAGTACCCTATTCCCCTGGTGTTCATAAGGGGTCTTTCTCTAATCTTGAAACAGGTTCCCTGAACGCCAGGACGGACGAACTCAGCCGTCGTGCATGATGGATCACGAATGGGGTCTGAACTCGTACGTGGCGCAAGGCCTCTTTCAGCAGTGGGGAGAGCCTTGGTTAGATCTTTGCGCCACAGAAGAGAACGCGCAATGTCATCAGTTCTGCGCGTTGGAATTTCCAAGGCGGCACTCGCTCGGGGACGCTTTTCGTCGCAAGTGGAGTTGCAGTCCATTGTACGCCTTTCCGCCTTTACCACTTCTGCCCAGAGTGCTGAAGAAGATCAGGCGCGACTGGGCCCAGGTTATCCTTGTGGCTCCGGACTGGGCATGAAGATACTGGAATCCCGAGCTACTCAGCATGTCAGTCGATCCCCCGATTCGTCTGCCTCTTCGGGAAGACCTTCTGTCGCAGCAGCAGGGGACGGTCCTCCACCCGAACCTGTCCAGTCTCCACCTACAAGCTTGGAGATTGCGCGGTGACAGTTGAGGCCATTTGACTTGCCTCCCGAAGTCTGTAATGTCATTCTGGCAGTCAGGCGTCCCTCCACAAAGTCGGTATACGCCTGCAGGTGAAACGGATTTGTGGCATAGTGCACAGCAAAGGCTGTGGATCCACTCTCTGCTGAGGTTCCGTGACGGTTCCGTGACGACTTGAACCCGTGTTTTTAAGTTTGTCGGAAATACATAAAAATGGTATCAGTGAACCGCAAATGATCCATTTAGTATATCCTAGTGTTTTCGCTACGCTACGAGCAAGAGCACTCCTTCCACTGACACATTTCTGATATACACACGGCATCCATCTTAGATCGTGGCCGCCATTTTGTGTTTCCTTGCCCTCACATATGCAATAGCCTCTGATCACTTCATTCACTCCACTTTGATTAAGGACACGTAGCCTTAGCCGGAGATTCACCTCTTACGTGACACGTGCACCTTAAACCAGATCACGCTGTAGCTGCATGACTCGACAAAGGCTGCCTCCTCTGCCCGAGGCCAGTCCTGCCAAACTGGTCTTCGTGTCCATTGTACCTGATCATGATTAGGCGGCCGAAGCCGGTAGCCTTGCCCATTTACAACCCACAAACATCTCTTATCCCGCTTTTCTATCTCCTGCACCTGGCTCTACTCCTTTCCTTCTGGGCCTTTATTAGGGGGAGGTAACGAACTTTACGATGAGGCGGTCCGGCTCTTGAATACAATATTGACAAGGGATTGTGATGGACTGGTGGGAACCCCTCTTCGTGATGTTTGGTATCAGATATTATCGACAGTTCCTGTGTAACGCCAAATATTTATTGTTTAGAGACACAAAAGGTTTGGGAATGTACCGACATGTGAAATATTTGCCTAGAGCACAATTTTTAGTATATAAGGAGCAACCCACTTTGTACAAATCGAACAGTCTCCTGAATTCTGCCCGTGTGTAGATTCTGTGACTTCTGTGTCCCTGCAGTAATAAACCTTTCGTCTTTGACGCCACCATCGAGAAGCCCGTGTTTCTGTTCATTTGTGCACCAAGGCAGGTGGAACTCCGGGGTCTTTGGGTGTTGTACCCTGACACCTCTGGACGGAACCAAAAAGTCCAGAACTCCAATTGGCGCCCAACGTGGGGCGACGTCATTCGGTACCGGTCCAAAAGCCTGAAGAGTTCGAGAAGCTTCGTGTGAAGATTCCTGAGGGAGGCGCCCCACTTCATCGATCCCGGCATATCGCAAAAGTGGCCCTGAAGTTCTCTTCCACGAGGGTTCCCGTTCAGGACGGCTGCAGTGGGCCGTTGCCTTGACCGTCGCCCTGTCTTGGACCCGAAGTGGTGCAGTCCTTAGTACGGCGAAACGTGACGGGTTTCTCCTTGGTGACGTCTTCAGTGACTCAGTTAAGTATTTAGTGATAGCTAGCTGGTTATTTTTGTGAGGATTGTTAAAAATCCTTGATCGGTTCTTGGTTTGGTTTGGTTTTGTAAGATTATCTTTGGTTGTTCTAGTTACGATAATCTATTTGGTTCAGTTTGGGTATCGATACATCAGTTCGTTTTTGGTAGGCCTAAGTTCTTGGTTCAAGTGCACAAATTTGTTTCGTGTTTGTTTGTTTTGTGTTCCGGACTGAAAATGGTAAGTCGGAAAATGTTGTCTTGTTTTAGTTGCAACAGTGACTCACAATTAGAGGACTCTTGTCTGGTTCCTCCGATTGGGACTCCCCTATATGATTTATACTGTAAGTATGGTGTGGGTCCTATAACTTATAATGAGATATGGGTCCGTTATTGTAAGAAGGATGGTGTCCTTAGTTGGCCACTGCATGGTAGTTTTGAACAAGAGATTCTCGACAACTTAGAAGCGAAATTGTTTAGGAAGAAAGCCCGGCCGGCAATGTTTGACTCTTTTCGTTATTGGCGGAAAGAATCCAAACAGAGAGAAATGAAAAGGTTGAAGAAAGAGCAAAAAGAACAAGAAGAGTTAACTCTAGAGCAAGCGACTAAACAGTTGCAGGCTAACGAGTGTGAGAAGGCCATAGATGTAGCCATTAGAGAGCATAACTTAGCGATTGACAAGTGCTATCCTGCCTTGCCATCGAAAATGGCTAAGATACTGGAGGATTCCGAAAACGATCCTCTGCTATCTTATCTGTTACGGTCGCCTCCACCGTATGCACAAGGTGCTACGGCTCCACTGATCCCGAATGTTCAATTGCCGGTTGCTGGACAACCTGGTGTTCCTGTTCCTCAGAATCAAGTTCCTATACTTCCCGTGGTGAATGTAAATGTTCCTACAGCTCCTCCTCTTCCCGCACTGCCAGCTCCTATACCTACCACTGTACCTACTGTTCCTCAAACTATTTTTCTCGATACTCCTATTGTTTCGTCATCTATTCCTACCTCTACTGCATTCTCTATGTCTGCGAGTGTACTAACTCCACTTTCTGTTCGTCGAAGAATTACTGATTCTGTTACTAATATGCTGTCGCCTATATATAAAACCTTGATTAAGACTCCTACTCCTGACTCTGTTCAGAGACGGAGTCAGCTACCAAGTACTGAAGAACGGGGAGTTTTAGACTCCACGGCTCTCAGATGGATTACGAAAGTTAGAAGATATAGTACGAGAGATGTGTTAGAGACATTTATGCAATGGGGAGAGCCAACGCAACGATACGTCTTTGATGAGATGTGCTCGTTGTTACGTGAGGAAATAGAAGAAGACGATGTCGAATCAGATTTGGAAGATTTAATTAAAGTTCAAAAGGAGTTTGCGGCAGGAATGATAGTGGGTGATAAAATACAGGAAGCGATGGAACTCATTTTGAGTTTTAGGAATGATCCATCTCTTCGTTCACCGAGAGATTTAGAAAAAGGTAAAGTGAAGCTAAGTCGCCAATATCCTATGAGGGAGGTTCCTCCAATTTGGCGCGAAGCCGTGCAAGCTGATGCGGTTGCGGGCATTGCAGCTGCTCCAGCACAGTTCCAAAGAGTATGGATACATATTCCATGGAAGCGAGCAGAAGTGTTAGCAGTGAAACAGGCCTTGCCAGATCCACGTAAGAATCCAGCCGGATATTACAAGGAATTGACACAGACAGTTGAGGCTTGTATAATGAACTTAGCCGACATTGATATGTTGTTTGGTAATGTAGTTCCACAACCAGTGTGGGCTAAAATTCGTAGAGAGGATCATCAGGCTGCTTTAGGTGGTGATTGGGCAGCTATCACTGCAGCAGATGCTCAACAAATAGGTGGTGCGAAACCCGAACCTTTGATTGCTAATCTGCCAGGTAGAATAATTGATTTAATGAAGACTCTGATGCCAGCATTGCGTGTTAATTGGGACAAGTTGTCAGCGTGTAGACAGAAGAAAGACGAAAGTGTCTCGGACTTCTTCACGAGGTTCGAAGAGACTTTTGTAGACCATAGTGGTCAGGACATGAGCACTGAAGGGGGACAGAGATTGTTTGTCGATAAATTTGTGCATAATTTGTTACCTGAATTATGCAATAAATTGAAAGACTCAGAAAGTGCGTGGGCTGTATCTACAACTGCGCAAATACTTGCGACTGCACAGTACTATGAAAATAGGGATAAAGAGGAAAAGGAGAAATCAGAGAAGAAAACGAAAGATTTAAAAACTAAAGTTCTTTTGCAGCAGGCGTATCCGCCTCGTACGAATCAGACTAATACGCAGCAAAACTCATATCAAAGGACAGATTATAATACATCAAGGCCTCAATATCAGTGGAATCAGTGCGCGTACTGTAAGAAAGAGGGTCACTATAAAAATGAATGTCCGATCTTAGCGCAAAATAATGCAGCAGCAGCTCAGAGAGGTCGTGGTGGTTATGCGCAGAATTCTAGAGGACGAGGACGAGGTGCTATGCCTCCACAAACAAATGATCGTCCCTCCAATCACTTTGATCAACGAAATGTACAGTCAGCTCAACAAAATAGATCTCAGCAATATCTTGTTGAGGATTATTGTGAAGTTGAAGAGGGATTTCAACAAAATGGGTACTAGGACAGCCATGGGCAGAGAGAGGGAGTAGTATCAGTTCCAGTGGATCAGAGTGGGCCTTATGTCGCAGTAGCAACATCAGGTGTAGTCGAACCGTTTCTGTTGGATACTGGTGCCGCAAAAAGTTCTATCATGCATGCGAAACTCCCTGGCGCACCTTTGTCTGGCTCAACAAATGTTTCCGTAGGTTTTTCAGGCGCCCCTGTGTACAACCCGATATCTGGTCCTTTGTCTATTTCTGTTGGACCGTGTCACTTGAAAGCACCCCTGATTTTGACTACAGGTTGTAATGAAAATCTGCTTGGTTTAGATTTGTTAAAACGACTATATGCGACATTGTACTGTTCTCCGGAAGGAGTACAGCTTACTTTGGGTAAAAGACTCACCTCTCCGATGTACTTGTCAATGGACAAACTCCCGCCGGAGCTACGTTCACTCCCTGATTCTCTTTGGGCGACTGGTCCCAATGATGTAGGTCTACTAGAAATTCCACCATATGTAGTAACTTTGAAAGCGAATGTAAAATTTCCAAGAATTCCTCAATATAAAATATCGAGTGAAGGTGAACGTGCACTCTTATTGATTGTGCAAGATTTGATTAAGAAAGATGTGGTTGAAGAAACGCGAGGAAATGTCTGTAACAGTCCTGTCTTACCGATTCTGAAGCGAACTGATCCTACAAAGCCTCCAGTTTATAGGTTTGTCATAGACCTTAGAGAAGTTAATAAGATTGTAATTCCGCAGTTTCCTGTAGTGCCAGACATTACTGCCTTATTAACATTGATTCCTGCTACAGCTACGTGGTTCTCAGTTATAGATCTCAAGAATGCATTTTTCAGCATTCCGATAGCTGAAGAAAGTAGGGATATTTTCGGCTTCTGTTTAGGAGGTCGCAGTTTCAGATTTAAACGCGCTCCACAAGGCTATTGTGAAAGTCCATCTATTTACAGTCAAGCTTTAAAAAGCCAGTTAGATTCTTTTGTCCTTCCTCCAGGCTCTGCTCTAGTACAGTACGTAGACGATCTTTTAGTGGCTGCCGATGACAAGGAAACTTGCAAGGCAGCTACAATTTCACTATTGCATCATTTGTCTAATTTGAATCATAAGGTGTCACCTTCCAAAATGCAATATTGCTGCCAAGAAGTGACCTACCTAGGTCATCTCTTATCAAAGGAGGGAAGGAAGTTGACCCCAGAAAGAATAAAAGCAATTATGCAGATGAGTGTTCCACGCACACAGAGGGAAGTACGTGCCTTTCTAGGTATTACCTCCTACTGTAGGCAGTGGATTCCAAATTTTTCACTTTTAGCGAAGCCATTGGTAGCTTTGACTGGGAAAAATGTTCCGAGTCCGGTGCCATGGTCTGATGAATGTCAAGAGAGTTTTATTGAGTTACGAAAAGCACTGTGTTCAGCTCCTGTATTGGGTACACCTGATTATAGCAAGCCATTCACGCTCTACGTTCACGAAAGAGAAGGTTGCGCGTTGAGTGTTCTGACACAGAAGTTTGGTGACAAACAACGCCCTTGTGCGTATTTCTCATCAACATTAGATCCGGTAGCTAGAGCATTGCCGAGTTGTTTGAGGGCTACAGCGGCAGCTGCAGCTTCCATTCGACAATCTGCTGGTTTGGTGATGAACAATATGCTAGTGGTCATGGTTCCTCATGCAGTGGATACACTCATGAACCGAACGAAGACACAACACCTTACTAGTGCGAGATTATCTGGTTACGAGCTGACGTTATTAGCAAATCATATTCAGATCAAAAGATGCAATGTATTGAATCCAGCAACATTGTTGCCGACTGATCAAGAGTCGAGTGATTCTGAGCCACATGACTGTTATTTCAAAACGGAGGAAGAGACAAAAGGTCGCATCGACTTGAGGGATACTCCCCTATCCGACCCGGATGGTACGCTGTATGTGGACGGGTCATGTTTTAAATTAGAGAATGGTGATGTGACTGCTGCCTACGCGGTAACGACTTTGAAGACGATTGTGGAGACTGCAAGAGTGAGTCAGAATTCTGCCCAAGCAGCAGAATTAATAGCTCTTACGAGAGCGTGTGTTTTAGCTGAGGGAAAGAGAGTGAATGTGTTTACAGATAGTCAGTACGCATTTGGCGTGGCCCATAGTTTTGGCCGTTTGTGGAGAGAAAGGGGTTTCATTACGTCCCATGGGACTAAGATTCAACATGGTCAGCTAGTTAACGACTTGTTGGAATCTCTAACCTTACCGACTGAAGTTGCGATTGTGAAGTGCAGTGCTCATAAAGCAATCACGGATGATGTTGGTCGGGGAAATGCCTTTGCTGATGAAACCGCTAAACAAACAGCTAGAGACATGATGAGTAGAATGTATGTTGCTACGTCTGCAAGATGGATTGCTGAGTCTGGAATGTGTGAGGACACTATGGAAAGTGTGAAAGAGATTCAGAAAGAAGCGACTGAGGAAGAGAAACGCGTATGGAGAGAAAGTACGGGCAAATTGGACTCGAATGGATGTTGGATCGATTTGACAGAACAGCAGCGTTGGATGTTGCCTGATGCGTATGTGCTTGCAGTAGTGACGATGGCGCATGGAGTAGCGCATATAAGTTCTAAAGGGATATGTAAGATGTTGGCTCCGGTCTGGAAGAATGAGGGAATCAGTAAATGTGCAGAGAGAGTGGTGAAAAATTGTATGGTGTGCTTGATGCATAATCCTGGCAAGGGAACTCCAACTCCAGCTGGTCATTTTGCTCCTCCTTCCTGTCCCTTTGAAGTAATTCAATTAGACTTCATTCACATGGAACGCTGCAACAATTTAAAATACGTCCTGGTGGTAGTTTGTGCTTTTTCCAGGTGGATAGAAGCATATCCACTAAAGGACAACACTGCTCTATCTACTGCCAAAATTCTTCTAAAAGAATTTTTCCCTAGGTACGGAATGCCACGGATTGTATGGTCAGATAACGGAAGTGAGTTTATAGGGAAAGTTATGCAGAGTGTGTGTGCTGGTCTAGGATTGAAACAGAAATTTCATAGTGCGAACCATCCCCAGTCAGCTGGTTTAGTCGAGGGTTACAATGGCACCCTCAAGCTTAAAATAGCCAAAATACAAGCATCCACAGGTTTGGCTTGGCCAGACGCACTTCCCTTGGCTTTGTTATCAACGAGAGCAACAGTGCATTCTAGAATAGGGCTTTCTCCATATGAGATTGTGTTTGGCCGCCCGGCAAATGTCTGGGGTGTGCCAAGGCCTAAACAATTTTGCTCCATTGAATATCCTATGTTGATAGACTACCTTTACGACTTGACTGCTAAATTAAGTCTTATTCATCAACAGGTTTTTGATGCACTACCAAAGCCTCCGGAGAGTCCAGGGCATCAACTGAAACCGGGTGACTTCATTGTGGTCCGGAACTTCGCGAGGACAAAGAATCTTCAGCCTCGCTACATCGGCCCCTTCCAAATCCTACTGGCAACGAGGACAGCTGTACGTGTTGCTGGCCGCAAGCACTGGATCCACGCTTCTCACGTAAAGCGTGTTCCACTGCCGCTGCCCTACGACGACTGGGTGAAGAAGGGAATTGGTGCCTCCGAATCTGAAATAACTCCGAAATTTGTCCCTTTCAGCGATGCCGATTTGATTATTGACACTTTGAAACGTGACTCTCCTCCTGAAAAGACTGCTTTGAACATTGAACATTTGTCTCCAGCATCAAAAGAAACTTTGCCATCTGCGAACTTAAACTCTACAACAACTGCTAGTGATACACTATTTTCCGATCAGACAGTACCAGCAAAGAAGAGATACAACCTTAGAAGCCACAAAACGAACTAATAAAGCAGGCAACTGCATATTGTGATTTTGACATATATATATATATATATATTGAACTTTTGCTTTTCAGCCAGGAAGTTTGCTATTGTATATTGTTTTTTTTAAAATTGCCTTGCCGTCTGGGTAGCCGTAGGGTCGTGGCTGTGTGCCTAGTTTGAATTTGCAGGGGTCTGACACAAGGTCGATCTTTCTGTTAGTTTTGGGAACTCCCAGGGCTGACAGAGGCATTTTCATCTACGTACACATCATCAGTGGTCGCGAGCGGATTGTAGAAGATGGAACTTCCTGCGCTGCAACGAGAAAATGTGATTTACGTTCGCAGAAACAAACTTAATAGAATTCTTCACAGCAAATGTTTCTTGATGCAATGTGCCATTACATTTTTGATTGTTTTAGCAACATTGGTGGGTGGAATTGTCTTTAGCATAAATTTGATTTTTGTGCCAGTTTCTACAGTGCCTCCCCTTGATCCAGCTATTTCTACTGTTTCTTCTATACACTATTTTCACTCATTTCCAGAACATGAGCAAGCTCGACGCTCAGAATTCATTAATAATACTTTTGTACAGCTCTTGCATCAACACCAACTGGTAGTTAACACTACAGACTGCTGGGTGTGTGGCTTGATACCTCACACTATGGATAAAGGTATTCCCTATTTGGTTTTGCCTTACAGCTATAATGGATCATTTCAGGCCTTCCAAACCATCTTTGCTTATGCCCTTGAAACCTATCCTCCACGTCCACCACGTTCCACTAAATATAACTCTGCCAACAAAGCCTTAGTCCAGGGAATTATTGACATGGTTAAGGACGTCAATAATACTCCATCTTACCCTAGAGACGAATTGCGAGTATATTTAAGTTGGAATACTTCAGAGTATCGCCTTAGTTTAGGAGAAAGCAAGCGTAAAAGCTCAACTCCAATCTGGGTCGTACCTCACCGAGGTCAGGTCTGTCTGCAAGGTAATGGGAGAAATCCGAGAGCTCAGCTAGGGAGAAGTGAGTGCGTAGAGACTTATATGTTTCCGGCTAACTCCTCCCCTGCCTTCCTCACTGCTAGGGGTACCTACTTCATTTGTCGAGACAGAGCTTATACATGGTTGCCTGCCGACTTCTCAGGATCATGTTACATTGCTCGATTGTTGCCTCCGACATACACTGCTTCACCGGATTACCACAGAACAAGAGTAGCAAGAGGTGTTTTCAGCAAGGAAGATACCGCTGGTCAGGAAGCTGGAGACTTCTTCAAAGGCTTCCTTCCATTCTGGGGGCCTATGGCCAATAGTAGAAACATACGTCAGCTAACACGGGTAGTTGAATCTACTATTACCGAAACTGCTGGTGCCCTTAGCAATCTGACAGCTGAGCTTCAGGCGGATAGGCTCATGACATTACAGAACCGTATGGTTCTAGATGTTATACTTGCAGATCGAGGTGGGGTATGCAGAATGATCCAATCGAGCTGCTGTGTCTTTATTCCTAATAATGCTCCAACAGTTTACGAGGCGATCTCTAAGTTGCACAAGATTTCGGACTCCATACATGTAGACAAGGGAAACTGGTCCTTCATGGAGTGGGTTTGGACTCTGATTTCAGCGTGGGGATGGAAGGTTCTAATGGTCATTGGTGTCATCTTAGTATTCCTATTCTCATGTTGTCTGATTATCCAGTGTGGTCCTGCTCTGTGTAGTCTTTGTGCTGCAACTTGTCTCAGAAAACCACCTGCGTTTGGAGAAAAGACACGAGAAAGGATGATGATACAACAGCATGTCACTGACCTGATGAACATAGAACTAGATTCAGACATAGATTGAGTAATTGCCTATGTAAGGGCAAAAGGAGGGTCTGAGGTTCCGTGACGGTTCCGTGACGACTTGAACCCGTGTTTTTAAGTTTGTCGGAAATACATAAAAATGGTATCAGTGAACCGCAAATGATCCATTTAGTATATCCTAGTGTTTTCGCTACGCTACGAGCAAGAGCACTCCTTCCACTGACACATTTCTGATATACACACGGCATCCATCTTAGATCGTGGCCGCCATTTTGTGTTTCCTTGCCCTCACATATGCAATAGCCTCTGATCACTTCATTCACTCCACTTTGATTAAGGACACGTAGCCTTAGCCGGAGATTCACCTCTTACGTGACACGTGCACCTTAAACCAGATCACGCTGTAGCTGCATGACTCGACAAAGGCTGCCTCCTCTGCCCGAGGCCAGTCCTGCCAAACTGGTCTTCGTGTCCATTGTACCTGATCATGATTAGGCGGCCGAAGCCGGTAGCCTTGCCCATTTACAACCCACAAACATCTCTTATCCCGCTTTTCTATCTCCTGCACCTGGCTCTACTCCTTTCCTTCTGGGCCTTTATTAGGGGGAGGTAACGAACTTTACGATGAGGCGGTCCGGCTCTTGAATACAATATTGACAAGGGATTGTGATGGACTGGTGGGAACCCCTCTTCGTGATGTTTGGTATCAGATATTATCGACAGTTCCTGTGTAACGCCAAATATTTATTGTTTAGAGACACAAAAGGTTTGGGAATGTACCGACATGTGAAATATTTGCCTAGAGCACAATTTTTAGTATATAAGGAGCAACCCACTTTGTACAAATCGAACAGTCTCCTGAATTCTGCCCGTGTGTAGATTCTGTGACTTCTGTGTCCCTGCAGTAATAAACCTTTCGTCTTTGACGCCACCATCGAGAAGCCCGTGTTTCTGTTCATTTGTGCACCAAGGCAGGTGGAACTCCGGGGTCTTTGGGTGTTGTACCCTGACACCTCTGGACGGAACAAAAAAAAGTCCAGAACTCCACTGCCCCCCTTTCTGAGGTTCTCCTCTTCCTTCTTTCTCTTGGCCAGCCGGGCTCTGCTCTGGGCACTATCAAGGGCTACCTTTCTGCCCTTTCAGCCTTCTTAAGGCTACTTGATCAGCCTTCTTTGTTCAAGTCCCCCATTGTCAACAGATTCTTAAAGGGCATCACTCATATGTTCCCTCCTGTTCCTTTCGTGATGCCCCAGTGGGACTTGAATCTTGTACTTACTTACCTAATGTGTGCTCCCTTTGAGCCGCTCCATAACTGTCCTCTCCGTCTTCTTACCTTGAAGACTGCTTTCCTGGTTGCCATCACCTCTGCCAGGAGAGTGAGTGAGCTCCAGGCTCTTTCTTCTACACCTCCTTTCCTCTCTGTTCATCCGGACAAGGTTGTGTTGCGGACGAGACCTTCGTTCCTACCCAAGGTTGTCACGGCCTTCCACATCGAGCAGTCCATTACTTTGCCCACCTTCTTTCCGCCTCCGCAACCCTCGAAAGAGGAAGAGAGGCTCCACCGTCTGGACCCAAAACGTGCGCTCTCTTACTATCTGGATCGCACACGCCAGTTCCGGGTGGATGACCAACTCTTTGTTGGTTACGTAGGCGCTAATTAGGGAAATGCGGTGCACAAGCGGACCATCTCGCGGTGGATCATCTTGTGTATCCAGGCGTGTTACTCATTGGCAAAGAAGGAACCCCCAGTGGGACTACGGGCTCATTCTACTTGGGCCACGGCGACTACAACTGCCCTGGGCTGAGGAGTGCCCTTGCAGGATATTTGCCAGGCAGCTACGTGGGCCTCGCTGCACATCTTTGCAAGACATTATTGCCTGGAAGGCCAAGTCCGGAGGGATGGCTTCTTTGACCGTTCTGTCCTCCAGGACTTTCTGGTGTGATTATTGGTTCGCAGACCCACCACCGGGTTGGTATTGCTGGGGTATCTATTCTAAGGTAAGGAATCTATCACTAACGTGTCTCTTTCAGATGCACAAGTTACTACTTGTGTAACGATATATCTGTAAGAGACATTAGTTAGTGATAGATTCCTTACCGACCCACCCATCCTCCCCGTTCTGCGAACCGATATCTAGGGTTAAGGTCATCCCCTTTCAGGGACCTAGTTTCTTGGCACCAGTGTTGGTTCTATCATGACTCTTTGTATCTGGCGTGGAAAAGCTGTGTATCAGAACTGACGTCAGCGTGCATGGGTGGCGTCTAAGTACTCCGACATCATTCCGACGCTAACGACGCCGACGACGGACGCGGAGTCGCGGACGACGCTTTCCGGCGCGCAGGGGTATTGCTCCGCAAAGTTATCCGGATCCAGTCTGACGTCTAGGGATATTCTAAGGTAAGGAATCTATCACTAACTAATGTCTCTTACAAATATATCGTTACACAAGTAGTAACTTGTGCATTTGACACAGCTGTCCATATGATACAGTTGTGCCTTTTCACAAAACTGAGTGGCCAGTATAGAAGATACAAAAGGGGATGATGGACGGAGCGTTTGAGCAAGTCAAACACTCACCCCCAGTCAACTGATCTGGGTTTAATCCATCTCCATTCTTTAGCTCACTCAGCCACCCCAGTTCAGACATGGCCATATGCAAATCAGTCTGACCCTGTGCCTCATGGGAATAGTCCAACCCGAACTGCCAAGCCATGTCTTCCCTGGACCGGAAACAAGCATCCTGGGACCGGCTTGGCAGTTCGGGCTGAACTGTTCCCATGAGGCACAGGGTCAGACTGATTTCCATATGGCCATGTCTGAACTCGGGTGGCGGAGTGAGCTAAAGAACGGTGATTGATTAAACCCAGATCAGTTGACTGGGGGTGAGTGTTTGTATTGTCAACGCTCCGTCCATCATCACCTTTGGTTTTTCAGTATAGAAGATACGGCCTAACAGAGCTGCCAATTTTAGGAACTGGGGAACCATGTTCGAATCTCCAGCTTGTTCTAGTTCTCTCCTTAACTCACGTCTCTCTATGTTCCTTTTGGGGTCTGTGGTCGTTTTTGTAAAGTTCTAATGGACAAGGGCCTAGGCTTCTAACACTTTCACTTTGGGTCTTATATGCTCTAAATGTCAATTTTTTGCATTTTTTTTTCACAGCCTGACTGTTCCGAACAGCAAGCATTTGTCTTTATTTCACACAGTCTTGCACCTGTCACTGTGTGCCACACAATGCCTTGCAGCAGAGTGCCCTTATTGACTCTGCTACTCTATGTTCTACTCTTTTCCCTTGTACTGTGTCCCTCAAGATTAAATGTGTCTCCTATTTTAAGGAATACAGTAAATACTACATTTTAAATGTTATCTGCTCTGAACAGCATACATCTCAGCCCACAAATAAGCATGAAATCAGCACTGGTGTACTGCATTAGTTTAAGGTAAGAAAAAAATGTTGTGTGGAGGGGGCATCAACAAAGATTATGGCACTGGGCGCCACCAACTCTAAAGGCAGCCCTGATTGTGGTTGTTGTCTGCGTAGGGCTTCCACTATTCCTCAACCAATAACTCAATTTCTCACACCCTGTATTTCTGCTGCACACTATGAAAGTCAGGACCATTGATATCAGCTAGATCAAGTGGGCTTGTGCATAATATGTTTGTCACCTTGATAGCATAAGCTGTGAGTAGCAATTGGGTGACTCGCCATATCTTTACTTTTGAAAGAGATAGTCTAAAAGCAGTGTTTTGGAAATAATAGTTGTGTTTTTACCTTTAACCAGTGAGTCACATACTGTAGTACTAATGCAAAATACATTTAACTTTGTATCTCAGGTCAACTTGAAGTCTTCATGGATCGTAGACTAATGCAAGATGACAATCGCGGTCTTGGCCAGGGTGTCCAGGATAACAAAATTACAGCCAATTTGTTCAGAATACTGTTGGAGAAAAGAAATGGAGCTGATAAGGTAGACATTTCCACTTTTGTAATGTTTATAAAAATGTCATGATATCTCATGCTCCTAAAATGAACTGTATGCAAGAGTTAATATTTTTGTTTTGCTCATTGTGTGAATTAGTTTTCAAGAAAATATTTCAGTAATGATTGCAGTCTCATTATTTTTTACATCCTTGTTTACTCTCTCCGTGTTTTTTTTAGTATGTTTGAGTATTATTTAAAATAGTTAATGTCACTGAGAATATTGCACCATTTAGTTATGTGTTAAGCATAAACATATTGTTTTAAAAAAAAGTTTATTATTTTTTTTAAATAAAACAAACAACTCAGCAGGTGCATTTCAATCTAAGTCCATCGATTATAGCCAACAAGAGTTATAAGAAGCAATGGTACGAAGCAATCAGTGTTATGTTCGTCCTTCCTACACCCCCCCCCCCCTTAGAGTCGTCCACACCCCATATTAAAGATCTCCTGGGTCCCTCAGCTAAGTATGTGTCTGGCGCAGTGTACCCCCTTCCCCCCCCCCCCCCCCCGAGAATAAACATTGTCGTTGGAGAATCTTTTCAGATGGATATTTCTATTCACAGTTTCCTTGCCTTATCACCAGACGCTAGTCTGGATCTGGAATAATTTTCAGTATAGCCCCAGCGCCCTGGTTTGTGGCGTCATGCAGCTCTGTATCGACCTTATTCTGCCCTGCAAGTGATGTCTGGAGCTGTATATAAGCAATACCCAAGCACGTTGACAACAGGTTCTTGCTTACCACGCCTTTGGATACAGAGCTAGCTCTTAACATTTTCTTGTCAGTTGATGAGGTTTTTTAATGAAAATATTATTTTCCATAGTGCATGGAAACTTGTGTCCTTCTAAAAGTACAGGGTTTAAGCCTTGTAGGGACTTTTGCAAGCAGGCGTCTGTGACAGAACCCCATGAGGTATTTCTCTGGTGTTTAGGTTCAGGTTCTCCAAGTTGTGTTAAGAGTGTTCCCTGATACACCCGAAGGCTATTCAGGATCGCAGAACCAAGCTGCATTCCCTGACCATCGGAAGACGTCATGTAAGTCCCTTTCTCAGTTGGAGTAGAGAGCTCGGTCCTGTTTTTGCTCTCAGTGCCACTCCTTCGGGTAAATCAAAATCAAAAAACTCTTTGGGAAGGGATTTGAGGAGAATGGAGGCATTTGGAAAATAAGTGTACTTTTCAACTAGCCTTGAACTTTGGGAAGTCAATTTCACTTGTTTTCTGGATAGGTACTCCCACACATTATGGGACTTAGTCAAAGAGCTTTTGTTAGCAGTCCTGGCGGAGCTCCATGACATTTTGGGGCAGACTATTTAGGTTGGCCAGGATGCGGACAAATATGTCATGCAGTCAGGCCTGTACGCGACAGATTGATTAAGCAGGGTAGTTGGGACTAGCGTGATGGTATGGTGCCACATGTGGATGAGACCCACAGGTGCAGGTGCAGTGAACTTCAATTCCCTAGCCCCTCTGGCAGCATCCTCCATGCCACTTATGTTGGCCTGCAGCAGCTCATGACCACCCGGTGTAAGAGAGACTCAGCCATTTTCTTCATGGGTAGCAAGCTATAACATCCGGTGAGGTGGCCCTTTTAATGGTTTGACAGGGATATGCCCTTCTAATTCTTTCCAACACACTGAGAGTGCGCAGGAGTGTTGTGTACAATCTCACGTCTGATGAATCTTTTTAAGTTGACTGAGACAATAAGGGAGTTAGCAATAATAAAACAGTTCAATCTCTCTGAAGCCCATATTGCCATACAATAAGGAACAGAATTCGATGATTGAAGTTAAGTGGTTTATTGTAACTTAACAATCAATCCAACCAATACGAATATCAAAAGGATATTAAAAAGGTACAGCTTACAATTGATAAACTGAAATCATGCAGTAGGTTATGTCTCAAGATTTAGATATGAAATAACCACAGCTATGACGAAACAGAATGCAAGGAATAGAAATAAGTGTTCTATAAAGAAACTCTAGTATTCCCTCCTAAACATGAATAGTCTTTAAAGTCATCTAGTTCGAGATTATAGGTTCTGAATAAGGTTGGGTTCCAGAATGGGGTCTCAAGGGAGTTCGAAAATGCGAGAAGGGGTCAGCATAGTGAAGACTCCAGTAGAAGTCTTCCAGAATTGCAATAAATACTTTGCAACATACTCAAAAATATTATCACATTCACTTCTAGCCATGTATATAGTGTTAAGAGTAGATTTATCCCTACTCTCACATAATTTCACACTGTTTACAAATCTAAAGGCAATTCAGGTATAACTCCTAAGTCTCAATGTTTTGCATATTCTACATACCACTGTCCTAAATATTTCAGATCCCTTCCTATTTCTCACGATTAATTGCTCTTTTCCTGTCATTTGTTAAATCAAAAAAGGAATTCTCCACCTCAGTTAGGGAACATGTTAAATTGTGTCTATAGTAATAAGCTGTGTCCAGAGTCACTTTTGGCCTAAGGAAACTATAAATTGTCTCCATTATCTTAGAGTGATAATGTCTATTCAAATGATTGAGCAGAAGGACTTCAGAAAATACTAAATCATAATTCTGAAATTAATATTGACAATGTCTTGTTCTGTAAACCAGACTTAACAGAAGGCTACACCTAACACCATATGTGTGAGACGCTGACCTGGTATATGCTGTCCACAAATTAAAGTGTGCGCCCTGCACCAGTCCAGACAACCCTTACGGTAATTTAAGAGGTCTCAGACAACCATAGAAAGCTATCCAAGTGGTAGCTGTGGAGAGCAGCCTTCATGTTAAGTCTTGAAGGAGTGTAAAGCAGCTTGTTTTACCAGAATGCAATCTTTTAGAATAGATTAAATGAAAAGAGAACTGCACAATAGTCATATGAAATATGCATTTATTATATAACACTATTTAGTATGTTACAGTATCTCCTACACGGATATAGACACAAAGCACACAATACTTAAGCAAAGCAATGACAGTAAATAGCACTAATACACAGGGGGCCCCGGGGGGGTCGTAACCATATACTAAGAAAGTGGTATAAGAACCATGACTCGAGTCAGGATGATGTCAAGAGGACATAGAATCGCTGGGATCCCAACAAACCACTCAAGGTGAGTAGATAGGGACCCCAGGAAGGATGGGTACAATATGGGAACACGACTGCGTGCTCCGTACAACTCTATGTGAAAATCGCGGTTGGAATTTTAGAGATTAAGGACCCTTCTCAGTGGACTACGAAGAACCTCATGGTAGACTGAAGATTGGAGAGCCAAGTTGAAATGTGGATGTGCATGGTTTTTATTCACAAAGACGGACACTAGTCACATAACAACCCGTGGATTGAATTTCACTTTCACAACCATGCACTTCTCTGTCACTAAACAGTGTACAAGATGTGTTGAATGTGAAATGTACTATACACATGTTGTTTTTATTTTATCAGCCCTGAAGAGTCGTGTTGACTCCACTTTTGAACACGACGAAACACGTGTCGGCTGAATGTGGATCCAATAAACGTCTTTGACAAGGAATAGGAACACAAAGATCTGCTTTTGTTTTGCTGCCTACTTGTTATTACTGTTTTTTGCATGTTTTATACTGTATTGTGGTTGCGAGAGCATTGCTTCCTATTGGAGAGCCATCCCACCTGTGGATACCAAAGTACTCAAGTTACCTAATCCAGGGAAACCAGGTGCATAGGTGTGAAGTGGTGTCGAAAACCGCTGTCAACCCAGTGGAGGACCTCAAAGAAGGGCCTCTGCTGGAAGCGAGAAGAATGTCTGTTGGAAACCAAACGTGGATTCTTGTTGAGGGTACCTGAAATCAGAGGGGACAGAGTCTGGGTAACTTGAGAGTGACATGGGCTCGGTAGACGAATGCCCACCGATGTCAGGTGCCTCAGGATAGTTGACGGTGTTCTTGACTCTGCAGCTGCGGGGACCAGGTGACTTTGGGAACCACCAGGAGCCGGATGTGAGCTGTTGAGTGCTGAGGGGTCGGTGTCCGGCGGAAGCACCAACAAGCCTTGGCAACAGCAACCTTCGCAGGAAGTCAAGGAAGTGTATGGTTAGACCAGCAAAATCCAGGAGACTCACCACAGGCCGGGGAGTCACTGCAAACCTGGAGCAACCAGGGGAGCCCAAGAAAGCAAAGTTGACCCTCAATTTGACCCCCAGGCCAGAGGCACAGGAGTCGCGAGACGACCTCGAGTAGCTTCACAAAACAACAGGCCACGGAACATATGCACTTGCAAAAGT
Source organism: Lissotriton vulgaris (assembly GCF_964263255.1). NCBI lineage: Eukaryota > Metazoa > Chordata > Amphibia > Caudata > Salamandridae > Lissotriton > Lissotriton vulgaris. Next base: position 703,690,797 of record NC_141689.1, read on the forward strand.
ACGCAGTGCACAGGTTGCGGGTATTGCAGCCCCAATGAGGGATTCTGACCTCAAACGTGGTGAGAGTGCAGCTCAGACCTTGAGGGACTTAGAAACCCACTCCTCTGTTGCTGAGCCTTTCGCGGTCCGTAGAAGTTCGGGATCAGCAGACCGGTCAGCAGTGTTTCGGTGCCTGCGAATGCAGGGGATTGACTCCTTCAGTTGTCTTTAATGCTCTATAGGTCCTGCACGGATCCCGTATGATGCACCAGCACAGAGGATGCAGCAGACTGAGAGGGAGACTGAGTCAGGCCCAAGCGAAGTCCAGCGTTCCCAGACGGTCGAAATGCAGTGGTCTCAAGTCAGAATCTTGTCCACAACGAATCTAGGGTCCTACAGCCAGGTAAGCCCTTAAGTACCCACGGGAGAGGGTTGGAAAGATCCAGGGGAGGGTCTGGACAGGGGGAAGTTACTCCCATTTCCTTTGTCGAGTTTTGCGCCAGAGCGAGAGCCAACGGCTCCCAGGACTATATTGAACTGGACTATGCACAGGGACACCAAATGTGCCCCTCATGCAGACTTTCAGTCGGTGGCGAGTGCACCCACCCAGCCCTAATACACTAATACACTATGGACTCCATAGCCTGCAGGTGTGCCCTGCTCATGCAGGGACACCCTCTCACTTAGAACCATGCACCCTGCCTTCATGAGTGTAAAGGCCTGCTATAGGGGTGACACATAGGGTTTAAGTGCAATGACCCTTAGATATAGTAAACCTATATCTTAATTAAGTGTTGCATGCACCAATTTACACAGGCTGCAATGGCTGGCCTGTAGTTCCATTTTGCTCGGCCTCTCATGGGTGGCGTAATACATGCGTTAGCCCATGGGAGGCCTCTGGGGTACATATGCCCTGGGTACATGCATACCATATACTAGGGTCTGACAAGGATACCCCAGTATCCAGTGTGGAGTGTACCTAAGTACATATCAGTTTAGGGGAAAAGCAGATAGACTGGAGTCCTGATTATCAGGATCCCAGTCAGACTAGTCAAAAACAGTGTTACGTCAAGCAAAACGTGGGAGTAACTATAAAAAGCAGATCCTACTTTCCTACAATATGTAAGAGGAATCTGGTGATAGGTAATTCCCTCTGATGCTGACAAAGGCAACTGCATACAGACAAAACAATCTCTTGCATTCATAGTATCAACATATTCATAAAGCAACTTAAAATAAGCATTAGAGGCATAATCTCCTCTAGATATGTCCACATGCAAAGCTTTACAATCATGTGCATGCAGACTGTCGTCAGTAGGATGTGGGGTTCTAGGGGTACCATCAGGCCTAAGTTCAGCTATTGTGGAAAATGAAGGGAAAACAATCGTACAAGAAGAATATTTAGTGCTACATTCACAGCTATTAATACACCTGCTAATATGAATCCACGCGTATTATATTTATCAGCTTTCATGATTTCTCTAGAATCAGAAAGTTAAGCAAAGAGTTTGCAGGAAGCAGATTTCTTTAGTGTGCTTTAACTTATGCAGATGACAAAGTTCATAAATCATGTGATGCATTTATTTTACAAAATATTTGTGAGTCTTTAATAGCCATACTCTGTGTTCTAAATAACGCCCTTATGCTCCTTGAGCACCCTTGGTCCTAAGTAATCTTCTTAATTCTTTTAGCAAAGCCTGATAAATTGTATCTATTAAAAAGCGCATTTCAGAGTTCAGTCTAGAAATCGATAATTTGTCTCTACCTGTCTCTACCTGTCCTGTGGCAAAGTAAAGTCAAAACACAGTTCAGCTACAAATATATATTCACAGAAGTTCAGTCGGAATTGCACCTTTATCCCCCAGATCCCAAAGTTCTCTCTCCTCTTCATTTGTGGCAAAGTATGTCCATTCTGAGGATGAGTACCTCCACAAAGGCACTCTATCTCTTTTAGATCTCCTAAGCATAGATTGTTCACTTTCACTGTCAGTCAGACCAGAATCTTCAGTATCCTCTGGCACAGTACTCTGTTCTCATCCTGTAGGCAATCATGATTCCTCTCTTTTTTGCCTTCTCGGCCAACGGTCTGCAGTTTTTTACTTGGTGTGACACAGCACTAGGCTCTTCGACAGGGTCTGATTTTGGCTGAGTTAGAAGTTCCGACCACAACTCTTCAACTGTCAGTTCATCAAGACTCCCCTCAGGCAGAGGACGTGCCATCACATGCACTTGCCGAGTGTCTGTACTGTGTGCATCCTCTTCTTGCGGTCTCTTGGTTGTGGGTTGCACCACTTTCGGGAAGAAGTACTGTCACAACATCAAGAGGACACTCCACTCTTCTACTATGAACTGCATCAATCCAGTTAGGCAGACCCCCACATTTAACAGCAGTATTCGTCACTAGGATGACTTGGTATGGTTCGCTGCGTCTAGGCTCCACAAAAGTCTTTCATATGCGTTTCTTCACCAAGGCGCAGTCGCCAGACTGAGGTCATGGCACTGCTCCAGACTTGGAGAGACGGTAACAGCCTCAACCTGGCGGGACATAGAATGGACCACGTCAGCTAGTCCCTTGCTATAGTCAAGAATCATGTCATCTTTAATGATCACAAGCCCATTTGCAGGCACTGCAGACAGTCTCATTGCTCTCCATATGATTATCTTGTGTGAGGAAAATTCAGTTTTTCTGTCAGTAACAATGCAGAGACTCCTCAGCATAAGAGGCAAAGCTACTGGCCATTTCACAGATTTTGATACACACACTTTGGTCAATCTGGATTTCAACGTGCCATTGACCTACTCCACTATGTCAGAAGTCTCTGACCCATATCTGCAATTCAATCTCTGCTCCACTTGCAACGCCGGACACTACATTTTCAGGACCTCATTATTGAAATTAGTTCCTCGGTCTGACTCCAAGGAAGTCAGGAAACCAAATCTTGGTATGAGCTCCCTCAATAACGATTTGGCTACTGTAGGACTGACATTACTCCTGGTCGGGTAGGTTTCCACCCAACGCAAGAAGATGCACACAACCACCAGGACATATCCGTCTGCATTCTGTTGAATGACCCTCCTGGTCTTCCTATATGACTCAGTCACTGGGGTTCTTTTCCCTATATTCAACTGTTGACACACAACACATTGTGACACAGTTACTCCGTCACCAATCTGAATTATTGATTAAACCACTGCTGTTTAAACAAACGTACCATGGCATCCCTCCCAATTGGAGCAAGGTAATGAAAATATCTGGCCATTGTGGACAACATTCTGTCTGGCAACACTTGCCTGCTATAGACAGAAACTGATATATCATCATCTCTCTTCACACGTCCTCCTCTGATACAACTCTGCTGTTCTCCCTCTGTCACTTCCTCCTGCAAGCTCTTCACTTCTTCCCAGGTTATAGTTGGTCTCACCTTCAAGTTCATTGTCGTATTCACCATTGAATATTCTTGACCCATGAGCACAATACTGTACAACCTCATCAGAGTAGCAATTACTCACCGTTACAAAGTCATCACCACTGCGATGAGAGGGACACTTCACAACTGCAATCTTTGCAGGCATCTGTAGTGCTTCAAGCAGCCATATTACATGGTCCCCGTTGCGAATTAGGGACCCAGATGATGTCATAAACCCTCTTGGTGACCATAATTGTCCAAAGTCATGAATGACACCAAAGCCATACTGACTATCTGTAAATATAGACACCTTCAGCTCGTCAGAGACACAGCAAGCTCTAGTAAGAGTTATCTATTCAGCCACTTGTGCAGAGAAAACTCCTCAAAGTCAGGAGGCTTCGACTACTCCTGAGACTGTGCAGACTGCATAGGTAGCTCTCAAATTTTCTTCTTTATTGGTTAGACATGACCCATTCACAAACAGTATGTAACCACTTTCTACCAGTGGCTCATCTCGTTCTCGACTTGATGCATAGTTCAGTGATATCAAAACAAATCTGCTCAATCTCCCCCTCATCATTTTCATTATCCGGGAGTGGCATCAAGGTGGCAGGATTCAAAATAGGCCATCGTTTGAGGGTGATGTTCTTCACTGCCAATATGATTTGTTCATATGTGGTCAAGCAGCTGTTGGTTGAGTGCTGTTTGTGCGTATGTGTCAACAACATTTCAACTGGGTGTACCTGCGCCTGAATGGGGTTCAAGAACAGTTAAGGAATGTTCCATCACAATACTTTCAAACCTTTCTATGCTGAATCCGGCTACAGGATCCAGAGTAGCAGAAGAAAACACCACCGATCGTTTCGCATTTCCATGCATCTGTGTAAGCATTGAGAGACCACAGCCCTCCCCCTCACTGCAGAAGAGAGTAAAAAGATGTATTGTAATCGGGCATTCCTACTGCTGGGGCACGACAGAGTCTTCAACCAGTAGAGGATACTACACTTATTTTAGGCATAAGTCAGTCAGACATCACCCACCGTTCCTACTGTAATCACTGCTGATGCCATCCCTAAGAAGATTACAGGTAGAGTCAACTCATTCACTACTCATAACATCATTTTGAGCAATTACTTCCCACAGAGTGTCTTCTATACACAGCTAAAACGACAGACAAACTATGGGCCCAAACCTTCGCATGTTCCTCAAAACTTAACAATAAATAGAGCGAACGGTTATTCCCTGCGATGGTCGATGGTGGACCCTCTAGATTTTACAAGGAATGTTGTAACCAAATGCAAATCTGCCTTTTCAGCTTGTCTGGATGAAAATACCACTCATTCCAGCAGATCTCAGGAGCCATAAAAGAGGCTCTAGTTGTACGAAATAGAAATTCATTTAGGAATACAAAAGGGTGGCTTGCCACAAAGTGTACGTGGGCTTATGCCAAATTAAAACATGATTCAGAAAAGGGGGTGGTGATGAACAGAGTGTCTGAATTAAGCAGACCACTCTTACCCAGTCCAAAGATCAAGGCTTGATCCATCACCGTTATTTATCTCACTGCACCATCCCAGCTCAGAACCTGGCTATATGCAAATCAGTCTGCCCCTGACCCAGTGCATCATGGGAACAGGGCAGACTAAACTACCAAGCCAATTCTTCACCAGAAAGGAGACAAGCTACCGGGGACCGGTTTCTGGCATTTCAGCCGTCTTCGGCCCGGCTTGCTTGAATCCTGATGGTGCAGTGAGAAAGGGACCGGAAGCTTGTTTCCTTCCCAGTATAAGAATTGGCTTGGTAGTTTGGTCTGCCCTGTTCCCATGATGCACTGGGCCAGGGACAGACTAATTTGCCTATAGCCAGGTTCTGAGCTGGGATGGTGCAGTGAGCTAAAAAACGGTGATGGATCAAGCCCTGATCTCTTGACTGGGTATGAGTGTTCTGTTTAATTCAGATACTCTGTCCATCACCACCCCCTTTTCTGAATCATTTTGTCCACCATAAGCGTGGAAGGGTATACTCAGATGTGAGTCCCTTGCTCATTGCACCATCAGGATTCAAGCAAGCCGGGCCGAAGACGGCTGTAATGCCAGAAACCGGTCCCCGGAAGCTTGTTTCCTTCCCAGTATAAGAATTGGCTTGGTAGTTTGGTCTGCCCTGTTCCCATGATGCACTGGGCCAGGGACAGACTAATTTGCATATATCCAGGTTCTGAGCTGGGATGGTGCAGTGAGCTAAAAAACGGTGATGGATCAAGCCCTGATCTCTTGACTGGGTATGAGTGTTCTGTTTAATTTAGATCCTCTGTCCATCACCACCCCCTTTTCTGAATCATTTTGTCCACCATAAGCGTGGAAGGGTATACTCAGATGTGAGTCCCTTGCTCATTGCACCATCATTATTCAAGCAAGCCGGGCCGAAGACGGCTGTAATGCCAGAAACCGGTCCCCGGAAGCTTGTTTCCTTCCCAGTATAAGAATTGGCTTGGTACTTTGGTCTGCCCTGTTCCCATGATGCACTGGGCCAGGGACAGACTAATTTGCATATAGCCAGGTTCTGAGCTGGGATGGTGCAGTGAGCTAAAAAACGGTGATGGATCAAGCCCTGATCTCTTGACTGGGTATGAGTGTTCTGTTTAATTCAGATACTCTGTCCATCACCACCCCCTTTTCTAAATTAAAACATGAAGCACACAAAATCCCTAGAAGCACACATGAAATAAGACAGGCCAGGAGAGCTTACAAAAATGCACTTAAGGATCGCAAGGCGACATAGAGAAACAAGGTTTGGGCGTCGCGGCATGAGGCCACGCTGTCCAAAGATGGCGCGGTCTTTTGGAGGGCTGTAAAAAAAAAAATTCTGGATCCTGGGGATGCTCCATCCATTGAAATCGCAATAACAGAGGCACACTGGGTAGAGCATACGTTTAACAGCGGTATGTGTGCTAACAATTTAGAACCTAACACTGGATAAGGAATGTTCCATCACAATACTTTCAAACCTTTCTATGCTGAATCCGGCTACAGGATCCAGAGTAGCAGAAGAAAACACCACCGATCGTTTCGCATTTCCATGCATCTGTGTAAGCATTGAGAGACCACAGCCCTCCCCCTCACTGCAGAAGAGAGTAAAAAGATGTATTGTAATCGGGCATTCCTACTGCTGGGGCACGACAGAGTCTTCAACCAGTAGAGGATACTACACTTATTTTAGGCATAAGTCAGTCAGACTAGAGCCTCTTTTATGGCTCCTGAGATCTGCTGGAATGAGTGGTATTTTCATCCAGACAAGCTGAAAAGGCAGATTTGCATTTGGTTACAACATTCCTTGTAAAATCTAGAGGGTCCACCATCGACCATCGCAGGGAATAACCGTTCGCTCTATTTATTGTTAAGTTTTGAGGAACATGCGAAGGTTTGGGCCCATAGTTTGTCTGTCGTTTTAGCTGTGTATAGAAGACACTCTGTGGGAAGTAATTGCTCAATCAATCGTGCAATTATGGCAAGCCTGGGTGGAAAGGCCCCTGGGCCCTATGGGATCCCTGTAGATCTATTAAAAAAATAACACTGAGCTATGTGGCCCATTGCTAACTCAGGTAATTACAGCCAGTTGTTCTTCCAATCTTATAAAAAACATGGTCTGAATCAATTTTTGTGCCAATTTAAAAAAGGGAATCGTCAAGATCCCGCCTGTTAAGACTCTCTGGTAAAACGTAGTTGTGCGCATCGTGCTCAAAAGATTACAGGATTGGTGTTGGACTTGGGCCTTTTTGGCAGGTTCACCCCTAGACTTTTTGCCTTTAGTCTCTGGCATGATGGTAGTGATTTTAGGCCTCCGCGCACTTTAGCACTGTGGCCCAGTGTAAAGTGCGTACGTACTCTGAGTGTGTGTGCTGAGTTGGCCTGCCCTCCCATAGGAATGCATGGGGAATATGTGTGTCCATGGTAGTTCCTGAAGTGTGGGGAGTGCAGGGTCGAGTTTGGTGTGTGCGAACTCGTGAGATTAAATGCTGCGCGATGATGTGTGCAGATTTAATGTGTCTAGTGTAGAAGTGCTACTTCTAGAAGTTGGCCTGTCTGTGGAGTGAATGTGAATTGACTGTCTGGCTTGTGATTGGCTGGAGCTGGCTGATGTGCCTGCCTCCAGGAGTCAGGATGGGTCTGCCCCGGTGGTGAATGGAGAGATCTGCATGTTGATGGGTGGGAGGAGTGCACCTGGGACCTGAATAGGGCTGTGCCTTCCCTCCACAATTCTGGCTCCACCACCTCTGGTGTGTCTGATGTCCCTGGACTGTCCTGTGAATAGGGAGAGGGGCTGAGTAAAACAAAGTGCTCCAGAACCAGTTGCATCTGGTTCTCCCCTTGCCTACACTGCTAAGACAAAGGATTTCTGTTGTTAAAAGAGGGGCTGTGACCCCAAGTAAATGTTCTTGTCTTGGACTGGAATCTGCCAGGGGTGTTCTGCTGCTGGAGCTCAGGGTAAGGCATGCCTCCCTGGGCTCTGCCCAGCTCCTGGATGCCTGGAGGACTTCTTGGGACCCTTCTGCTTGGCTTTCTATTTCCAGACCTTAAAGACTTTGGCTTTATTTTTATCCTTAAAGGCTTTATGTTACCTGAATGCCCCTAGGAGCGCTGTGCTCCCTTTCCTTGTGGCCCTGTAAGAGGGAATCCCCAGCGTAGGGATTCCCCCCGTGGCCCCTTCATGGCGGGTGCCCACCCTGCCTATTTTGATCCTCATTAGCAGGTCCCTCCCGTGTATTCGGGCCATTTTCATTTATTAATCCTAGCAGGTGCCCCCCTGCATGATGGCCCTGTTTTTACATTTTGTTTTACTAAGGAGGGTGCCCACCCCGTGTTTCACCGCTGCGGCCCGAGCCGCGCTCTAAAACATTTGCCGAGCTGCCGGTGCTGCCCCGGCCTGACCCGGAAGCCAGGCGGCCTTTCCTGACTCGGGCGGGCCCAGGGCGCGTCATTTTCGCTTCCCCCGCGGCCGAGGAGAAGCTGCACAGAGTCCCGCGGAAGAGAAAGCCGACCCGCGCTTTGCTGGTCTCCCGTGTGGGGAGGGAGACCAGAAATGCTCCCGGCCGCCGAGAGAAGCTGTGCTGTGGGGAAGAGAAGCCCCACAAGTGCCAGCAGTCTAGAGAAGGAGCCGTCTGGTGAGTGTTGCTGATGGGGAGGGGGGTCCCATAGCGAGGCACGCGACCTGTGCCCACCTCCATTGCTAAGTTCCCCAGAGTGGCCCCGACGGCAGAGGGCTGCTCCGACCCCTGGAGACATTGCAGGTGCCATTTCTCAGTATAGGGCGGCCCCGGATGGCAGCGGGCCGCCCCAACGTTGCCTAAAGCATTTTTAGAGTCCTCGTGTGGCTCCAACAGGGGGCATGTTCATTCCTAGAGCCTCCGTGGCTCCAACGAGGCCCCAGGTGTTTCGGGGCCTGTATTGTCCCCAGCTTTTGATCCCCCCAGAGTCTAGATGGCTCTAACATTTGGCCATAGTTATTTAAAGGGCCCATTGGGGTCCTCAGGGGCTCGTGCTATACCCAGTTTGGCAACATTATTTCAGGAGCCGAAGGTGCTCCAAGACACATGTTCTTTTTAGAGCCTAGAGGGCTCCCCCATCCTGCACATTAGTCCTGAGGGCCAGTAAGGGCCCCTGCCGCAATTCTCCTTCACAGCTGCTCAGCAAGCAGTGGGCAGCTGCACTGTTTAGGACCTTTCTTTTAGGGGGATATGTACTTTGAATCCAGGAGTGAGGCGCACTCCTTTACCCCATCCCTACCTTGGCCTGCACAGCTGCGCAGCACTTAGTGCCAGCTGCAACGTTTAGGCCTCCATTTCAGTCTTCCAGCTGCCCAGCAAGTAGTGGACAGCTGCCACGTTTAGGTTTGCTCCAAGTGCGCCCCCGTGACTGTCGGTGCTTAGGCAGCGCGCCCTGACTTTGGACAGAGGGCATTTGAGCCCTTTAGAGATAGCCAGTTGGCCCAGGGGACTATAAGGTTTATAGGGCGCAAGGCCCTAATGTCATTTTTATATAGGTTCTAGGAAATGTAATGTTTGTAGTATGATTTATGCACCTTGATCTATGATTATAACTGTGCTTTTATGCTTATTAGGTTTTACCTACCGTCCTATGCTTTATTTTGATTCTCTACTGTGGTCTAGGTTTGATTTATTCCCTACTGCAGGTTATGTCCTTAAGTGTATTTCATGATGTTTAAGAGGTTATGGTGTATCCTATTTTTGGTTATGAGGTTGGCGTAGAATAGAGTTCTCGCCTTATGTGATACTGTACCTGTTATGATTTATATTACAGGCTGACGCTGAGTATAGTGTCTGCCAGTGATTACTGGCTATGTTCTAAGTTCATATATATTTTTTTTTTACTATTTCTTTACCAAGTGCTAATTCTGACAGGGGCCCACGTGGCCCTGTCAGGTGTAAATAATCCCTTGTAAATATTGCCCGTGCCGGTTGGCACAGTGTATATTGTGTGATTACTATCTGATGTGTTTTTATTATAATACAAAGGCTATTTTTATATAACCTTGTGTGGAGCTCCTTTTGTGGTGTGCCTAGTGCGTTGTTACTGTGTGTGTTGCGCAAATGCTTTACACATCGCCACCGAGATAAGCCTAGCTGCTCATGCTAAGCTACCAAGGGCGTGAGTAGGGGTTATCTTTGGCGTGTAACTCCCTATCCCTGACTAGAGTGGTGGTCTCTGCCTGGCTTTGGCGCTTGCCTTAGCCAACCAGAGATCCCCATTTCTAACAAATGGGCTGTTGAAAATAAGAATATTTTTTAGTTAAAGTTTGGCTTTCGAAAGGGGCTAGGAACCGTTGAACAAAGCATAAACTGAACATCTTCATAGGAAAGTACACCCTCGCAAAGAAGGGCAGGTTGTACGTAGCCTTTGTCGACCTCACAGCAGCTTTTGACTGTGTTAGGCACGACAAGCTCTGGAGCATTCTTCAGGACCTAGGAATGGAGCCCACCTTCTTAAGACAGCTATATAGCAATTCCAAGGCGATGGTGAATTATGGTACCAATGGAGAATGTATAGACCCATTTCAAATAAAGAAGGGAGTAAGACAAGGTTGCTTGTTGGCCCTCTTCCTTTTTAATCTCTATATAAATGGTCTAGGCCAAATACTGGTGAATAAGTGCCAAGACCTCCCCCAAATAGAAAGACGGCCTACACCCGCCCTATTGTACGCGGATGACGCTGTTCTGATGTTTCGCACTAAAGTGGGATTACATAGAATATTGAACAGTTGTCCAGCTTTTATGCACCATCTGGGACTAAGGGTAAATATATTAAAAGCCTTTGTCATGAGGTGTGGCACTGGCAGCCACAAATGTAGAGGCATGTAAATTGACAAACAGAAGATGGATTTTACAAACAGATTCAGCTATCTGGGCATTCTTTTCGACCAAAATTATACCTGGCCCCAAGCGGTGCAAGCCAGAAAACTGGCTTTCATGAAAACCACAGCCGCCCTAGTTAATTTTGCGAAAAAGCTGGGTAGGTGGCCTCCACGTGAGCTACTACAGATATACAGGGCCAATTGCGTCTCGACAGCCATGTTTGGCGCGGGGGTCTGGGGATACTCCAATATTCAGGCTCTTCAAGTTATTGAAAACATGCTTTTAACCACATCAATGCTACAGCAATTCTCCCTCTATGCTGACAATCATCGATTCCCATTGTTCATGACGAGCTCAGCTCGTCATGAACACACAAGCAGTGTACTGCATGACGAGCTGAGCTCGTCATGAGCATGGAAGGGGTTAAGATGCATATTGGCAGTACCTCCCCATATGTCTGTCACTCTGAACTGGGTGTCCCATACATTACAGATCTTATGAAAGTGGAACCAATCCTGTTATGGCACAGGATATGGACATCTGTGGAAATCAACCTTAACAATGACATTTTAAACAATATTTTTAAACTGTATGCTGTTTTAAGAATTGCGTGACTAAATTACATTCAGGATTCTAAGCATGATCTAGGCCATCCAGAGTTCTATACTGAGCCGAGCACAATGACCACCTTGACAAGAAAAGTGTTAAAAGTGAAAAGCTTAACCCTACTCGAATCACTCAGATTAACAGTAGAAATATCAAAACCAACAGTATTGGATAACCAAACGATCTAAACCACGCATAGGATTCAACCGTATCTCACTCTTGTCTGCAGCACTTATGACAGACTATTATTGACAAAATTTAGACTAGGCATACTGCACAGACTAAACAGCTTTCCAAATATGAACAATTGGTCGCGAGTTATGCAACTGTGCCCCTGTGACGATCGTTCTGAGCAAACATCTAAATATGAAAAGGGGCTCCAATCAAGTGACCTTTAAAATCGGAGCACTGCATTATTTAATGTATGATGTTTATTTATTTCATGTTTTTGCTATGTTATCTTGTGTAATACTTATGTGATTTTATGGGCTTTTATGATTCTCTAAACAGAAATCGAATAGTTACATTTTGACTCAATTTGATTTTACTCTAGCTTTGGAAAGGTAATCAAGCAGTCATTGTCCCATGGTATTTATTGAATCAGACACATCTTTCTGTGTCAGTCTCTGTTATGGCTTGGCCACCAGGGAAAAGTTTGGCATCCACTGGTGAGCGTACCTCACCATTCCCAAAAACATCCTAACCTCTATGGGTGGTTGGTGGATTCTTTTTAAGAATCGGCGAGGTTCTTTCTTGTGACACTTTTCTCGCTCCTTTCTCAATGTGATGTCTAAGGTGCAGGACTTCTTTTTGATAATACTGCAACTTACTTGGGGAGGTCTTTATGTCCATTCTCAGCTAAGTGGTTAAACAATGCAATGGTATCCAGTTTACAAGATTCCTGTGTACCTGCTCCAACCAGCAAATCATAGATGTAATGCACTTCGACTGAATTACAGGATCTGATTGAAAATGTATACGTTCCCTGTATACCCTTGTGGGATTCCGCACCATGCCAAAGCATATTCCAGCAACCAGAAGGGGAAGAGGTACTTGCTGTCCTCATGGAGATGTACAAAAAAGAAGGCTTGACTCAAATAAAATACAGTGCATCACTCAGCCTCACATGGAATTTGAAACAAAATTACAGCTAGATTCGGTAGCATGGGATAACAGGAAAACACTATTCTGTTAAATCTTTTCAGGTCTTGCACTATGCAGTCCTTTCCTACAAGGCTTCAGCAAGCCCATAATGGGTGAATTACATGGACTCCCCAATACCTCTTTCAAAATGCCTTGTTGTATCATTTACTTAATCACTGGAGTAAATCCAACAATGGTTTCATGGGTCAGATTATACTGTGGAATTCTCATGTATTCAGCTTTTGGTTTCACCGTTATTTGGCCAGCCTCAACTCCCTTTATAAAACCAATGTCCTTTCCTGAAAAGTGCCATACTTCAGGTTTAACTGTAACTCTGAGATCCAGTGGTAAATCATCAGTTGTCATCAAAGGTTACAATCCGATGGTTGGTCCTTGATTCGCCAATTTAAAAGATGCATCCCTTTGGGGTACAGTAGATAGTGCTGTTTAATTTGCTCAAGAGATCACGTCCTAGTAAGCTCATGGGACTCGAGTCACACACTACAAACTGGTGATTCACATGAAAAGAGGTGGTACTTCTATTTCAGGGCTTTTCATTTGTTAATTGAGACACCTACAACATGTATTCTTTTTCCCCGAGAGGTGTAGGTTTGGAGTGTCCACTATTCTAACAGTAGAATGACTAGCACCAGTATTAATCAAGAATGATACAGGGTGGCCATTCACTTCTCCTTCTATGAATGGACCACTCTGGTTTATTTCCAAAACTGCGCCTCGCAAGCAATCTTCCTCCCCTCTCAGGCACCGTCAATTGGAGAGGTCTGAGACGTAGCCTTCAAACGCCTCAAACATAGGAAATTACTGAAACGTATTCAGATTTTGAAAGTAATTCTCATTTAAGTTTGAGACTTGATTTAAATTACATCTAGGACCATTTGCATTTTGCTGTGGCATTGGGGCTTGCGGATCCGGCATCACTGGAGCTTTGGGCACATTAGAATTTAGCATTCTCTATCTCTGTACATTCTGTGACTGAATGTTTTTTTTACCCCGGGGCTATGTAAAAGCCGAATTCTGAACCTGTCTCTCACTCATCACTCATCACTCTTGGCATCTGAAAGAGACACGTTACTGCTAGATTCCTTACCTTAGAATATCCCCAGGCGTCAGACTAGATCCGGAAAGCTTTCGTCAGCAGTACCCCTTCGCTTCGATAGGCTTTGTCGTACGCCTCTGCGTGCGTCGTTGGCGTCGTATTCACTGAGTTGACGTCACTGGAACTACTTAGACACGCCCACAAGCGCTTACGTCAGTTCTTTCTTTTTTCGCGCCAGCAAGCACAGATCCGGAGAGAGCGCTACCCCGTCAACTTGTTGACTAAAGTGCTTGTTTGATTAAATTGTAAGTAAAACTTACTCCTGGTGCATAGGGATGCCCGGTTTCAAGCTTTGCGAGGCCTGTCTGTGCACGATGTCGCTGACGGACCCACACCGTGAGTGTCTCTTCTGCCTGAGGCATGACCATGACACTGAGCCGTGTTCCCACTGCCGAGCCATGGCCCGAAAACTTTGCGGGAGTGGTCCTGAAAGTGGCTGGAGGCCCGGGAGTCGGCCCCACGTCATTCCAGGTCCCGGTCTCGTGAGAGGTCAAGGGCTCAGTCGCAGAGCAAGCTCCATCATTCGAAGGCTTCACACTCGGAGTCAGATAAGGCGAAGCACAAAAAGTCGAAGCGTCGTCGCTCTTCGTCATCCCCTCGCCGGTCGCAGGACGCGGGTGAGGGGGCAGGTGGCCCCTACCCCTGCGGCTCCGATGGAGCCTGAGCAGCTACCGTTGGCTTACCCACCCTTCCCGGGTCTATAGGCGACTCCAGCCGAATTGCAAGAGTTCGTGTCTGCAATGGCAAGTATCTTCGGCCTGTGTGGCCCCGTCGGATCGCCTTCGGGCCCCGCGGGCCCACTGTTCCGCGTTCCTCGACGTCGCCGGCTCCGTGCGTCGACACCCAGAGGCCTCCATGGCTCAGGCCCGGGCTCCCAGTTCTTGCCGTTGGACCCAGTAGGGCCCCCACTGGCATCGATGCACCAATGGCGCCGATGCCAGCGGCGGACACTGGCGTCGTCTTCTTTACAGACATGGGCACGGTGCCGGAGGGATGTCTTCCGGGGCGGCGATCCCAACACCAATGGGGGAGTTTTACCCTTTTATTCACCCACGTCCTCGACCCTCGTGCAGGAAGGGGAGGATTGGGAAGGGTTTGAAGACCCTCTCGCAGCACAGTGCGAGTCCGACCCCGACTGGGATGAGGAGCCGGAGGCCGGTGGGCCGGATTACACCGGGCCCTGGTTCAAAAATCCCCTTCAGCTACTATGGAGGAGAGTGATTCCTTTTCCACTGTGTTATGTAGGGCGGCCGAGGCTCTTGACCTCGAGCTCCTTACAGTGGCTGTCCGGACCAACCTACTGACTGAAGTGCTTCGGCCAGCTTCTTCTTCTACAGAATCCGCTGTTGCCGTTTAATGAGGCACTTTCTGATGTGTTTTGGGCACTTGGTCCCGGCCCAACACAGGGGCTCCTGTGGATTATTGTGTGGGTTGACCTCATCGCCCTGCTCCGGGCGACTCTGCCTTCCTCACCCTGCACCCCACACCTGAAAATGTGGTGGTCCGTGCCTCCACGTCCCCAAGTGCGTTTCCTTCTGCTCCACCAGACAAGGAATCCAAGAAATTGGAGCAGTTTGGCAAGAATATTTATTCTTTGGCAAGTTCTGGACTCCGGCCTGTGAACACTGCCTGTCTCTTGGGCCGCTATTCCCATTCTATATGGGATGCGGTTGAGCAGGTGCTACCTCAGTGTCCAGAGGAGGCTCGGACAGTTCTCTCGCGAGCCCTTATGGAGGGGAGAGATGCGGCCAAGTTCAGTATATGTTGTGGTCTTGATACCGCTGATTCGCTGCGTAGGGCGATTTCCACATCGGTTGTGTTACGTCATCATGCCTGGTTGAGGACTACAGGCTTTTCTGCAGATTTCCAGAATACTTTGATGGACATGCCCTTCGATGGCACCCGCCTCTTTGGTAATAAGGCAGATTCCACATTCAAGTGTTTTAAGGAATCCCGGGCCACGGCCAAGTCCTTAGGCCTTTCAGCTGCACATGCGCCTTCCACTTCCAACTTTTGTTCCTTTCAAAGCTCCAGAAGAGGGGTGCACACACGTTCCTTTCAGAATAAGCCTGCGCAGCAACAGTCCCAGCGCAGCAGTGGAGTGGGGCTCGCAGAGGCGGGTCATGGGGCCAGCGTGCGTGTCAGTCCACCAAGACCCCTGCTGCCAGTGCCTTCACACCTTCCTAGTCCGGTGTCTCAGGCCCACCAGATACCACTGGGAGCAAGGATTCGTCATTACCTCCCCCACTGGCGCACCATTACATCAGACAGGTGGGTTCTGGAGATTGTTTGAAGGGGCTACCCCCTCCCCTTCAAGTCTACCCCTAGCCATGCCACCACAGTTCCACCGCATGTCAGGGGATTATTTGGCACTTCTTCAACAGGAAGTTGCAGCCGTCTTGGCCAAGGGGGCCATATAGCACGTTCAGACGCCAGAACTAGGTCTTGGTTGTTACTCCCACTACTTCTTGGTTCCAGAGAAGGACAAGGGTCTACGTCCCATCTTAGACCTTCGGAACTTCAATCGCTTCCTCCAAAAGGAGAAGTTCAAGATGCTCACTCTGGCTCAGGTCTTGTCTGCTCTCGACCCACAAGACTGGATGTTGGCATTGGACCTGCGGTATGCTTGTTTTCATATTCGCGTCCTGACGGCCCATCGGCGTTGCCTACGATTCACTGTGGGCCTGGAGCATTTTCAGTTCACCGTGTTCCCCTTTGGCCTTATCAGCGCCCCTCGGGTGTTCACGAAGGTGATGGCGGTGGTCGCAGCTCATCTGCGCAGATCAGGGGTTTCAGTCTTCCCCTATCTCGACGACTGGTTGTTCAAGGCGGGCTTTCCTCAGATAGTCGTCTCCCACCTCCAGACTACGTCCAGATTTGTTGGGTTTTCCATCAACGTGCCGAAGTCGCACCTGATTCCCTCTCGGAAGCTCCTCTTTATCTGAGCGATTCTGGACACAGCGCAGTTTCGGGTTTATCCTTCCGAACAGCGAGTACAGGACATTCAGGCTATGATTCTGATCTTTCAGCCCTTGTCCTGGGTTTTGGTCAGGAAGACCTTGAGGCTGCTGGGATTCATGGCCTCCTGTATCCTGCTGACCACCCATGCCAGGTGGCATACGCAGGCTCTGTAGTGGGATCTGAAGTTCCAGTGTGCGCAGCATATGGGAAACCTGTCCTATTACGTCCATATCTCGGAGGGCGCTGCACAGCAATTGCAGTGGTGGCTCACGAATCAGCATTGGGTCAGCGGCAGATCACTCTCCCTTCCCCAACCAGAGCACACGGTGGTGACAGTTGCGTCCCTCCAGGGTTGGGGTGGCCACATGGGAGAGGCGGAGATCAGAGGCCTCTGGTCTCCGGCGGAGTCCCGTCTCCATATCAACCTTCTGAAGATTCGGGCGATTCTTCTTGCACTGAAGGCATTCCTCCTCTCTGTCAGGGGAAGGTAGTGCAGGTGTTCACGGACAACACCACCGCCATGTGGTATTGCAACAAACAGGGCGGGGTGGGGTTGTGAACCCTGTCAGGAGGCTCTGCGCCTCTAGACATGGCTGGAACGTCATGGCATTTCCTTGACGGTTCAACACCTGGCAGGTTTTTTGAACTCCAGGGCGGACAAGCTCAGCCGCCGGTGTCTGATGGATCACGAATGGCGTCGTCACTCGGAGGTGGCGCAAGGTCTCTTTCAACAGTGGGGAAAGCCTTGGTTAGATCTATTCGCCACCGAAGAGAACGTGCAAAATCATCAGTTCTGCGCGTTGGAATTTCCAAGGCGGCACTCTCTCTGCGTCGCTTTTCATCATGAGTGGAGTTGTGGTCTGTTGTACACCTATCCGCCTATAGCACTTCTGCCCAGAGTTCTGAAGAAGATCAGACACGGCCGGGCCCAAGTCATCCTTGTGGCTCCGGACTGGGCTCCAAGGGTTTGGTATCCCGAGCTACTCAGTAGGAGCCTGGATCCCCCAATCCGACTGCCTCTGCAGGAGGATCTTCTGTCGCAGCAGCAGGGGGCGGTTCTCCACCCGAATCTGCCTAGCATCCACCTACATGTGTGAAGATTGAGCAACGACAGTTGATTCCATTTGACTTGTAATAGGGTATTTGTACAAGCGCACGGCTACTTCAAGGAGTGTCCCGGCGCTGAAATGAAGTCTGTGATGTTATTCTGGCAGCCAGGCGACCCTCCACTAAATCGGTATACGCCTGCAGGTGGAACAAATTTGTGGCATGGTGCACAGCCAAGACTGTGGATCCCCTTTCTGTCCCTCTTTCTGAGATCCTTTTTGTTCCTTCTTTCTCTGGCCCGGCTGGGCTCTGCTCTGGGCACTATCAAGGGCTACCTTTCGGCCATTTCAGCCTTTCTGAGGCGTCCAGATCAGCCTTCTCTTTTCAAGTCCCCTGTTGTACAGAGATTCTTAAAAGGCATTACACATATGTTCTCTCCTGTTCCTTTCATAATGCCTCAGTGGGACTTGAATCTTGTTTTGACCTACCTCATGTGCACTCCATTGGAGCTGCTTCACAATTGTCCCTTACGTCTTCTGACTTTGAAAACTGCCTTCCTGGTGGCTATAACCTCAGCCAGGAGAGTGAGTGAGCTTCAGGCTCTTTGTGGTAAGCCTCCTTTTCTGTCAGTTCATCCAGACAAGGTTATGCTTCTCATTCGTCCTTCCTCCTTGCCAAAGGTTGTCACTGCCTTCCACATCGGGCAGACTATGACTTTGCCCACTTTCTTTCCGCCTCCGCATCTTTCCAGAGAGGAAGAGAGGCTCCACCGTCTGGATGCAAACCGCGCTCTCTCCTTTTACCTGAATCGCACACAAGCATTCCGGGTGGATGACCAGCTCTTTGTTGGCTACGCAGGTGCCAAGAAAGGCCGGGCTGTTCACAAGAGGACTATCTCCCGCTGGGTTGTCTTGTGTATCAAGGCCTGTTATTCTATGGCTAAAAGGGAACCTCAGTTGGGGCTGCGCGCCCATTCTACCAGGGCAACTGCAGCCACTACAGCATTGGGACGTGGTGTCCCCCTGCAGGACATCTTTCAGGCTGCCTGGTGGGCTTCACTGAACACCTTTACAAAGCATTATTGGCTTGACAGTCCGGTCCGGAGGGACGGCTTCTTTGGCCGTTCTGTTCTCTGTGACTTTCTGGTGTAATCTTATTTGCAGACCCACCACCGGGGTTGGTTTTGCTGGGGTATCTATTCTAAGGTAAGAAATCTATCACTAACATGTCTCTTTCGGATTCACAAGTTACTACTTGTGTAACAATATATCTGTAAGAGGTATTAGTTAGTGATAGATTCCTTACCGCCCCACCCATCCTCCCTTTTCTGCAAACTGATTACTGTGGTTAAGGTCATCCTTTCGGGCCCTAGTTTCTATACACCAGTGGTCAGTATCTTACATGGCTCTGCGTTCCTGTTGCAGAAAGTAGTGTACAGATCTGACGTCAGCGCGCGTGGTTGCGTCTAAGTAGCTCCAGTGACATTATCTCGACGAATACGAGGCACGCGGAGCCACGCAGGGGTACTGCTGACGAAAGCTTTCCGGATCCAGTCTGACGCCTGGGGATATTCTAAGGTAAGGAATCTATCACTAACTAATGTCTCTTACAGATATATCGTCACACAACTAGTGACTTGTGCATTAAGATGACATTCCCCCTTGTAGTGCCCTAACTTACTGTATTAGTGACAAGGATTCCTGTCTTCAAAGTGCCACATCAATCCCAGTCAATTGGAACATAATGATTTCTACCTTGCTGCGGGAATCCATTTACACTGTGCATCATAGGAGCTCCCTACTGATACAGTCATTGCATAGAACCAACACTCCCTATAAAAGGTTGACTCTGACTTCCTCTTTGTGCTTCTTTCATAAGTGCCACTATCAATTTCTCCTGCAGTTGATTCTGCTTCATTTCCAATTCATCACTGCAATATTTCTCATATCTCAAAATCTCATCTACTGATTTATTCTGCCAACAAATAGTATGCTTTTGAATGATCACGCTAATCTCAGGTCTCAATCCTGTCACAAACCGAGACACAAAATTTCCTATGTCTTTTGCTTTGAGAGTCTCCATTCCGCTCTCCTATTTAAACACTTGCAACAATCCCTGTTAATCTTGACCCAATTAATGGGGCATGCATGCGTTACTTGGTATTAATGGAGTTCGTTCTACTTTATGGCCATTTTACATTCTGCCCACAAATCACTCAGTACCACAGTGGCAAAGAAGGTATTCAAATCCACCCATAAGACCTGTTAAAACTTCCCTAGCTTTTCTCTCAGTTTTGAGAAATCATTAGTGAATGACAGAAGATCACTTCTACTCCAAAGCACATGGACATAACTTCCAGCAGGCACTACCTTAACGCGAAAATTCGAAATGTTCTCTCCATCGATTAAGTACGGAGGCGGCTCTCCCTTTGGGTTCTTTTGACCTTTTTTGCTATAGTGGGGGGAAAGCTCCGCCCACTTTCCGGCCATTCATTTTATTGGTTACAATGACAAATCCGGCATTTCGATTTGTTTTTGCCGTCTTAGTCCCGCCTCCTGACTGGCATTGCGTAATTTTTCCTCTTCCGAGGCTATCAGCCCCTTTACTTCACAAACAGTGTTGCTCCCCAGCCTCTCCCCATTCTTTCCCATATTCTGTGACTTCTTCCACCACCAACACCGTCCCACTCCCTCCTACAGGTGCCTTCTTTAACATCTGCATTTCCATTAAAAATGCAAAAGTGCTCGCGTAAATACGCGTCCTATTGCATTTTCAGTGCTTGTTTGCAATTTTATTGTTGGATGCATTCGCACTATTTGTCTCGCATGAGCGGGATGCTTTACATCGTACGCATGCGAGACAAAACACCACACACATGTCCGGCTTACTGCGGCATTGGAATGGAACTAATGTTGGTGCATTTTTTTTTTACATGGTAATTGTACCGAACGCTTCCACATTAATTATGATATATAACACCAAGGAAAGTACACCAGTTACAGTACCGACCAGAGAGCTGAGCGGGAGGGCGGGAACAGCCCGGGAGACTCCGGTAATCCCTTCTCTTACTTACGCTTTCGAAATAGAAACAGAGATAGATAAACACAACTAAAAGTGCTGACAGCGCAAATACATAAGAGCAGAGTGCAACCTTCTCGACCGGTGAGCAGCTGTGACCTCAGCTACCACTGCAGCACAAAACTTCACACATTACTCTGACTGCATATGGGATAAAATACCCAAAAGCTCCGTCCAAGCTCAGCGGACAGAGTAGCCGAAAATCTGAAGACCAATAAAGTGCTGCCGCGAGCTCTGCAGCAGAAACTCTTGCAGCTGCAGCTCCGGACTCAGCATTGGACAAGAAGAAGGAGGCCCTTTTCCCTGTAGACGGAGCCATGGTGAGTAGGATATGCCGTAGTTGAGCTTTGAAATGCATTTTTAATCTACCTTCATCCTGTCCTTGGAGCGCCGCTGCTTGTTGTTAGACTGTCCGGTCCTCACAAATAACCCTTTCCCGAAATGAAGTCTGTTGCATGGCTTTATGTTGTTGCTTTAGTTATTTGCATATTGCGTTATCAGCACTAAGCTTGTTTAGACAAACTGTAAAAATGCTGTGCTTAAAGTTTCCATCTCGAGCTTTTCTTATTAAAGATCCTTTAAAGGCAGCGCCGTAACGTGCACACACTGTGCCCACCAACACATCCCACAGGCCCCCCACCCTGAACACTTGTGTATGCATCCACCCGTCTTTTAATTTATTTATTCTTGCTCTCTTTGTTGCCCCCCAGTGCCTCTCTGCAAACATGCACAGACCTCTGGAGTGAGTAATCTTCTATATATATAAAAACGAAAGTATGTCTGTTTGTCCTTTATGCATTACTACACCATTCATCCGATCGCCATGAAACTTTGGGAAGTTGTTGAGTACACTCCCGCAAAGGTTTCTGTCCAAAAATGTTTTAAAAATCGGCCCCCCAGGGCCCTCATAATCTTTCGAATACTGAAATAGACAGCGAATTTGCGAGCATCGTCGACAGTTATGACCCCCAAACAGAAATCGATTGGTCAATCTACATCAGAAGCACGAAAGAAAAGGGCATTACGAGCTTCAGAAACAGACGAGCAACGGGAAGCAAGATTAGAAGCTGTTTGAATACAAACTGCTCAAGCCCGTAATTCTCAAACAACCAAGCAACGAGAATCAAGATTGGAAGCCGATCGAGTACGCACTGCTCAAGCCCGTTCTTCTGAAACGAACAAGCAACAAGAACCAAGATTGGAAAACGATCAATTACGCACTGCTCAAGCCTGCTCGAATGAAACAGGAGAGCAACCAGAATCAAGATTGGAAGCCAATCGAGGACGCACTGCTCAAGCCACACTTAGAAATGTTTTCAAAAATGAAATGAATACGTTTCAATAACAATGACACAATGTAAATTTAATGTTATCATAACGAGTTTCCTTGAATTTCATTTCTTCTGTGACATCGCAGCAACGCGCGACGGGTAAGCTAGTTATTTATTAAAAGTGCTGTTTCCCTGGCTCAACTAATCTTTATCTCTCTTCGCTGCTTCATATCCCTTTTCCCGCCCCTCCCCAACCAGTCCACGCTGGCCGTTGGGAGCAGGAGGTGGACGGTCAGCGCACATGTAGTGCTGCTTGTTTTGGTTCTAATCCCTATTGTTCTATCTGAGCTCACGGAGGGCATTGCTGTGCTAGTTGAAAGCAATGCCAAAATTCAAACCATCATAACTCATAAGCCAGCTGGAGGAAACCTGCAAGTCAGTGGAGGTGACTGAAGCTGTGTGTGCTAACATTGAAAGAGTGAAAGTCTTAAAAAGAGTGAATAAAGCATGCACATGTTTGAACCTATTTCACGAATAATCACAAAAACTGTCTAACTAACATATTGAGAGCGCTGCAATGGTTTGAGGGGTAGATATTTTACTGAAATGCTAAATGCATGTTTTGGGTTCAGTGGCTGAAGCCTCGTTTTGTGTACTAGTTAAAGAATGGTGAACGTCTTTCTCACTGATACAAGCCCGACCCCACCTAAAGCGGCCATACACTCTGCTCCCCACATTGTCCTAAGTACCCAAAAAAGCAGTGGCTAAGCAAATGGGTTTACCTTGCAATCTGAGTTCCAATAAATTATATTTAAAAAAGGCTTTCACATAAAAAGCATGTTTGATTTATTTACACAATGCATCTGTTAGATAAATAATTGAATGCATAGTTATTTGGTTTACTTTTGAAAAGTAAAACAGTCTGTAATGCAGTACAATTGTACCATAGGAAGTGTAATAATATACCCAATAGCCAATAGTATGAGGTGAGAAAGCAACACTTCCATGGACAGAGTCAAAGCGCGCGCAACTCACACTAAGCTATATATTCGGACAGAGCCCTATCGAAACTGCACATGCAAAGATCGAGCTAATTTGACATAGAGGCGAGAACTTACACTTAATGCGAGAGTCACATATTTGGTTGCAATGTAATCCGCTTTATATTTATCTGTTAATGTGCTCAAACGCTTGAAAATGCTAAACCCATTGCATTGCAAATGCTTATTTCCTCACCCATCTGCCTTCAATCTTATATAGTTCACTCCATTTTTGGATGCTACCGATTAGTTCCTTCATTTGCGTTTTCATTCCTGGCATTCTCATATTGCAAATGACAATTTCATCAAAACATACATGCCATCTTTCCTGCAATTATTTTGTTCTGCTCGGCGTTTTCATAACGCAAATGACAATCTCATCAATACATACATGGCAACTTTTCTGCAATGATTTTGTTCTGGTTAAATCCACATCGTATTTCAGAACGAATTCAGACAATTTATCATGAGCCTGTACAGCATGCCATGTGATGTCTTTACACAAGTTCTTTCTCTTGGTAAGTATCTAATCAGCACAGATCACAAGTTCTTAATATCCGGGTTTTGAACTGTTTCTTTGCCTAATCCTGAACCTTCGCTTTCTCTTGGGGACCCATTGAAAAATCTAATCAAATTATCTAGCTCTCTGGAGTTAATACCAGTCTGTATTACCAAGGTATTGGACACTAACCCTTCTCTACGACTCCTGTTGATGGCACTCTGAGGTGAGTTCCAAAAAGACATGTCAAAATGTTGCGAACCTGGAGTGAACTCTCCTACTGGAGTAAATCCTGTCTGATTCATTGGTGATGCTGTATAAACAACACAAGGGGTGTTCAGTTGACTTGGGATCAAAGGAGCTCCTCCCATCCCTGGGATCGTAGGAGCATTTGCTGACATATTTACTCCAGCAGGGGCTGTCAAAGTATGTGTTATGTTCCCTTGGGTTTATACAGTGGAACTGCGAGACCACTAGTGACCAAAACGGCAGTTACATCTAGGGCCTTGACAACAGTGGAGATAACAGAAGTTCCAATCCCTGACTTCCATTCCATCAAATTCGGAGTGGTATTTACTGGTGTGGAGTTTCCAGCAGTAACGGCACTATTCATTCCTCCAGGCTGGACCCCATTCTATGGAGGTGGACTTATGGATAACAACATATCTTGTAAATGATCACTAGAATCACTACCACTATGTTCACCTGAACCGAACATGAGCTGCACTCTCCCAAGCATTAAGTGCTTTGTACTGTGCAGGTCTAGGACGTGGCTTCATTTCGCGAAACACTCTTCTAAAATTTTCAGTGATTGTCAAATTAAATGCGTAATAGCATGGAAACAACAATGCACCTTCTGTGATACTAGAACAGGGGTACAGGGTAAGACACTTGACTGCACTCTATCCAATATATCTTGGTCTAGTAATATCTGTGGGTGCCAAAAACCTGAGGCCACATACCCCTAGGCCTCCAAAGTCAATGCCAAAGGCACTGTGTACAATTCAACAAAAATGGTTCAGCACACCATACAATATATAGTGACAGTATTGATGAGGTTAATATTATCAATAAGCCATGGAGTTTTCTTTTCTTGTTTTATTCCAAATCCTCAAATACAAGTAGCCTTTAAGTAGCCAACGCGTTTCGTCCGAAGGACTTCTTCAGGGCTACAACAAACAAATATACAAACATATACATATTATACAGTGCTATATTACAATTAAAAGCCAAATTTATTTGTACGACCTAATTGAAAAAGGAAAGTCTTTAAGAATGTTGCTACATAGTCCATGCATAGAAATGGCTTACTGACAAGAGTTTCAATTTATTCTTATTAAAGCAAGAAGTACATATCATGATCTATTTCATAAAAAGATCTAAAATGCAAAAACCTAGATATTATTGCGGTAGGTGATTCCTTTTAAAGGATTACAAGGTCGGGCAAACCATCGTAAAGAGATTGGTGACAAAAGTGCCAATTTTTTCTCGTTAAAACCAAAGATACATATCATGATCTAAAAGAGGTCTAAAGTGCAATGGGCTTTGTTGCTATACGGTGGATGATTCCTGTCACAAAATTGACAATTTAAGCAAGCCATTGTGAAAAGAAGGGTGGAAGGGAAGGAGGAATCTTCTATCATTTAGTAGTTCGACACATTGAGGACAGGGATTAGAGAAAGAAGGATTGTATCTTACCGAATAGTAATCAAAATACTGTCTTGTATTATGGGCTTTATCAGTGAGAACCAGTCTCCAGCTACTTTGATGGAACCAGTCTCCAGGAACTTGGATGGAAAAGATCCTATTTATAAGCAAGGGATAGGGTATGAGTCTCTCCTGCATAGTGTATAGTTTAATTCATTTTACCAGAGTTTATTAACCTGGCATAACACATATCTTCATTTGGGATGGTCTAGTCAAATTTCTGTGATAGATGTATTACAGTTGGAACGAAAATGGGGATGTCAAAATACACATCCGGTAGTGGTGATATCAATATTCACCCTGGTAAAGATAAAAATAAAAATAAAAGCTGGGTTAGAACCCCAGAAAGGAAAATACCATCATGCATGTCATATGAACGATGATTAGATATTTTATTAAATTCCAAGGCGAGACCTGGATGTACAGGACACGTGCATTTACTGTTTAACATCTAAATCCGTTAAGCTAAACATGCACCCACACGGAATTAAGGATGTCAAGATCCACATCCATAGATCACGATATCAATATTCACCCTGATAGAGGTAAGAGTGAAAGCTGGTTTGTAACCCCAGTGTGAAAAGTGCTATCATGCATGCCATGTGAACAATCATGAAGTTTTTAATCGGTTCCATAGGAAGACCTAAATATACGAGGCACATGTACTTGTTGTTTTAAAATATCGGTTAGTTGTGCTGGACATACGGGGCACATGCTCTTGTTGTTTTAAAATATCGGTCAGTTATGCTGGACATACACACACACAAATTAGAGTGCTGATGCCCATCCTTGAATTCCATAAGACAACAGCGTTACTAATGAATAATGCACACCAGTAATGGGATTAAAGTCTAAGTCTAAACGCAGAGTGGCTAAAAGAGCCCTACAATCCAGATAACCTTAAACCAGTGTACAAATGCCCTCCCCAAGTTTTCACTTACTTCGAAAAACAGCATATCTCCGTTCCTCTCGGTCGTCGTCTCGAAAAGGTAGTTCGAAATTAACCCCGAGCCTGGCCAGTTTAAATAGCCCGCAAACAAACTTCACCTGCTACCAATTATGAAATGGGTCGTGTTAAAGAATACTTGCGCAGCCGCCATCTTAGAGTGTGCACGTAATGCGCAAACGGTACAGGGATGAAGTAAAATTTGCCAAACACCCCTCCGATTTTAACGTATGCCTAATCTTTAAATAAGGCATATAATACAGACGTATTTAGGGAAGATCCACTTTCTTTTTTGGTCGTAGATCTTAATTTGAAGTTTCACATTAAAATAGTACGTAAAGAACTGTGATGCGGTACCTGTGTAGACAAGCAAAAAAACGGATGCCTATTGATTTCTCAATTTTAGAAACCTCGATCAACAAGGTTTCTGGGGGTTGAAAGCTAACGTTAGACCTTTGCTGATGGAAAAGACGGGCAGCAATTATATCCGATTCATCTTTTCGGCGCGCCATTTTGAGTCGGGAGACAACCAGGACGATATATTAATGAAAATATATCGACGTGGTTCCTTCTTTATGCCTATTTAGGTTTACAAAAAGTAATTCTGCTCTAGTTTTATCTTTTTAGGGTTATGGGCATTATATATTTAAATGTCTCAATCCTTGGTGCCATATTATACTGAAGGGTAGGTTATTTACAAAGCATATTTGGCATTAAAGAATGGCTCATTATAAAACCTCATTCTGACACAGCGATTGGGAAACAGTATTTGCTAGAACCAATGTCATATACATTCCATTGTTAGATCCACATTATTGATTACCAATGATCATATAAACTCATCCAAAAGAGACAAAGTCTCATATTGTCTTATGATGTACAAAAAAGGACGATATTTAGAGGAAAAACCTTGTATGACAATAATAAATAGTTAGTCTATCTAGATACAGCCTTAAAGATTATTTACAGAAATTGTAGAACACTGAAAGATGGCACATACATTTATACAAATCAAAAGCTCATTCCTTTTTCTGAAAACATACGGAAAGAATGATTTTTTACAACAAAATGTTTACTGGAGGACAGATATTATTAAAGAACTACTTGTATGTGAAGATTTGGAATAAAACAAGAAAAGAAAACTCCATGGCTTATTGATCTTATTAACCTCATCTATACTGTCACTATATATTGTATGGTGTGCTGAACCATTTTTGTTGAACAATGCACCTTCTATTTCAGTGATCTTATGCCTTTTATTCAGCCAAATATAAGTGTGAAGACCTACGTTTATGGCCATATGATGACCTGGTGTACCTTCGAGTGGTGCCTCTTCCCCCTCCTGAACAGGTATCCTCACATCTCCCTTAATCAAATTCCATGTAGCCGTAAAGAGTTTCATTCTCTAACAATAATGTCAACGTGGAGAAGTGTGGCTCACGGTGTAGAGCAGGCAGACCCGGAAGCTGAGGTCAGACCCGGGACCAGGGTTCAATTCCTGACGCGGCAGGGTCTTGGGCTCAAATGTCCACAGACTCGATAATTCTCGCTTCGGTGCCTGCTCTAATCATGGGTTCTCACTCTGCAACTCTGGGCATTAAGCTTGCTTAATCTCCACAACGGCCCCCGCGGCGGGATGCCTGGCTTTCACCTTGGGGATGCCCTGTAGGGGCTATCTCACAGGGAAAAGCCAGGACGGGTTCCCAAGGCAAGCGCCGGGAAACCTCCGGGTAGCTGTGCGCTCAATAAATGCAATAATAATAATAATAATAATAATAATAATAATAATAATAATCACAAGTATACCTACATTTCAAACCAGGAAATAATTCTTCTCCCACAATTCCCGTTCAGTTTTAACAACCAATTGCAACGCAGCACAACTGTCAACTGTTCAATCTATGAGAGAGACACTATGACTCAGCTACGAATGACAATGCCGGGCAAACCCAGCGTGGCACTTTAACGTGCTTATCACTCATTGCAGCGACTCACCTTCCTTTACCATTTTCTTTGATCGTTGCAACACAAGCACAACAATGAATACACACAAAATTCAACAACTTTGGCTGCTACATTGAGGAATCAGTGGTATTCAGTCACACAAGAAATGGTCCGGATCAACACCTTCTGGCCTGCTATGACTGTCACTCGAGTGAAATCTTGACCAGCAGGGAATCACCCAGATTAGTGAAGCTTCACCCCTGCGAAAAATTATCTACCAGACCAGCCAAATCTTTCTCTGACACAAATATATTTGTTCCTATCTCAAATGTGTAGCTGATGATGTCTCACGACAAACACCGCCAGTCTTAGCAGACAATTACAACCCAGTGTTTTCTACACTGATAACTTATTACTATCCCGGGGTCTTAGGCTACATCGACCCTGATAACAACTTCAACTTCTTTGCGCTTCCACCAGTGCTTTAAATGGGCCGGTACTGAGTACCAGCACTTTTTTATTTTGAGCGATAGAGTGACGGCGTTTCTCAAGAGAAATGCAATACTTTTAACTGGAGAGTACTGCAACTTTTCAAAAACAAGCAGGCACTCTGGGACAGAGTGCCTGCACTTCTTTTTTTCCATTTCAAGCACTGGCTTCCACATCTGCAGAACAACTTGAAATATCACAGCGTCACACCATGCACTATCAGCAAAACAACGCAAGCTCAATATAAGCAAATTCAACATGCATCCCTATTAATACTCGCTCTTCCAATGCTACCAACCATTCCAAATTGCTGGAATACCGCTGCTCCTCCTCGTGTTTTGACTCTTTGACAGATGACTCAGATAGTCATCTCAGGAGATTGGTTTTATGTGTTTTTTTATGTAATCGCTGCCTCTCTGGAAAACCACAGCCAGAGATAGCTCGGTAACCCTACCCACAGCAGGATTATTGCCAGTTTTTATTTGTAGCTCCCACTGGAACTGTCCAAGCTTTGCGTTGCAATGTATGATGATGTGCATTGTCACCTGTTCTGGATTGGCCACTGTTCACTTGCTTACCAACATTCAGAATCATAAGTGGCATCCGTCATTTCATTTGGTCTACTTCTAGTGCAGGATCTGCTACAAGTGCAGTTCATAGTTGGTGTCTCCCTGGGATGCAAGGAGCCCAGTCATTGCATCCACCAATGCCTTCTAGCGGTTCTCCACATGACTGTTTCGTGCAGTGAGTAAAATGTTTCATATGATCTCAAAGGTGTAGCATAGTCACAGTTATCGCTTTTTGTTTGCTGTAATGTGTTTTTTCCAAACTAGATAGCTACAGCCTTCTGTTAGACCCAGCAGTTTCGGCCTGGATAAGATGCCTCAAAGCCAGTCAGAACTCACTGTTTCAAATAAGATGAATAGGATACACTTGTCTGATAACCTTCGCACACCCTCTGGTAGGTTGTCACTAAGCAGTCAGACTTATTCTCAGGACTAGAGTGTAAAGCGTTGACACAACACCCCACCTCGCAACACACTGCGTTCGCCACAAAAAAGACTCCACACCGTATGTATAAAAACACTTGTCTTTGTATTACACACAAAGCAAAATCAAAATGAGATACACATTGTATATACACTTTACAGTTATACGCAGTTGTCAAACTTCTCTGTTGAAATCACAACAAAACATACATTGTATATACACTTTACAGTTATATGCGATTGACAGATTTTATCGTTGCAGGAAGGTCAAACAGTCACTAGTTTCTTACTATGGCTCGTGGCCAAGCCACTCAATCTTTCAACTCTACCAGCCAACAATACATGTTGCCCATGCTTAGCGCCCGATTGACCAGACAGTCAGAACCACCTAACACAGAAAGAAACTGTTACCTAGATTCGTCCTTCTGGATTAGACCTACAGGCGCCCAGAGGCAACTGCACGAGGGCAGGATTGCTATCCCCGTAAACAAAAGTTTGTGACCCACGAAGCTGGCGCCCTACCCGTCTGCAGAAATGTTTTCCCCTTAAGCAGCCAGCTGCAGGTGCATACAAGGCACACAAAACCCCTTGAGTCTCGTCATGACGTTTTCCAAAACAAAGCACCCTGTGGCTTGGGTCCAGGGAGAGAAAGCAAGCAACATTAGACAGAGACCATGTGTTGGAAAACGAGGCAGAATCTGTGAGGCCTGCACAAATAACATGACTACATTGGGAACCAAACACCCAATTGTAGCGCCTGACTCTCAGAGGGTAGCTTTGCAGAGCAGTCTGAGGCTTACTCAAGGGAGGTGGTGTGGGCCATTACAGGTGCTCAACAATAACACTCAATAATTGATTGTCCAGTCTGTACTTTGCTTTATAAAAGTAAGAGTACATTTATTGAACACACACTACTCAATACTATGCACCAATTTACAAATATATATAAACTGTTGGAATTACTTTGTGACATTGCATAACATCTCCACCCCTCCCGCAGGGGTGTGGGGTCTAGTGCCACCACTCCAATGTATGCACATCATCTTGCGCCCAAATGCAGACGGAGCATTTCCTACTGACTATGAAGTATTCACCGCTACATCTTAAGGGCTACCAGTCTGGGTTCTTCACCTAAGCGCAGCAGCAAGAACACATGTTTAAGCATCACTCTAGAATGTCAGTACTCTTCACATTTGTTAGACATTAGAATGTGTTGCAATTACAGCCCCTAAAGGCATCACAGATGAAATCACAGAATTGAGCCTATACAGCCAGACACCCTAGCAGGAATGTATGGCAACATAATCCCACTTTGCGTATGATGTTACCTTACAGAGGTACTTCACATTACACATGTCACCTTCAGTCCCTCTGAAAGAAATAACGTAAGTAAATGCACTACAGGTGTAATTACACCTCTTCACCTCCAGGGGATGCCCTTCTCCAGACATCCCCAACTCAGGCCTTCATCACTTGATGCACTTCTCATAACACCCCCAGCTGGAGAACCAAAGTTCCAGCCCAAGAGGTGTTAAATTGCAAGATGAGCCCTTGAGGGGTTATTCGTTTCGAGTCCCCATGAGACTTAGGGTGGGATTTCTCTTCGTGCTGGGGGGAGACTGCGCTTCTCCAGCAGCTCCCCCTGCCATTTTGCACATGTGTGGTGGTGACCCGTCCTCCTGGGGCCACCACAAATAGAGAAAAGCTGACTTTTCCTTGCAGGCCGGTCCTGGCCTGCAAGGCTTTATTGACCCTCTTGCATTTTAGAGCAGCGACTCCCCCGCTGCTCCGGGGAGGCCACGCTGTGGGCCTCTGGCTGTGTCTGCCTGCCGTTGGAGTGTCCGGTCCCACCCGGACCCCCAGGTGAGTGAGACGGCTCGGGGAGCCCTCCCCCAGCCACTTATGCAGATTTTCGGGGGCCCGGGCCCACCCGGGCCCCTTGCACCACACTGGGGAGCACCGTCCACTTGGGGTTCTGGTCCCACCCAGGACCCCCTCCTCCCTTTACGTTGGAGGGCAGCCCGGGGAGCCCTCCCCCATCTGCCCCCGCCAGCTTCCCTCTCGACCAGCACCCTCACGTCCTGCTGCAGTTCTGGTCTTCCCTATCCAGTGGGCAGATGCACATGCCTTCCTCCGCTTCAGGGCCCGGGATGGGATCCTGGGCCAGTAGAGACCTCTTCACGGGGAGCGCGACTTAGCTTCGCTGTGGGGCCCAGGGATGGGGTCCCGGGCACCTAGAGACCTCTTTGCGGGGGCGTGGCGGCGCTCCCCACCTCTTCTTGCCACGAGAGGGGACGTGCAACGTCATGCCCCCCTCTTCCTCACTGACACCATCGGGCCCGGAGTTGGGGTCCCGGAGTTGGGGTCCCGGGCCCCAGATTTCTCTTCAAGGTGGGGGGGGGGGGGGTGCGTGATGGCGATCCCCCTCCAGCTATGTCTTCGGGGTCCAGGGTGGGCTCCTGGCACCCCTTGGGGCAATTTCACTGGGAGCGCGATGGCTGTCCCCGGCTACTTCTTCTAGGGCTGCCCCGGGACCTGACCCACCCTGGGGACACATTTGAGACCGGCAGCAGGGCCCCACGCGCTTCATCGTTGGTCCAATCAGAGGTCAAAAGTCGCCTACCTTCTGGGGGGCATATCTCGGCCCTCAGGTGGCCGATTTTGGTGGTCTTGGCCCCTTCTCTCTCCTGGTGGCGCACCCCAGCCACTGGGAGCACTTTCCTTCACCCTCATGGTCACACAGAGGGTGGATTCCGCAGACAGCTGTCTTCACTGGCTCCCTGCGCCAGCCTTTTGCCTGGCTCTCCTCCTAGGCCTCTCTTCTTCCTGCGCAGAGGCCCCTGCTTTGCCTCACTGGTCCTGGTCTCTTCTCCTGGCGCTGCTCAGGGTCCTGGGACAGTCAGGGGGTTCCTCCTTTCAACTGCTCATTGTGCCAGGCTCCACCACCCTCTGCCTCAGCAGACCACACTCCAGAGAGAGCTTCTCTTCCTGACAAGTTCTTTTTAAAGATTTGGGGAGGGGGCTGGCAGGAAGTCTCTGTTTGACACATCACTTCTCCGCCCCTGCTCCCTCCGTCCTGCCCAGGCCTCTGGGTTTGTTCAAAATGGCGTTGTCCAGGGTCTCCTGCAACATGGTCTCTGAGAGCCCCTTCCTCCCAGACTGTCTTCCCTCCAGGGCGGCCTGGTGCCTGGAACCAGGTGTCAGCTACTGATGGATGAACCTGTAGCCCCACCCATCTTCTCTTCTTGATGTGGAGGCCCTTGCCCTTGGAATGCTTGTTGTGCTGGGCCGGGCCTCTGAGGCCACGGCTTGGAGAGGAAGGTCATTAAATCAGCCTGGCAGAGTTAGCCCCCAGCCAGGCCCTGGTTATGAGCTGACTTAGAGGAATATAACATTTCTGGATGACCCAGAAGCAGTACAAATATGACTTTGGACTCTGGCGAATACTTCTTCTCACACAAGTTACAGTGGACTTTAGTGCGTGTTTGGAATTTGTAGGCCTTAGGAAAGTGTCACTAGCCCATGGACTCCACATCCCATAGGAGAATAATAAAGTGAAAACAGTAAAATACACTAACTTTCCCTGGCATGTTTCTTCCCAGTGTATAAAGCCTATTCCATGTCACCACCCAATTCTGCATACGTCCTGCCACACCATTCACTTTGTAGCTGCTCCTGGGCTGCGCACGCCAGGAATCTCCCTGACGCAGCTTGTACACGTGTGCACATGTGTCTGCATGTAACCAGCCCTGTGCCCCTTACTCCCGCCGCTGATGTGCAGCAGCCTAGTCAAGCTAGGGGGACACAAGTAAAACCCACATGCAGTGTCTTTCATCATGAGTTCACTGTGGGTGAGTCCCAACTTTATGAGGCTCTCCCACAGTAAAAACCCAACAAATAAGTGCTCAAAAAATGAACAATCCGGGCGGCCCAGAGTGTCAAAACCACCTTCTAACACTGTGATGTCGAGCATTGTTCTTCCCCGATCTCCAGGCGAGGACAGTCTCAGCTCCTGGCTTAGGTTCTCTCCCAACACCCCTCGGACACCACATGCTCTGGAGCACAAGGAAACACAGGTCCCCTTGGTCCCCCAGACTCTGCAAACTTCCCCAACACTCCTTGAACTCTTCATGTTCCAACACATCAGATGGCTGCTTATCTACACGCACACACTCCTCTTGCACAGCGAGTTGCTGGTGTATGTCAGGATAGTCCTTATCCCAACCATGATCACTGCCACCTGTCTCTGCCTCACCCAGTGCGGTCCTTACGACCTTGTGGAGACAGTGAGATCCTTTGGGTCCCTGGGATCTTGTGGACAAGAGGTCAGCTCACTGGCCCTCAGATAGTATTTCGAGACTCAGGTTGACACTAGCTGCAGGCCAGCAAAGTCCTGGCAAAATCCACTAAATGGTAGTCACCTACTTGGAGCACTACAAGCTCCAAGCCAACAAAAGTATGCAGATAGTGCAGTTGGAGTCTCTCCTGCCCTAAAGATTCCTCATGCCAGTATCCCAGTTTTGAACCAGCATAGTATGGTTCTAAATCCAAAAGTGGCTCTACTTTCAGAAGCAGAAGTCCCAGTAGTTATACCCACCTTGGCCTTTGAAGGTGCAACCTGTTCAAGAGGCCACCTTTAAAATGCACAGGCCCTCTCTAAAGTTTGTCCTGCCTGCCAGTCTACTCCGGGAGGTTTGATCACAATCTTTGGTGGGGCCAAGACCCTACCCCTTGGAATGAAGGTGCCAATTTCACCCTCCTTTAACAATCCCAGAAAGACCTGTCAGAGGTGCACAGTTTCCAGTGAACCCCTAGTTTATGACTCTCTCAGGAATGTACAGTTGTGGCTTTCCCCCTAGCCCAGTTGTGAATTAGGAGCCTGGCCACCTGGCACATAGAGCCACATACATCGAAATGGCCTCTTTCCCAAAGTGGTATTGTAATGTCGAGCCCACTTCCACTACTGGAGAGGATTCGCCATTATGAACTCATCGATACCATACTTCATACTGTTGCTATTCTGCCCATAGGAAATAATGCTAGATCGCCATTGCCTACACCCCCTCATTCGAATCAAATGCGAGAAAAAGGTTCCAACGTACTGAACACAGCACCTGTTGTCATTCACAACACTTGCAGGCAACACAATACCTGCCAAACCTTGCAGGTAACACAGACACATACCTGCAAAACCTCTTCCCAACACTTCACCCTGTCACCAGGGAGAACTTTGCTATAGTAGGAGACATGCAGAACCTTGGCGCACAGCTTTGTAAATGCCAAGTCAAGTAACAGTAACTCGTGCACACAGCCCCCACCAGAGCAAACCTGTGGCGCAATCGATGATCTGCCTCTGTGGAGGACACAAGCAGTACTGCAGGCCCATGGAGGCACATTCGAGATACATGCCTTTAGTATAGGTCTAAGCCCATGACAAGGGACTTGCAGCTAACTTGAATCAGCTTGTCTTCTATACACCGCTCTGCAGCATGTACATGATGACCAAAATGCTTTGAAAATTCATAACAGTGCCAAACGCGACCAAGTCCTAAGACTAGTAAAACAAGGTCAAAACATGAGGTCAGCAGCCAAAAAGGTTAGGGGAGACCATGCAAACAATGGCCAGGTCTAACACCTTCACTTTGCTGTTGAGAGATTGTGATTCAGAAAAGGGGGTGGTGATGAACAGAGTGTCTGAATTAAGCAGACCACTCTTACCCAGTCCAAAGATCAGGGCTTGATCCATCACTGTTTTTAGCCCACTGCACCATCCCAGCTCAGAACTTGGCTATATGCAAATTAGTCTGACCCTGGCCCAGTGCATCTTGGGAACAGGGCCGACCAAACTACCAAGCCAATTCTTATACTGGGAAGGAAACAAGCTTCCGGGGACCGGTTTCTGGCATTTCAGCCGTCTTCGGCCCGGCTTGCTTGAATCCTGATGGTGCAATGAGCAAGGGACTCACATCTGAGTATACCCTTCCACGCTTATGGTGGACAAAAATGATTCAGAAAAGGGGGTGGTGATGAACAGAGTGTCTGAATTAAACAGACCACTCTTACCCAGTCCAAAGATCAGGGCTTGATCCATCACCGTTTTTTAGCCCACTGCACCATCTCAGCTCAGAACTTGGCTATATGCAAATTAGTCTGACCCTGGCCCAGTGCATCATGGGAACAGGGCAGACCAAACTACCAAGCCAATTCTTATACTGGGAAGGAAACAAGCTTCCGGGGACCGGTTTCTGGCATTTCAGCCGTCTTCGGCCCGGCTTGCTTGAATCCTGATGGTGCAATGAGCAAGGGACTCACATCTGAGTATACCCTTCCACGCTTATGGTGGACAAATATGATTCAGAAAAGGGGGTGGTGATGAACAGAGTGTCTGAATTAAGCAGACCACTCTTACCCAGTCCAAAGATCAGGGCTTGATCCATCACCGTTTTTTAGCCCACTGCACCATCCCAGCTCAGAACTTGGCTATATGCAAATTAGTCTGGCCCTGGCCCAGTGCATCATGGGAACAGGGCAGACCAAACTACCTAGCCAATTCTTATACTGGGAAGGAAACAAGCTTCCGGGGACCGGTTTCTGGCATTTCAGCCGTCTTCGGCCCGGCTTGCTTGAATCCTGATGGTGCAATGAGCAAGGGACTCACATCTGAGTATACCCTTCCACGCTTATGGTGGACAAAAATAATTCAGGGTATACTCAGACATGAGTCCCTTGCTCACTGCACCATCAGGATTCAAGCAAGCCGGGCCGACGACGGCTGAAATGCCAGAAACCGGTCCCCGGTAGCTTGTCTCCTTTCTGGTGAAGAATTGGCTTGGTAGTTTAGTCTTCCCTGTTCCCATGATGCACTGGGCCAGAGACAGACTGATTTGCATATAGCCAGGTTCTGAGCTGGGATGGTGCAGTGAGCTAAATAACGGTGATGGATCAAGCCCTGATCTTTGGACTGGGTAAGAGTGGTCTGCTTAATTCAGACACTCTGTTCATCACCACCCCTTTTCTGAATCGTTTTTGGCCAAAATAGGTGTGGCAGGGTATACTCAGACATGAGTCCCTTGCTCACTGCACCATCAGGATTCAAGCAAGCCGGGCCGACGACGGCTGAAATGCCAGAAACCGGTCCCCGGTAGCTTGTCTCCTTTCTGGTGAAGAATTGGCTTGGTAGTTTAGTCTGCCCTGTTCCCATGATGCACTGGGCCAGGGACAGACTGATTTGCATATAGCCAGGTTTTGAGCTGGGATGGTGCAGTGAGCTAAATAACGGTGATGGATCAAGCCCTGATCTTTGGACTGGGTAAGAGTGGTCTGCTTAATTCAGACACTCTGTTCATCACCACCCCTTTTCTGAATCGTTGAGAGATTGTAGCATAAGGCAAGAAAGGTCAGAGTAGCATCATACCCACAGTGGTACGCCATGTCCTCTAGGCCTGCTCTGCCATCTTGTTCTACCTTGCAGCAACGACCTGTCCTTAGGGGCACATGGGCCACCCTCTCATTTTTTGGCAACCATAAAGAATGTCTGTCAGGCTGAGCACAGGTCAACCAGACCGACACTCTTTATTTTCTGGTCAGGCAGGTTAGGATCTAGAAATATGCTAAATGTGCCTTCGCATGGCTACCTGAGCTGAACTTTAACGGGCTGAAGATGTCACAGACCTGTAGGCGTGACCTCTCCAGCCTAACAAAGTGCCTCAAGGCACTCCTCCTTGTGACGAGAAGGAGTGTTACTGACAGCCAGTGACCTGGGTGATTCAGTTATAAGCCTTGAAGTGCCTTAGTCTAAGTGTCCATCTTTGATGCCTCACCACAGAGTGGGGTATAGTCTGCAGCCTCACTAACCCCATCCTACTCTGTGACAACTGACGGACTGCCACGGCAGCCCCCACC
Source organism: Lissotriton vulgaris (assembly GCF_964263255.1). Lineage (NCBI taxonomy): Eukaryota > Metazoa > Chordata > Amphibia > Caudata > Salamandridae > Lissotriton > Lissotriton vulgaris. The sequence goes on from NC_141689.1 coordinate 703,728,288, forward strand.
CTTCTGGAACCACTGAGGCTTCCCTCCCCAAGAGCTGCAGAAGGTATGCATTGCGTTTTTTTAATTAAATTTTTGGTTTGTGCATGTATATACGATTGTATGTGTATTTGTGAGTGCCTGCTGTGAATGGGTGTGTGTGTTTTGAATTGTGAGTGTATGTGTGCACGCCTGTAAATGCATGGGGATGTGAGTGTGCATGTGGATGGGTGAGTGTATGTAAGTGCGTATGTGGACTATCCACCCTCTGCTTGAATTTCTAGCCGCCACTGCTTTCATGCGATACCTACAAATATCCCTTTGTTTCTCCCTACATGCACCTGCTTAGCCACTCTGTTTTTCGTGTGTCAGAGGGTCTTGCCATTGGATCACTCTAGCACTTTTATGCTTTATCCAAACCAGATTAAACCAGATTAAACTATTAGCTGTTGGGTCCTAGTGTGCCAACACAGTTTTAGTTATCAGGGGTGGAGACATGCTGAGAATACAAAACAATTTGATTAGCACTTATTCGTGAAGAGAACTTTTCTGCTAACCTGTGCTTAGCTCAAACTGTCACTGATTGTGCTTCCTGCCAGCCTGTAATATTTGTATAAGTTTGAATGTGTGCATAGCGTGTCTAATTTGCATATCCCATGTACAGATAGCGGCACCAGGGAGTAGTGCATGCCAATTTGTAAGTGTTGAAAAGTACATGCATGATGTAAGAAAGATATTGCTTGGGGGGAGGCTGCCTAGCTTGTCCCAAAAGTGACAAAACTTAGGAATATGCATGATGCAGCTGTACTCATTCACTCTTTTGTCACTTCCTATGCATGGAGCAACTACAACATAAAGGGATGGAGCCACTAAAACAGTACAGCTTTCAATAGAAGAACAAAATGTTCAGTTGTGTAGTAATGTGCAGCTCAGTTGCCTCGAAGGCTAACTGACTTGTCTGTACTTTGTCGTGTTTGGGTCACGCAAAAAGTTCTTGACTAAGTGGTCTAGTGTACCTCCAGATGGACAAGCAATTAATTCAGTAGTGAAATCTCCAGTGCCTCCACTACAAGTCAAAGAAGTAGTATTGTAAATGTTTTTGGTGTCAAAGTGATGCTATTTAATGGTGGTGACATCTGTGGCACTGGTGACTCTGATTTCACAGTTGGTTCTTCTGCCTATGTTTAAGCAATTCAAAGATCAAGTGCAGTCTCAAACATTCTCTGCATCTTTGTTTGTTGACGACCATACATGGAGAAATGCAGACCTCATAATCATCAGTTGCTTTTGTTACTTCTGGTTTGTCTGTTCCTTTTGAGTCGTAAAGAACAGCAGTAACTGATTTGAAAAGCTATGGAGGCTGGGTATAACAACAGATTCTGTATGTGATACCCCACATGAAGCACAGTGTCCTTTTTACCGAAACAAAACAGATCGTGGACACCTGATATAAGACTTTAAGGTCATTTGATACCACCACAGTGGTTTCTCAGACTCCCAGTTAATCTTTACTGTAGAGCATATCTGGAGACATGGTGAAGGCAACTTCACCAGCAGCTGCTTTTGTGACTTTGGCACGTGCTTATGTAGGATATCTTTTTTTTTAAATGATCATGTTTTAGTTGTAAACAACAAGAATTGCTGATTGTGAAGTTCACTTAAGCCTTCATACATTTATTTCCACATAAGGTATCCATGCCAAATTTGCATCCTTTTGTTTCCAACATCATAAGAGTTTCTAAAGTTACCCAGGTTTTGTAGATTGCCCTACAGTCATCAGAGAATATAGCCAACTTAGGTTTTTTAGAGCCACAAAGGGCTGTGCAAAAAACTTTGTTTTTGTTTAAAAAATCAAAATGTTTGCTGTACTAAGATTACCCCTAGTTCCAGAATTAAAGCAGTATGTATCAATAGGGGTATTGATTTGAAAAAACTCCAGAATAAAAGCAGTAGCTTCAGTTGTAACATTTTTATCAGAGAGTAGGCGATTATCAAATCTCCATGGACCAGTTTTGGAGTAAATGAAAGATAAGTCTAAAGAGGACAGTACTGGTGCATGGTCACAGATAAAAAATGTAACCTATTTGTAGAGAGGGTAGTAAGGATTTTGTAGCTAAAATATAATAATGGCTGATTGGATACCTTATGGGAAATATCGGAATTAAATTTTCACTTAGACTTCTTATCCTTAAAGGGGTTTAACCATTGATTAAAATCTCCTGCTATAATATTGTTGGGACTGTCAATATTAGCAGGTTTTACTTTGATAGTGTGCCAGAAGTCAGGATCAGGTTTGACTGGACCATAGATATCAAACAAGGAAATATGTTTATTTTTTTTTTTAATTTATTTTTTTTTTTTTGTTCCTCATCTCAACCATGGCTGAACCATCAGAGCCGTGGGCTCGAAAGAGTGTGACTTGGAAGACTAAAATGCTGTCTCAGTACATGACTGGTAGGGGTCGGTCGTTTAAGAGGGAGCGCCAAGACCCTACAGCTAGATTAGCTTAACGCTAAGTCACAACCCCTTTAACAATATAAGATGGAACTTGCCATTAGCCAAATTACACCACCGCCTATGCCACAATTGACCTTAGGTATGAAGGACAGATGTGAATAAGCAAAAAGGAGTTCGACATGGCTTCGTAATCATAGGAACTGGGGAAAAAAAAAAAAACCCAGTTTCTACTCATTGATACCAATCGAGTTTCAACCAAAAAGCTCTTTTTTCTGGTTTACCTCCTCTAGATAAATCTAGTTTCGATATAGAAAGCATGGAGGAACTCCAATCTTGTAGTGTCGGTGGGGAGGCCTCTTTCCAACGCTTACAAATCTGTCGTCGAGCCACCAAAATTGAGTAGAACAAAAGGTTATTATTTGCACTACGCTTTTTGTCTTTTACTCCAAAGATTACAAGGCCTAAATCTATATTCACCATGGTACCTATAGAAGATGTTAGTCTGTTGCTTATTGATTGCCAGTAAAATGTTAAATGTGGGCAATCGTGAAACATATGTGCATCTGAGGCTTCGACTTGTCCACACCGAGGGCAGGCCACTGGTGTACCAGGTGAGAATTTGGACAACCTCTGAGGCGAATAATAAGCCCTATGGAGGGTAAAGAGGTGGTTTCTTCGCAGCCACGCTGGTTTTACAATATCCCATAACACGGTAAAGGATATTTCCCAAAGTTCATGCAGATTAGTTATCGGCAATAGACGACCCCAAAGATGATCTGGAAGGTGAAATATTCCGTCTATTTCCTCTAAGATTAAATTATAGAAATGCGAAACCTCTTTGGTTTTTAGGGCATTGTCAAGTAGGGAGGATTCTAGTTGGCTGATATCACCCAATGAAGGGATTAGTTGGCGAGTGGAGTCAGATTTTTGTGCTGCCGCCCAACTGGAGATCTGGAGAAATTTCAGTCTTGATAAGTTTGAGCCTACCCTACTCACTAGATGTTCCCAGGAATACATTTCCCCTTCAAAAAAGAGATCTCCCCAAGTCAAAATCCCAGCTTCTTTTAGCGGGCTTATCAATGCATCTTTAGTCCATTCAGGTGGAGCTGGAAGATCCCATATAGGAGAACCGTTGGAATAGTAGCCTATTTTGGTAGTAGTTCTAAGGTTGTACCAGGTTCTTGCTAGGCCCTGTAGTATCTTCAACTTAATTTTCTTAAAAAATTTTGGATCTCCAAACTTAAATAAAAATCCTGTTTGATTTAAACCTTCACATTTTAGTAGTGTAGAAAACATAAGGCCTATGCCCTGATCTTTTGGAGTTTTAAATAGGATTCGAGCATGTGCCAACTGAAATGCCCAGGCATAGATTTGGATATCGGGGCCAGCCAGACCCCCCTTCTCCCTACGGCGCCTTAGTTTATTCCAAGAGATTCTTACAGACTTATTCCTCCATATAAATGAAGTAATGTCACTTTGCATCTTTGCTATCATTTTCTTCTCAAAGTAAAGTGGTAAACTGTTGAAAATAAAGGTCAATTTAGGCAGGATGGACATCTTGACCAGATTCGAGCGGCCTAAGAGCGTCAATGGGAGATGTCTCCAAGAATTCATTAAGTTCCTGCAGTCTTTAGCTACCTGGGTAAAATTTATGTGGGCAATCTGGTTGATATCATTTAAAATTTTAATACCTAAATATCTCATATTGTCACAGGGTTGTACTGGTAATGTCGTATTAGTAATGTTCCATACCATTACCTCGGTTTTTGTGGCGTTGATTTCATAGCCGGAAATTTTGCCGAATTTTTGTGCCAGATTAATTACTAATGGGAATGCTGTGTTGATATCAGATGATAAGATCATCCGCGTATAGAGACACTTTTTTTCCCAATTTCTGTGACTAAATGGAGCGATGTTAATTTCTTCACGAATCAATTGGGCGAAAGGCTCCATATAGATATCAAAAAGTAAGGGCGAGAGCGGGCAACCCTGCCGGGTGCCTCTTGTAATGGTAAAGGGTTCCGACAGCCCACCATTGACCAAGACCGAGGCTGAAGGTTCATGGTATAATAGTTCCACCGTTCTACGAAAAGCTCGGCCCACCCCAAATTTTTCCAAGGCCCCCGACAGGTATTTCCAATTGACCCTGTCGAAGGCCTTGGCAGCGTCTAAAGCAAGAATGGCCAAGGGCAGTGATGAAGTAGTTGCCATGTCAATTGCACCTATAAGGTCGTAAATTTATTCGTAGAGTTGGCGACCCTTAACAAAACCCTTCTGGTTAGAGTGTAAAATTAAGGGGGCTACCTGTCCCATTCGTTTAGCTAGTATAGACGCGAAAATCTTATAGTCAGCGTTGAGGACTGAAATTGGGCGATATGAGCCACAGGCTGTAGCTACTTTGCCTGGTTTCAAGATAAGCGTAATGGAAGCTTTGTTCCATGATGGAGGGGGGAAGTCTCCCTCAACCAGTATCAGATTAAATAAATTGGTAAGAAAAGGGGCGATATCGGCTACAATATGCTTATAAATCTCTACCGGAAGACCATCCGGGCCTGCCGCCTTCCCATTTTTACTGTTTAATATGGCTGATGTTACCTCCTCTAACATAATTGGGTGGTCTAATAGGTTCGCCTGCTCTTTAGGGAGAGTCGGTAGGGTGATTTTGTTAAGCCAGTTTTCTATCTGAATTGGGGTGATATTATTGTCCTCCCTATAGATAGCTTGAAAAAAGTCTTTAAAAGCTAATCTTATTTCTGGGTCTGAAGTCGCTGTACCAGAATTCGTTATTATAGAAATGATATTATTACGTTTTTGATCTGTTCTGGACTTCCAGGCTAACAGTTTGCCTGCCCCTTCGCCAAATTCGAAATTAGCTAATTTACTAGCTTCCCACCTCTGCAGGATTCGCTGATTTAGTACAGAAGCCATTTGTCCTTTAAGTTTCGTGAGCTCCTCCTGTTTGGTCTGTATAGCATAGTCTGAGCTGTTGTTTGTATTTTCTAAATATGATTCAGCTTTTAGTATATTGGCCTCTATCTGTGAAACCTCTTGAGTATATTGCTTCTTATGGTATGAAGTTTTGTTCTTGACAATCCCTCTCAAAGAACATTTGAATGCATCCCATACTAAACTGTGTGACGCTGAGCCAATGTTGGTTTTAAAAAATTCTTGCGTCTCGACCTTAACATAGTCCAGATCCTCAGGGGATGTAAGGAACGATCTGTCAATTGTCCAAGACCTTGTCACGGTGTGAGACTGTAGTTCAAGGTCTAAACATACTGCCGAATGGTCGGACAGGTGTGATGGTAAATAAGTTATATCCCTTACTGACTTTTCCAAGCACTTGTTAACCAATATGAAATCGATCCTTGATCTGTGTCGATACTTATAATTTCGAAAAGAGAAGCCAGATTTCGAGCCCGATCTTACCCTCCAAATATCAATAAGTCCGTATTGGTGCATATTTTTAATTAGAAAATCTCTTGATTTGGAATGTAGCTGTTGTCTGGTAGAAGTGGACTTATCCAACTTCGGATCAAGGACAATGTTAAAGTCACCCGCTATTATCATTGGTTCTGGAAAATGTAACAGCTCGGAAAACAACGTGGCCAGAATAGATGGGTCATCTCGATTAGGCCCATAATAGCCTACTAATGTAATGCTTGACCCCCCAATCATTACTGTCGTGATTGCCCATCTGCCATGCGGATCGACCTTTTGTTTCAAGAGTTTTGTAGTGATGTTTTTTTTAAAAAGAATGACAACCCCTTTTGTGTTAACTATCTGAGAAGTAGAGACTGTTAGATCTATCCATCTATTCTTTTTTACCAAGTCTAAAATTTCATCTTTAACCAAATGTGTCTCCTGGAGGATAATGACCTGGGCACCAAAATCCCGAATATATTGTACTATTGTGTTGGCTCTAGGTTTGGTGCGCAGGCCATTAACGTTCCAGGAGAGAATCTTAATGGTGCTCATACTTGGCATGTCTACTGATATTTATTGAAAGTCCTGCCGATACATTTCCCTTAATATTGCTAAGATAAGAAAAGCTAGCCCATTTTTTATTTATGTAATTATCGACCGCCATTTTAGAAATGAGAAACATTTTATTTTTTATTCCCCTAACCCCTTCCCTCGTGTTGATTTCCCCCCCACCCCTGAGGAACCCTAGATTATCCAACCGGAAGGGATCCGGTTTGTGGTACCCCTAATGCTCTATCTAGGCTCAGGCGGAACGTTCTTAAATTAAGGTAGTAGAGGACCTAATATAAGTGATGTGTCTAACTCAAGTGGAACCTATGGTGAAAATATAATTCAATAGCTTAAAGTAGTATCTATAAGTGGGTTTAAAAGTGCTCTTTATTGATTTAATTTGTGAAAAATGTGAAAGAAATGTACAAACACACACACATATATATACATATATACATACATACACATATATATATATATATATATATATATATATATATATATATATATATATATACATATACATATATACACACACCTTTTTTCCCTTCCCACTCTCCCATTTATCCCCTTTTTTTTCCTAATTTATTTTATTTCCTTCTTCACCCCTTTTTTTTTTTGTTTTGTTTTTTCCTTAGTTTTTTTAGTGGAGCATTACGTGGTTGTGAAGTGGTATTAAAAAAAAAAAAACACATTTACCCTTCCCTTTTTTCTCTTCTTTTCTAAGTTGACTGTTACGTTTTCCTTATTTTTTCCTTATTTTTACTTTCTTCTGTAAACAGGATCAAGTAGGATTTTAAATTTTTTTTTTTTTCTTTTTTTTTCTTTCTCCCTCCCCTTTGTAGTTTCACTCATGAGTAGGCGCTATAAACTCTATGGAGTTAATTTTGTAGAAACAGCTATAGTAGCAGCTGACATTATTAATTGGAGGTGCCTAAACTTAACAATAGTTCATCTGCTGCTTGAACAGTGTGAACGTTATACATTTTGTTGTTTAGCATAATCTTGAGAGCTGCAGGGAAACTCAACTGGACGGATGCTCCCAGGTTTCTAAAGGCCTCCATTCTTCGACCCAACTCCCATTGTCTATCAAGGGTCGCCCGCGACAAGTCAGAACGCACTTGAAAAGAGAAACCTTCACCTGACAATGATTTTTGTTTTAAAGCTAAGTTTAAAATATGGTCCTTGAGTTGAAATGTGTGAAAATTCACTAATATCTTGCGAGGCTTTGTACGTTGCGGATTGCGCCTGAATGGGTCCCTGTGAATCCGCTGAATATCCTGATTAAGCTCCTCCTCCGTGTGTTTCAAATTTAGGGTTTTAATTAGGAGTTGGATAATGTATGCTTTGATATTAGTACCTTCATTTGCTTCTGGAACATTCAAAATGCGGATATTACAGCGCCTCGAATTATTTTCCAAGTGTTCTATTCTTTCCGCCAGTGCCGTGTCTTCTCTTTTAAGCTTCCGTATCTCCTCTTTGGCGTTATCGAGTTCTATGGACATTACCGCTGTTGTCTCTTCTAAGACTCCCGTCCTAGAATATAACCCATCAATCTTACTATCTAGTGATTCACAGTAGGACCTTATCTCTCTTTGAATTTTAGATGACTCCTCAAATCCACGTTTGATGTCGACTGTCAAGTTAGTAATCATAGATAATATTGTAGAGAGGTCTGAAGGAGGAGTAGAAACAGCGACTTCTGATAGTGAATGCTCATCGGAACTGAGAGATTGGGAAAACTGACTTAGTTGCTGTACCGTGCCCTGAATACTGAGAGCGTTCTGGTCCAAGACTGGAGGCACTTCAGTCCCTTGAGGCGGATTATCTGGTTCTAATACTCGACTCTTACTTATTTCTGCGGTGTTGCAACTATCAGGATCTACCTGTCTAGTGTCGCTCGTGTTGGTTTTAAGGGCTTTAAGAGTCTCATTATCGCCTTTAGAGACTGAAAGATTTTCTAGCTCAGGAGCTAACTGTATGCCATCGATAGATAGATGCATGCATAAATAAATACACAAGACAACTTTTGTTATGGGAAAATATTGCTGCAGTTTTATTCCATACAAAAGTATGCAGTATGGTGGGTTATCTTACGGGTGATCGAAGGGCAGGCAGCAGTCCAAACCTATGCTGCCCTGCCCACCTGATGAGTCAGCACTGTGGATTACCCAGTCAGCGCTACACCTTTTGGTGATCCTCCCCTGGATCACGTGACACATTGGTCCCATATTACTCACGCCCTTTTCAGGGCGGAGCGTAGCAGGGCAAACCCCCGGTTGGTCAGGCCCCCAAACGCCTGAAGGACTAACGGGGCGCTGCTGCGGTTTTCCAGGAACCTGCCCGAGGTTCCTGGTTTGTGACTCTGGCACCCCTATTGTGCAGCGCAGAGGTAACCTTACTGTACCCGTCTGCTTCCAGATCGCCCTGTAACTCTGCCTGTAACACAAAAGAAAACATCAAAACACCCTGTCTACCAGCCAGCCAGCCCGCCGGGTAAGAGGTGGGGTGGGAAACGGCTTAGC